>NC_092090.1:44449513-44789513 GCF_045679555.1 Salvelinus alpinus
CGGCTATACCCTATAATCCATGTGGACACAGAATAGACCGCCAACTGCATAATTGAACTCAAACATAGCTGAGGAGATCAATGTCCGGTCCTCTGGCAGTCTCTATGGGGGTACCACAGGGTTCAATTCTCGGGCCGACTCTTTTCTCTGTATACATCAATGATGTTGCTCTTGCTGCGGGCGATTCCCTGATCCACCTCTACGCAGACGACACCATTCTATATACTTCCGGCCCTTCCTTGGACACTGTGCTATCTAACCTCCAAACGAGCTTCAATGCCATACAACACTCCTTCCGTGGCCTCCAACTGCTCTTAAACGCTAGTAAAACCAAATGCATGCTTTTCAACCGTTCGCTGCCTGCACCCGCACGCCCGACTAGCATCACCACCCTGGACGGTTCCGACCTAGAATATGTGGACATCTATAAGTACCTAGGTGTCTGGCTAGACTGCAAACTCTCCTTCCAGACTCATATCAAACATCTCCAATCCAAAATCAAATCAAGAATCGGCTTTCTATTCCGCAACAAAGCCTCCTTCACTCACGCCGCCAAACTTACCCTAGTAAAACTGACTATCCTACCGATCCTCGACTTCGGCGATGTCATCTACAAAATAGCTTCCAATACTCTACTCAGCAAACTGGATGCAGTTTATCACAGTGCCATTCGTTTTGTTACTAAAGCACCTTATACGACCCACCACTGCGACCTGTATGCCCTAGTCGGCTGGCCCTCGCTACATGTTCGTCGTCAGACCCACTGGCTCCAGGTCATCTACAAGGCTATGCTAGGTAAAGTGCCGCCTTATCTCAGTTCACTGGTCACGATGGCTACACCCACCCGCAGCACGCGCTCCAGCAGGTGTATCTCACTGATCATCCCTAAAGCCAAAACCTCATTTGGACGCCTTTCCTTCCAGTTCTCTGCTGCCTGCGACTGGAACGAATTGCAAAAATCACTGAAGTTGGAGACTTTTATCTCCCTCAACAACTTTAAAAATCTGCTATCCGAGCAGCTAACCGATCGCTGCAGCTGTACATAGTCCATCTGTAAACTACCCACCCAATTTACCTACCTCACCCCCATACTGCTTTTATTTATTTACTTTTCTGCTCTTTTGCACACCAGTATCTCTTCTTGCACATGATCATCTGATGATTTATCACTCCAGTGTTAATCTGCTAAATTGTAATTATTCGATTTATTGCCTACCTCATTGTAACGGAACTCTAAATCTTCCTCCTCCTCAGACGAGGAGAGGAGAGATGGATCTGAAGACCAATGTGCAGCGAGGTATGATGCCATAATAATTTATTTACAAGAACAAAACGAACTATACTTGAAATGATACAAAATAACAAAACGAAAGTAGACAGACCTGAACATGGAACTTACATACAACATGAAGAACGCACGAACAGGTACACGACTACAAACAAACGCTACAGTCCCGTGTGGCACGAACATACATACAGACACAGGAGACAACCACCCACAACGAACACTGTGAAACAACCTACCTAAATATGACTCTCAATTAGAGGAACGCCAAACACCTGCCTCTAATTGAGAGCCATACCAGGCAACCCTTAAACCAACATAGAAACAGACAACATAGAATGCCCACCCAAACTCACGTCCTGACCAACTAACACATACAACAAACTAACAGAAATAGGTCAGGAACGTGACATAACCCCCCCCTTAAGGTGCGAACTCCGGGCGCACCAGCACAAAGTCTAGGGGAGGGTCTGGGTGGGCATCTGACCACGGTGGTGGCTCAGGCTCCGGACGCTGTCCCCACACCACCATAGTCACTCCCCGCTTCTGTATCCCCCTCCCAATGACCACCCTCCAACTAAACCCACCTAAATGAAGGGGCAGCATCGGGATAAGGGGCAGCATCGGGATAAGGGGCAGCATAGGGATAAGGGGCAGCAGCGGGATAAGGGGCAGCAGCTCCGGGCTGAGGGACTCTGGCAGGTCCTGGCTGAGGGACTCTGGCAGGTCCTGGCTGAGGGACTCTGGCAGGTCCTGGCTGAGGGACTCTGGCAGGTCCTGGCTGAGGGACTCTGGCAGGTCCTGGCTGAGGGACTCTGGCAGGTCCTGGCTGGACGGCTCTGGCAGATCCTGGCTGGACGGCTCTGGCTGGTCCTGGCTGGACGGCTCTGGCTGGTCCTGGCTGGACGGCTCTGGCTGGTCCTGGCTGGACGGCTCTGGCAGGTCCTGGCTGGACGGCTCTGGCAGGTCCTGGCTGGACGGCTCTGGCTGGTCCTGGCTGGACGGCTCTGGCTGGTCCTGGCTGGACGGCTCTGGCTGGTCCTGGCTGGACGGCTCTGGCTGGTCCTGGCTGGACGGCTCTGGCTGATCCGGTCTGGCGGAAGGCTCTGGCTGATCCGGTCTGGCGGAAGGCTCTAGCGGCTCCTGTCTGGCGGACGGCTCTAGCGGCTCCTGTCTGGCGGACGGCTCTGTAGGCTCATGGCAGACGGGCGGCTTTGCAGGCTTATGGCAGACGGGCGGCTTTGCAGGCTCATGGCAGACGGGCAGTTCAGGCGCCGTTGGGCAGACGGGCAGTTCAGGCGCCGTTGGGCAGACGGGCAGTTCAGGCGCCGTTGGGCAGACGGGCAGTTCAGGCGCCGTTGGGCAGACGGGCAGTTCAGGCGCCGCTGGGCAGACGGGCACACCTGTAGGGAGGAGACGGAGAGACAGCCTGGTGCGTGGGGCTGCCACAGGACCCACCAGGCTGGAGAGACCTACAGGAGGCTTGATGTTAAGAGGCACCTGAAGGACCGGGCTGTGGGGGAGTACTGGAGCTCTGGTGCGCAGCCTTGGCACCACTCCCCCAGGCTGGAATACTACACCAGCCCGTACCCTCCAGAGTGCAGGCACAGGTTGAACCGGGCTGTGGATGAGCACTGGAGATCTAGTGCCTACTACGCGCACTTCTCTCTTAGGCTCTACTACCACATTTGCCCGGTACGAGCGGAGCGTAGGCATAGGACGCACTGCACCCTCCCAGTGCTCCGGAGACACAGCACGCAGAGCCTGCGCAGGATACCCTGGACCGAAACTGCGTACCGGAGACCAAACGCGCTGAGCAGGCACAATACGCCCCGGCTGGATGCCCACACTCACATGACACTTTCGGGGGGCTGCTCTATAGCGCACCGGGCTATGGGCACGCACTGGCGACACCGTGCGCTTAGCCGCATAACACGGTGCCTGACCCGTGACGCGTTGCTTATAATAAGCACGAGGAGTGCGCTCAGGTCTGCTACCTGGCTTAGCCACACTCCTCTCTAGGCCCCCCCCAAAAAAATTCTGGGGTTGCCTCTCGTACCTGTCCCGCTGCCGTGCTGCCTCCTCATATCGCCGCCGCTCAGCTTTCGCTTCCTCCAGCTCAGCTTTGGGGCGGCGATACTCCCCAGCCTGTGCCCAGGGTCCTTCTCCGTTCAAGATCTCCTCCCATGTCCATGAATCCTGGGATTTCTGCGGTTGCTGTCGCTGCCCTTTTCCCCGCTGCTTGGTTCTGGTAATTTGGTGGGTGGTTCTGTAACGGAACTCTAAATCTTCCTCCTCCTCAGACGAGGAGAGGAGAGAGGGATCTGAAGACCAATGTGCAGCGAGGTATGATGCCATAATAATTTATTTACAAGAACAAAACGAACTATACTTGAAATGATACAAAATAACAAAACGAAAGTAGACAGACCTGAACATGGAACTTACATACAACATGAAGAACGCACGAACAGGTACACGACTACAAACAAACGCTACAGTCCCGTGTGGCACGAACATACATACAGACACAGGAGACAACCACCCACAACGAACACTGTGAAACAACCTACCTAAATATGACTCTCAATTAGAGGAACGCCAAACACCTGCCTCTAATTGAGAGCCATACCAGGCAACCCTTAAACCAACATAGAAACAGACAACATAGAATGCCCACCCAAACTCACGTCCTGACCAACTAACACATACAACAAACTAACAGAAATAGGTCAGGAACGTGACACTCATGCCTTTTGCACACATTGTATATAGATTCTCTTTTTTTTCTACCATGTTATTGACTTGTTTATTGTTTACTCCATGTGTAACTCTGTGTTGTCTGTTCACACTGCTATGCTTTATCTTGGCCAGGTCGCAGTTGCAAATGAGAACTTGTTCTCAACTAGCCTACCTGGTTAAATAAAGGTGAAATAAAAAAATAAAAAAATAAATAGCTTTCAGTGCCTCTGTTATATGGATACACTGAGCATATCGTTCCTTTCGGTTTTCATCTGTACCTAAACGTATAACTTGAGGATGCACATAGGAAAAGTTCCTCTGGAAAACTGCCTTCTCAAATATTCTGCCTTCTCAAATATTCTGTTGATAAAGTAAAGCTACAGGATGCATGCAAATCTGTGTCCTTCAAGGTCTTTAAAATACCTTCAATTTCAGACTCTGTCAAGTTCGTATTAGATAGAAGGGCAACCTTGAGTTGATCTTGAGTGTACTGATGACTAAGTCCATTAAGACTATTAATCTCATCAACAATCATTTGTATCGTAGAGGAGGGAATTAGATACTTGGCCTGTAATTGAATGTAAAACATACACAGATGTTTTTATATACAGACTTAACAGCTGAGTTCAGTATATCCTCTAGCCCTTCATAAATGAGATCTACACCGAACAGACTTTCAGCATCTTCATGAGAACTCACTGAATGAACCGAATAATTGGTAGCTGTAGCATACCTATGCTGCCTTGAAATGTGGGCGGTAAAAGAGGATCTTAATGTAAAGGCCACAGTCTGAATGGGCATTTGACCTTTTCTCTTTTTGAAACACGTGACCTTCGATGAGCAAGACGATCCTTCAGATCAAGGCATTGTTTCTGACAATGACGATTTTCACACGTAAATCAAATCAAATGTATTTATTTTATTTATATAGCCCTTCGTACATCAGCTGATATCTCAAAGTGCTGTACAGAAACCCAGCCTAAAACCCCAAACAGCAAGCAATGCAGGTGTAGAAGCATGGTGGCTAGGAAAAACTCCCTAGAAAATGGCCCTTGCATTGTGTCACATTGTGATACAGCAGACTCTCTACGATGACGACGCATATGACTTTTAAAAGCATTATGTTTTGTAAACTGAGATTTGCAGCTAACCATGCAGCATACATATTGGCCATTTGCTTCATGTCGGTGTAATGACTGATGATCCACATAACCTCTTAATGTTTTAACAGTGAGGCTGTCACGTTCGTTGAAAGGATCGGACCAAGGCACAGCGTGCGTAGAGTTCCACATTCTTTAATAGTGAAACTTACAACAAAACAACAAAGAATCGAACAAACGTGCAGTATTGCAGTGCACAAGGCAACTATACAAAAATAAGATCCCACAACACAAACGAGGAAAATGGCTACCTAAATATGATCCCCAATCAGAGACAACGATAAACAGCTGTCTCTGATTGGGAACCATATCAGGCCAACGTAGACATACAAAAACCCCTAGACATACAAAACTAGCGTACCCACCCTAGTCACACCCTGACCTAAACAAAATATATAGAAAAACAGAGATATCTAAGGTCAGGGCGTGACAGTACCCCCCCCCCAAAGGTGCGGACTCTCGGCCGCAAACCTGAACCTATAGGGGAGGGTCCGGGTGGGCATCTACCCTTGGTGGCGGCTCCAGTTCTGGACGCAGCACTGGAGGCTCCGGACCGCCGACCGTCGCTGGAGGCTTCGTCGCTGGAGGCCCTGGACCGTGGATCATCGCCGGAGGCTCTGAACTGGGAACCACCGCTGGAGGCTCCGGACTGGGGACTGTCGCCGCCGGCTCCGGACTGGGGACCGTCACCGGAGGCTCCGGACTGGGGACCGTCGCCGCCGGCTCCGGACTGGGGACCGTCACCGGAGGCTCCGGACTGGGGACCGTCTCAGGATGTTCCGGATGGTGGACCGTCTCAGGATGTTCCGGACGGTGGACCGTCTCAGGAGGTTCCGGACGGTAGACCGTCTCAGGAGGACCTGGACCGTAGGCCATCTCAGGAGGATCCGGACCGTAGACCGTCTCAGGAGGATCCGGACCGTAGACCGTTTCAGGAGGTTCCGGAACGTAGACCGTCGTTAGAGGTTCCGGACTGTGGCCTGTCGTTGGAGGTTCTGGACTGTTGCCCGTCGTTGGAGGTTCCGGACTGTGAAACGTCGCCGGAAGCTCTGGACTGGGAACTGTCGCCGGAAGCTCTGGACTGGGAACTGTCGCCGGAAGCTCTGGACTGGGAACTGTCGCCGGAAGCTCTGGACTGGTAACTGTCGCCGGAAGCTCTGGAGTGGGAACTGTCGTGGGAAGCTCTGGACTGTGGAGGCGCACTAGAGGCCTGATGCGTTGGACCGGTACAGGTGGCACCGGGCTGATAACACGTACCTCAGGGCGAGTGCAGAGAGGAGGCACAGGATGTACTGGACTGTGGAGGCGCACTGGAGACCTGATGCGTGGGACTGGTACAGGTGGCACCGGGCTGATGACACGCACCTCAGGGCGAGTGTGAGGAGGAGGCACAGGACATATTGGACTGTGGAGGCGGACTGGAGACCTGATGCGTGGGACCGGCACAGGTGGCACCGGGCTGATGACACGCACCTCAGGGTGAGTGCGGAGAGGAGGCACAGGACGTACTGGACTGTGGAGGCGTACTGGAGGTATAGAGCGCAGAGCTGGCACCACCCTTCCTGACTGGATGCTCACTCCAGCCCGGCAAGTGCGGGAAGCTAGCACAGGACGCACTGGGCTATGAATGTGCACTGGAGACCTGATGCGTGGGACCGGTACAGGTGACACCGGGCTGATGACATGCACCTCAGCACGCCCGCTCTGCAGCGCTCTCAATGCTAGCACCTCCCTCAGGAATCTTGCGTCGAGCTCCTCATCCGACTCCCTGACTGGCTCTGGTTCGCTCCTCGGCTCCGCCGACTGCTCCATGTGCCCCCCTCCCAAAAAATTATTGGGGTTGCCTCTCGTGCTTGCTCCGTTGAGCTATCTCCTCATATAGTTGCCGTTCTGCTTTCGCTGCCTCTATCTCCTCCTTAGGTCGGCGATACTCCCCGGCCTGCGTCCAGGGTCCTTTTCCCTCCAGGATCTCCTCCCAAGTCCACTCCTCCTGTACACGCTGCTTGGTCCATTTTTGGTGGGATCTTCTGTCACGCTCGTTGAAAGGATCGGACCAAGGCGCAGCGTGCGTAGAGTTCCACATTCTTTAATAGTGAAACTTACAATAAAACAACAAAGAGTCTAACAAACGTGCAGTATTGCAGTGCACAAGGCAACTATACAAAAACAAGATCCCACAACACAAACGAGGAAAATGGCTAGCTACATATGATCCCCAATCAGAGACAACGATAAACAGCTGTCTCTGATTGGGAACCATATCAGGCCAACATAGACATACAAAAAACCCTAGACATACAAAAAACCCTAGACATACAAAAACCCTAGACATACAAAAATCCTAGACATACAAAAACTAGCGTACCCACCCTAGTCACACTCTGACCTAAACAAAATATATAGAAAACAGAGATATCTAAGGTCAGGGCGTGACAGAGGCCACAGGGACAACATGCCAATTATTTGGAAAGACCTGACATGTTCCCAATTTCTCTGTATTTAACTTACCTGTAACAAAGAAAAAAAGTAGCTTGTAGATTTTAATCTAGGTTCCAATTAACTGCTGAAGTATCTTTCTGATTTGCTTGATTACAATGACAATGGACTTCAAAAGGGACAACAGTGATTATTTCTTTGTACTTCCATGCTAAGCCACTCAGTTTGATAAACTAAGCTTAGCTATGAATCTTACTTCAGTTTGAGGATTGCAGGGAATTTCCTCAATTCCAATTCAAGGAACTGTTGAAGTAGAAAGAGAGAAAAACATATGTTATCAGGCGGGATTGGCTTACAGCAAACTACCTAGCTAGCAAGATTAGCGCTCGCTAGCTAGCAAGTTAGTGCGCTAGCTAGGTTATGAAATGCAGCTAGCAATCTAGCTAAATAGCTGAATGTCAATGCTTCAAAATTCAGAATGAATAAAATGTTAACTGTCTACATATGTTACAAAAAACGTTTGCTTATCTTAGCTGGCTTGCTGCTAGCTAGCCAAGGTCTGGTTAGTAGCTAGCTCGGGTAGGATTAGCAAGCTATGTTGCTAATGCATGTGAACAGCCAACCACAAACTCCAAGATATTAGCTAGCAAATACAACAAAGTTAATGAGCTGCACATCTGTCAGTTTCGTCAACTATTTAAACTTTATGTTAAACAATTAAGCAAACGTTTGGTGTTAATGCTCACCTTGGTATGATAGCTATCCGCTCTCCTATCAATGCATGTGCCAAGCAGCTGCCTGTTGCATTCAATTGGCGCCAGTTGTGTCCGAGGGCGTTTGAATGAAGCCTCCAACGTATTTCTGATTCATTGTCAAATAGTTTCTAATGGAAATGGCAAAACGCAATGTGAAATATTGACTCGTCTTTAATTACACTAACCTTTTTAATAGTTCGGAGGAGTGATGTAGAGGATGGCGACTTTGAAATAGAGGAGGAAGTGTCTGATATGGAGGAGAATGTTGGATCATAATGAATCATACCCTGATGAGGACGAAATTGCTGAAGTGGTGATATTAAATGTCAAATATAGCATAGTCTTCTACCTGAGAGTCAAGATAGAATGCAGTTAATGTTTGTAATGTAGTGATCAACAATCACAAACAACAGCATTATTTTTTACATTCTCTTGCATAGTTCTATACTGTTTATAAACACCAGAACGTTTTTTACTATAATTATCTGCATTTAAAACGTAAAACTAAAGTAAATATCCTTAAAACAATGGTCAATTTAGTGTTTTCTTTATAATGTATATTGCTGTATTTCTACAGCTTAGTGTTGTGAAAAAGGGATGCATGTCTGTAAAAATACAGGAAGTTTAATGTATTTTGTATTTACTGACATTTTCTATTATTCTACACGACGAAAGTTAAATATCAGTTTATCCCTGTAATTTCACAGTATTTTATCATTATTCATAAATATTTAAAAAAATGTTTAAAAAGTTTGTTTTTTTAAAGCGTAGACTCGGCTATACCCTATAATCCATGTGGACACAGAATAGACCGCCAACTGCATAATTGAACTCAAACATAGCTGAGGAGATCAATTTGCATTTAGAAAATAGGTATTTGTACATAAGTATTGCCATGGAAATGAAATGGAGGAGAGAGCGTTATCCAGGCAGAAAAGCACTCAGTCAGGATGAAGCACACCTGTTCCTGAATATTTCTGGGGCAATTCATTGACACATGACAGGACGGACGGACGAGACTGGACGGGACAGATGGACACACGTGCCCGCATGCATGCACAAGCACACACCAAGATATTTTTCTAAATATTTCACTCCAGGGCAATGGTATTTTTCTACCACTGCAAAGAATGTGACATCAAATAGATTTCAGAGAATCAAACAGTTCATGTAGCTTATCCCCAAATAGCTAGGCACTAATAAAGTCCTAGAAATGGTTATCAGTCTCATATAAGTATTGAGGTGGGAATGTAATAGAATGTAGATTGCACAATAAAAGTCACCTGTGTAACAAGTGTACTGGGGGATAATTCCCTTTACCACTGCTATTGAGAGAAAAGTCTATTAGGTATCAGAGGATGCATAGTTAGGCCTGGAAATAGCACATGCTGAGTAGACTGCAGCTGTTTTAAAGCCAGTTCACTGAACCCCATTACAACTGGATCAGTTTCTCTCCCTGTTTCCTCTGGTTCCAACTGGGTCAAGGACAAGTAAGCAATAGAAGAGTTAAAGACTAAAAAGCATCCTTCAAACTGCTACCAAGTCAGAAAGTATATAAAGGCTCCCATGAAGTTCATATCATTGTGACTGTCATTGTAAGTAGTATAGGTTGGTGGTTGAAAGTGTACAGAATTTACGTTTTTCAGGGACGATCACTGCAGCGACTTTACTGTTCTGGCTAAATGACTCCATTTGCCAATTACTAATAAGTTGGCACAGCATATCAAGGTAATTTTTTTTATTGGTTTAGTAATATAATTTATTATATTATTAAACCACATTATCCATGACATTCACAATGCTGCTACATTTATGGTGAAAGCTCATAAAAATGTGTTGAAATGTAAGGTGCAGTGTAATGATTTTGCCCTTGGCTTTGACAATTTTACAATACACAATATGTCTTTGAAAGATAAAATGTAATGATCAGGTCTGTCATATTTGCATATGCAGAAAGCAGGGGTTATTACTTGTGCAAAACTCCACTTACAGGGCATAATTAGTTTGGCGTTGCCATCGACGACAGCCAGACTCCATAGTGTGGTGGAGTATTTCCTGTTAATGAGCCTTGTCACTGTACGCTTTACCCCCTGTCTCTGCTCTCCAGCGCACTACAGACACACCGGCGAGGAACCCGGAATAATCAGCACATAAACACGCTCATTACATCAGATAATATTATAAGCCCAGGCTCCTTTAAATGTCCTCTATGGTCTCCAACAAAGAAATGACAGAGAAATAAAAAAAATAAAAAAACGCACGATCAAATAAGCGGGAAATGTATTTTTCCTTTCTCTAATAAAACCGTCACCCACCTTCATTTTTCTTTCAAAGTGCCCTGACTTCATTTGCAGAAGTTTTCATCTCTTTCTGCATGACTTCATGTTCATATTTTCATACCTTTCCTAGTGAGAATCCAGTGATAAGGTGCAGATGAGCAGCCTGCCCCTGGTGTAAGTATCCTCAGAGATATTAGGCCTGACCAGTGGCGATTTTAGCATGTAAATCTTGGTGAGGCAAACTCCCCAAAAATTGTTTAGATGCATGCCAGCTAAGCCACTACACAACACAACACTAAACAATAAATGAAATGCAATAATGATGACAAATGGTGCCCACAAACTGTTTGGGCCTACCTAAAGATGTCCCAACAGCAAAGCTTTCATTTCAACACCATGAAGTGAATCTCTACCAACGCTACTGTTGGGGTTCATTCCTTGTTCCTTGTCAATCATTGGCTCATTGGTGAAATTAGCATTCAGACAATATCTTTAATTAAATCATTCAAAAACCTTTATTAATGCAATTAGACAGAAATTGACAACAGGAACATAGCACGCATGTTTCCGAGTAAGTTCTGCAAAATAGAAAAGGGTCCGAGTTATTTTATTATGCCTACAGTCATATATCTTAGTGATGTCACTGCCTACATCATTACCTTCTACTCATGAGACCAAAACCACGCCTACACAGCTACATAAACAAGAGTTTCAGTGTCTAAAAGCTCAGCAGTAAATGTCTACTCCCCAAGTTGATTTATTTTGGAATGTCTGACTAGTCTCTTATCTCTTACACTCCCCTGCAGAGTTCTGTCTCACAGTCACATTTCTCAGACCGTTTCTTTATAAGAGGCAGAAACTAGGAAAAAAACTGTGGAACATTATTAAACGTTTATAATGAATATATATATTGTTAATCTGTAGTCTAGGACCCTATAAATGTAAGGAGGGAGGGGTCTTATAACCCTTCCCCTTCTATTAATACAACATAAGCATAATCAATTATTATAATACATCAAACATTTGGTACAGCCCCAATCATGACCCCAAGGTGAACCTGACACTACATATGGCTATCAGCGGAGCCTTGTCTGGCAGGGAAACAGTTCATTCAGCCTCATTTACTGCCTTTTTTAAAAACATAGCTGTTATGGCTGACTTGCATAAAAAAATGTGGTTTCTACTGACAATTGGGATGTACAGACTATGGCGTACGGGAAAAATGAGTGGATAAGAGGCTATCCGTAATTTTGATCAAGACATTAATGAACGAGCTAAGATGGACGTAGACAATATAACTATTTGTTCAGCACTTTTGAAATGTACAGTGACACAATTGTGAAGAAGTGTTCTCCCTGGACACCAAGTCAGAACCATAGGATAAATAAAGGGGCATATAAGCAGACAATGAGAACTCTTACAATACTCGATGATGACATTTCTCTAAAACAGGCTATAGGCTACATGTGTACCACCAAGTCAGAACAGTAGGCAAAGTTATGAGGGGGAAAGGGACCAAATTATTTTATATATTTGTTATTTGTGGTCCCGTGTGGCTCAGTTGGTAGAGCATGGCGCTTGCAACGCCAGGGTTGTGGGTTCATTCCCCACGGGGGGACCAGGATGAATATGTATGAACTTTCCAATTTGTAAGTCGCTCTGGATAAGAGCGTCTGCTAAATGACTTAAATGTAAATGTATGTTTAATTTATTTAACCTTTATTTAACTAGGCAAGTCAGTTAAGAACACATTCTTATTAGGGTGAGGCAAATGGGCTAATAACAGCTTACTACACAACACACACTTAGTATCACTTTCTTCACTACAGTATACATATCTCCCTGGCATATTACATCATGTATGCATCAGCATACAATACATTTTTGTACATCTTGTTGTGCTGTGCTCACTTGAACAGGAAGGTGGTCACGGCGGTCCTTCTTGTGGGCAAATATTGTTATCAAATTATCAAAGTCTGGCATTCTCTGGATTTATGGTGCTTTCAAGACAACTGGGAACTCGGAAAAAGCAAGATTGAATCATGACGTCAGTTATCTTCAGGTCGGAGCTATAGAAGGAGGCCCGAAGTTCCCGACTTGGAATTCCGAGTTGGATGACCGCTCAAAACGTATCTTCCCAGTCGGAGTTCCCAGTTGTCTTGAACTCAAAACTCACTTTCCCAGTTCCAAGTTTTCAGTTGTTTTGAACGTGGCAGAAGTCATGCTGGATTGACAGCATGGCTAATGTATTCAATCTTTTCTAGCCCATGGTGTCGCATGTGAATGTTTATCCTTTTAAGCTTGGAAAAGAGACCCCTAAACCCAGATTGGACCACACACCCTGAATAGTAGGCTAGGGATTGCTTTGCAATGCTTGCAGTTAGCCACTGATTCCTTCCAAACAACTCATTGTTGAATTTGCGATTTCCAACTTGTTGTGTAATGTTTATGTCCAATGGCCGATGAGCACCGATACGTTTTATCTATAATTTCTCTTCATATGACAAGGATTGAAAAGAATTTGCCAGTAGATTGTCGACTTGATTAATGATGATGAATGGTTGTCTAGCTTGCTAGCTAAGATTTTGAAAGTGTGATGTTGACATGATAAGTCCAATCAAAGCTACGGTAAATATTACGTGACTTGACATCATTTTATCTGTGGCCAATGACCTTGAGCATTCTTAGAAGGGCACTTCTAATGTACAGTAAATCTATGGCAGCACCCAAGGGACTTGCATTTTTTAGCTTTCCCCTGTAGATTTTGCAGTGATGTAGTGTTCCCATGAGTGACAGAACACTGAGCTAATCACGGCGCAGCTACAGAACATAACCAACCCCTACGCTCTGTATTTTCCGCTGGCTGCCCCACCACCACAGAACACACTGAGCTAGGCTGAAACACCTGCATTTTGGAGATGCCTTACTCAAGAAAGCAAAAAAGAGACCATGTTTGTATGCAGCGTTGTTAACTCAATGTTGTCGTTTTTTACATTGTTTGCAAACTGATATGTGACACGTATGAATGCCAAAATAACATACAATATATTTTGCTAAACAGATGGGGCTCAAAACAGGTGGTACCTCACCTGCCCTGAATGACGGGTCGCCACTGGAACTGACCGCCCTCAGTTTCTCTCTCTTTTTTGTGTTGCCCGAAGTCAACATGGCCAAGGTGTTTTCTAACCCACTGCCCAACTCGGCAGCAGCTGCTCAAGTGCAGAAACAGGCGTGAGTGTCAGTTTAGCAGCAGCGGCGAACTAGCCGGGAGACTGATTGATAAATAAATGTGCGCTCAGCTTCGTAGAGGAGGGTGGTGGTGGAGGAGGAGGTGGGAGAGGACGAGCTGATCAAGGCAGCTGAGGATTGAGGAAGGAGACGCACTGATCCTTCAGAGTAAGGGCTTTGGTCTGGCTACTCCTTTGTCTGGCTTTGGGGACTATGAGTTTGAACTAATCCTCTCTGACCCTCAGCCCTTGATGTGGAGGGAGATGGGCTGTATCGAAATTATGGTCCAATCCCACTGGTTGCACGCACCACGTCATTTCAATGTGGAAAATTGGGTAATATTGGGTTGAAATGTCTGTCAATGAGATTACAACCTATTTTCATCCATTCAAAAAAACAGGCACAACCTAATTCCAATGGAAAATGAATGTTAGATTTTTTTGTTTAGTTGTCACCTAAATGTGATATCACTGTGCAGCACAACATAGTTGAAATGAGAATGCAATGGCAGATATTCTGTTTATTTATACAACTTAATGCGTTATCAATGTGCTAATAGCACAACTAAATGACCTGGATAGCAATTGAGATTATTAAAGTACATGGTGCAAGTGATCAATGCCGTTCGAGATTCTGCGCAGATTATTATAGCAATTGTGAAGGTCTCCGCAGACCTGCGCCTTTTGCATGCTATCTTGGAGAGCAGTTTCTGGATTACATGAGAAGACGTTTATTGTTACAGTAACGATGGATGTGTTACACATTTTAAAGTTGAATAAATACTGTTAACATTAGTTTGTAAGATAGCCTTAACTCTAGGCTATTTACTGTATTGCAAAAGTAATATTGGATTGTGTTTAGTTGACAAAGGAGATGTACAGGTAACTGCCAAAATAAAGGAAACACCAACATAAAGAGTCTTAATAGGGTGTTAGGCCACCACAGGCCACCACTGCTTCAATGCATCTTGGCATAGATTCTACAAGTGTCTGGAACTCTATTGGAGGTATGTGAAACCATTCATCCTCAAGAAATTCCATAACTTGGTGTTTTGTTGATAGTGGTGGAAAATGCTGTATCAGGCGCTGCTCCAGAATCTCCCATAAGTGTTCAGTTGGGTTAATATCTGGTGACTGAGACGGCCATTGCATATGGTTTACATCGTTTTCATACTCATCAAACCATTCAGTGACCACTCGTACCCTGCGGATTGGGGCATTGTCATTCTATGGGGGCATAGCCATGGTAGCCAAAATAATGGCCTGCCCAGTATTTATATACATTACCCTAAGCATGAAGGGATGTTAATTGTTAGCTCTGGAACCACACCTGTGTGGAATCACCTGCTATAAATATACTTTCACTGAAGTGTTTCCAATATTTTGGTAGTTATCTATATCTACTGCATGGATAGTTCCATCTGAGCCACTGGCTTAATCCTTTTCTTTAACTTACATTTTTGGTTGAGATGGTGACATGAATCCAACATATCATTTTCTTAATGTGTCAACAAGTTAATAGGCTATTTACTGTATTGCAAAAGTGATCTTGATTTGTGTTTGGTTGTCAATGCAACCAAACATCACCAATTGAAGGAGATGTATCTTTGGCTTGTATTGTTCCATCAGTGCCACTGAGTCTGGCTTTAATTCCAGTTTGTCTAGAAATTAACGATATGTTGGATTCAACTCTCCATTTTAAAGAAAAATGCAAAAATGCGCTCTTGCAACAGAATCATAGTGCGGATCCAAGCCTATGGAATAAAAGTGTGGCTTTTATTGCTCAATCTAATTCATGCTGATAAAAAAATAATCCATAAACCTAATGGACACATGCTCAAACTTTTGATAGACTCAAAGGGGCAATCTGTAGCTGCTACATTCATTGTTTGACTTAAAAATTATATATACAGTGGGGAGAACAAGTATTTGATACACTGCCGATTTTACAGGTTTTCCTACTTACAAAGCATGTAGAGGTCTGTAATTTTTATCATAGGTACACTTCAACTGTGAGAGACGGAATCTAAAACAAAAATCCAGAAAATCACATTTGTATGATTTTAAGTAATTAATTTGCATTTTATTGCATGACATAAGTATTTGATACATCAGAAAAGCAGAACTTAATATTTGGTACAGAAACCTTTGTTTGCAATTACAGAGATCATATGTTTCCTGTAGTTCTTGACCAGGTTTGCACACACTGCAGCAGGGATTTTGGCCCACTCCTCCATACAGACCTTCTCCAGATCCTTCGGGTTTCGGGGCTGTCGCTGGGCAATATGGACTTTCAGCTCCCTCCAAAGATTTTCTATTGGGTTCAGGTCTGGAGACTGGCTAGGCCACTCCAGGACCTTGAGATGCTTCTTAAGGAGCCAATCCTTAGTTGCCCTGGCTGTGTGTTTCGGGTCGTTGTCATGCTGGAAGACCCAGCCACGACCCATCTTCAATGCACTTACTGAGGGAAGGAGGTTGTTGGCCAAGATCTCGCGATACATGGCCCCATCCATCCTCCCCTCAATACGGTGCAGTCGTCCTGTCCCCTTTGCAGAAAAGCATCCCCAAAGAATGATGTTTCCACCTCCATGCTTCACGGTTGGGATGGTGTTCTTGGGGTTGTACTCATCCTTCTTCTTCCTCCAAACACGGCGAGTGGAGTTTAGACCAACAAGCTCTATTTTTGTCTGATCAGACCACATGACCTTCTCCCATTCCTCCTCTGGATCATCCAGATGGTCATTGGCAAACTTCAGACGGGCCTGGACATGCGCTGGCTTGAGCAGGGGGACCTTGCGTGCGCTGCAGGATTTTAATCCATGACGGAGTAGTGTGTTACTAATGGTTTTCTTTGAGACTGTGGTCCCAGCTCTCTTCAGGTCATTGACCAGGTCCTGCCGTGTAGTTCTGGGCTGATCCCTCACATTCCTCATGATCATTGATGCCCCACGAGGTGAGATCTTGCATGGAGCCCCAGACCGAGGGTGATTGACCGTCATCTTGAACTTCTTCCATTTTCTAATAATTGCGCCAACAGTTGTTGCCTTCTTACCAAGCTGCTTGCCTATTGTCCTGTAGCCCATCCCAGCCTTGTGCAGGTCTACAATTTTATCCCTGATGTCCTTACACAGCTCTCTGGTCTTGGCCATGGAGAGGTTGGAGTCTGTTTGATTGAGTGTGTGGACAGGTGTCTTTTATACAGGTAACGAGTTCAAACAGGTGCAGTTAATACAGGTAATGAGTGGAGAACAGGAGGGCTTCTTAAAGAAAAACTAACAGGTCTGTGAGAGCCGGAATTCTTACTGGTTGGTAGGTGATCAAATACTTATGTCATGCAATAAAATGCTAATTAATTACTTAAAAATCATACAATGTGATTTTCTGGATTTTTTTTAGATTCCGTCTCTCACAGTTGAAGTGTACCTATGATAAAAATTACAGACCTCTACATGCTTTGTAAGTAGGAAAACCTGCAAAATCGGCAGTGTATCAAATACTTGTTCTCCCCACTGTATATATCCATTGATTTTTGGAGAATATAACTTATTTGTCACGGATCCCTCTGGAACATTCATTGCGCACACCTGGCCCCTATTCCCACTGATTAGTACTTGTATAAGTGTGCCCTTTGGTTTCCGTTGTCTGGTTGATTACTGTTACAATGTCCGTTGGTGCGTGTGAGTACCTGTGCTGTGTGTTTTGGCTTTCGTGCCATTGCTCAGATGATTACTGGTCTCGTCCCGTGTGTTAATCATTGGGCGCGTGTGTTATCTATTCGAGGTACTCCTCGCTCTTTTTGTTTGGGTTTCTACCCTGTATTTGTTGTGTTTGGTCTTCGTCCCCGTGCCTTTACACGGTGTAACGGATGTCGTCTTCCTCCTCCGACGAGGAGAGGAGAGAAGGATCGGTGGACCAATACGCAGCGAGGTGTGATGACATAATAGATTTATTGAAAAGACGAACACAGAACCGAACTATACTTTAGAAATATTAGAAAATAACAAACGGACAACGTAGACGAAACCTGAACATGGAACTTACATAACGACACGAAGAACACACGAGCAGGAAACAGACTACATCAAAACGAAATACAACCGAAACAATCCCGTGTGGTGCGCAGACACAAACACAGGAGACAATCACCCACAAACAAACAGTGTGAACAGCCAACCTATATATGGTTCTCAATCAGAGGAAAACGTCAAACACCTGTCTCTGATTGAGAACCATATAAGGCTAATTACAAGTGACCTAAACATAGAAACACAAAACATAGAATGCCCACCCCAACTCACGCCCTGACCAACTAAACACATACAAAAATAACATAAAACAGGTCAGGAACGTGACAGAACCCCCCCCCTCAAGGTGCGAACTCCGGACGCACCACCAAAAGTCTAGGGGAGGGTCTGGGTGGGCATCTGTCCACGGTGGTGGCTCAGGCTCTGGGCGTGGTTCCCATCCCAACATAATACATCCCAGGGGCGAAAATCTGATATCAACCTTGGAGGGGACAATTACATTAAATTTTCTCAAGAGCAATTCCTGAGGGGGACACCAAAAGTAGTGCTGTAACACATAGCATACGTTGTTATATGTTAAATGTATATTGAGGAACCATAATTCCTACAACTGGATAATTGATAGGTACAGTAGTTAACTGAAGGGTTTTCCCAACTTGTTCAAATGTTTAAATCATTATAATTCTACTACTAATAATAGTTATAGCAGTGCTCCTTACCAGTCCAGTATGTATGCAGGTATTCGTACTTACAACCAGCAATATCAAGAAAGGTCAGTAGGTGACAATGGTACTGTACACTGTATGGGTGTAGTTTTCATAAATACAATGAACATGGTGTGATCACATCTAAACGAATCTCCATTGAGAACCATCACAAAGTTGGTCTCCGTATTGAATTGACCTTTTAATTTGACTTTTTCTGATACATTTATATAGTCATTAAATATGTGCACCTGGCCTGAGTCTAATACAATATCTTTGCAAGAACAAAAAGCTTAAAATAAGTACAGTTCTAAAAGCAAAATAACTACTTCAATGAAAAACCCAAATAAATCAAACAAAATATCCTTCAGTCAGTGTCTCAACTCTTCAAACAGCAGCTATGGACAAGTATGTCGCACAAAGTATGCAATTTTAAATAAAATAACATGAAATAAATAATTTGTAAGTGTACTGAAAACTACTAAACAAAAGAACAAATATCAATTACACCAGGGGTTCTCAAACAGGGGTCCATGGACTAATTGCAAGGGGTCCGTGAAATAAAAAAGTGTAATGAATGTAGTCAGTACCACAAGGTTTCCAGTAAGTTTACATATAATATAGAGGGGGTGGAGGTCCCTGAGGACCGCTCAAAACCTTGCCTGCCTTGCCTCAAAATATGCAGGGGTTCCAGTACCCCAAAAAGGTTGAGAACCACTGCTATACACACTACTGAACAAAAGAACCGAGCATATGTTTGCGGGTTTCCTCAACAACACATCAGTTGCCACTTTCGCAATGCCCTCGCCTGTTGTCTCCGACACCCTGTATAGCCCAATAAACTCCTTGTGAGGGACATGGTCATGGTCAACATAACGCAGACAGACATTCTCCTGTTCAGCACCAGAGACATCTTGAGTACCATCAACAATTAATGAAAATTGTACAATCGGAAGAGACCTAATCTCAGCTGCAATGCCTCGAATGACTATTGGCCATGATGTTCAGAATTTCATTCTGTGCTTTGGGGCCTGTGTACATTGTGGTACGCTCTGTTAACCACTTCAGTAAAATGGGATCATCCTCTTCTGCCCTAAGTTTCAAAATCTGGTATAAATTCCCACTGTCATCCGTGTGGCCTCTAAAGGCTTGTCCCTGTCTTACTACATGCCGCACCGAACTAACAATTTTCATCAAGCAATGCCTTGCGTCATCCTGCTGTTTACCCCACGCGCTGGATAACTGGACACTGATTGGATTTAGCTGGTGTGCTGTTACAATTAAAAAGTGGCGGTGGGTTTGGCAGTTTTGATGTGCTGTGAATTTTTCAATGGCTTTTCTCCAGTTCCTAAATCCTGCACTAATGAAGGCAGCATCTGCTCTTTGGCCAAAAGATGGCTGTCTTGAAAACCCTTGGCTACAGTGAAAACACAACACTCCTTTTATTGATGGATTATAATGTAGCCAGGGGAAATCGCGAAACCATCTCTCTTGAAACGTCAACACTCTGTTGGCAAGAGTTTGCGGTTCTATAAATTGTGGGTGTGGCTGATATGGTTTTGTGCCATCACTGTGGTAACTGGACAATGCTGTGCCACTGTCCCCTATACTGGTGCTGCTGGCAACAAGGGTGACACTTGGTCCTGCCGTGGCTGTGACACTGTCCTCTGAAGTCTCTCTCCCTGGCTCTTTCCCTTTCACCACCCTAACTGACTCACAGTCTGTCTCCTAGAAAATAAATAAGGTGTTTGCCGTACTCCTAACTACCGGTACCCAAAACTACACAATTAATCACAACAGCAATACCATTGCCGTAAACAAATCTTAGTTTAGTCACCAGTTTAAGTTGAGAGTGGGGGTATCCATGGCATTTTCCAATTATGTCCCTATTTTACAAGTCAAAAAAATTGAGAACCTTTCATAATGTTCCCAAACAAAGACTCAACAAACTTACCTGAGACTCCCTGTCTCTGCCAATCTGTCCCTGCATATCTGTCCCCAGCTCTGCTGTCTGTGTGCCATCTGTTGCCTGCTCTGCCTAATGACATCATTGTGAAACATTTCCATTAGCATTTCACTTCTTTCTTATGAACATTTTATCAACTAGTCTTTGAGATTAGGCTACTAGAGTTCTTACTATGCGTTTTGGTGTACTGACAAATACTCTGATGTCCGTCTTCTTACTTTTTTCTGCCATTTTTCTACCTGGCTGGCTGGCCTAGCTGCACACACACACATTTACACAACACATGCTGCAACCTTTTGTAATTTTAATAGTTTGTTTCATATTGGCTGGCTTCCAACAATAGCTGAATTTGTAAAGCAAGCGAGCACCAATTCCGTTTCTGTGTGTTTGCTATAATCTTTGCTACCTGGTTAAATAAAGGTGAAATAAAAAAAACATAAAAAGTTCACTAGCGACAATTTATCTTTTGCAACGAGAACATTATATATATTTAAGACAATGGTAGAAGAGAGTGTAGTTCTGTTCTGTTCAGTTTGGACTTCAGTTTATCGCTAACCTTATCACAGGGACGTCGAAGCACTACAGCTGCATGCTGATCTTGGAATAAATTGACGATAGCAAAGATTCCATCTTTGACGACGCCACATAAATGGAATAGGTACTAGCTAGCTTGATAGATAATGTTTGCTTTAGTTTGCGCGCTAGCTCTGCAAATTCAGCTAGTGTGTGAACCCTGCCAACATAAAAATAAATAAATAACATTGCTATGGACCTGCTATGGATTGACTGGATTAACCTCACGTCAGTTACGTACATATCCCTTTCGGACAGTAGATACGAACCCTCTATTACTTTGCCAGCTAAAGAACTGGCAGTGGATCAAACCATTGTGAGGCAAAGGGCGGGGGGGGTCGCAATCTTTTGAAACTTAAAAACGCGCTATTAAGTGTCTATAATCAGCACAGGTGCTTTCATTGCGTATTTTTTATATTATTGAAATTACATAGTTATGTTTACAGTGATATATTGGGGGGGACAAATCATATTTTTCCCAAGATGGGGGGGTCGTGTCCCCCCCGTCCCCCCTGGGATTTCCGCCTATGATACATCCCCGCTTCTTTATCCCCCTCACAATGCCCACCCTCCAAATAACCCCATCTAAATTAAGGGGCATCATCAGGATAAGGAGCAGCACCGGAATGAGGGGCAACACCGGAATGAGGGGCAACACCAGAATGAGGGGCAACACCAGAATGAGGGGCAACACCAGAATGAGGGGCAACACCAGAATGACTGGCGGATCCTGGCTGGCTGGCTCTGGACGCTCTTGGCTGGCTGACGGCTCTGGACGGTCATGGCTCGCTGACGGCTCTGGACGGTCATGGCTCGCTGACGGCTCTGGACGGTCATGGCTCGCTGACGGCTCTGGACGGTCATGGCTCGCTGACGGCTCTGGACGGTCATGGCTCGCTGACGGCTCTGGACGGTCATGGCTCGCTGACGGCTCTGGCACGTGTTGACCATGGCTCGCTGACGGCTCTGGACGGTCAGTCTGGCTCGCTGACGGCTCTGGCAGATCCTGTCTGGGTTCTGGGTCGGCTCTGGCAGATCCTGTCTGGTTGGCGGCTCTGGCAGATCCTGTCTGGTTGGCGGCTCTGGCAGATCCTGTCTGGTTTGCGGCTCTGGCAGATCCTGACTGACGAATGGCTCTAGCGGCTCCTGACTGACGATCGGCTCTGACGGCTCGGGACAGACGGGCGGCTCTAATGGCACTGGGCAGACGGATGGCTCAGATGGCGCTGGGGAGACGGATGGCTCAGATGGCGCTGGGGAGACGGATGGCTCAGATGGCGCTGGGGAGACGGATGGCTCAGATGGCGCTGGGGAGATGGATGGCTCAGATGGCGCTGGGGAGACGGATGGCTCAGATGGCGCTGGGGAGACGGATGGCTCAGATGGCGCTGGAGAGACGGATGGCTCTGGCCGGATAAGGCGCACTGTAGACCTGATGCGTGGTGCCGGAACTGGAGGCACCGGGCTAAGGACACGCACTTTCAGGCTAGTGCGGGGAGCAGGAACAGGGCACACTGGACTCTCAAAGCGTACTCTGTGCCTGGTGCATGGTACCGGCACTGGTGGCACCGGGCTGAGTGCACGCACATCAGGACTAGTACGGGGAGAAGTAACAGTGTGTCCAGGACTCAGGAGACGCACAGGTGGCTTCGTGCGTGGTGCCGGAACTGGAGGCACTGGGCTGGAGACACGCACCACAGGGAGAGTGCGTGGAGGAGGAACAGGGCTCTGAAAACGCACTGGAAGCCTGGTGCGTGGTGTAGGCACTGTTGGTACTAGGCTGGGGCGGGGAGGTGGCGCCGGAAATACCGGACCGTGCAGGCGTACTGGCTCTCTTGAGCATTGAGCCTGCCCAACCTTACCTGGTTGAATGGTCCCCGTCGCCCTGCCAGTGCGGGGAGGTGGAATCACCCGCACCGGGCTATGTAGGCGAACCGGGGAAACCATGCGTAAGGCAGGTGCCATGTATGCCGGCCCGAGGAGACGCACTGGAGACCAGACGCGTTGAGCCGGCCTCATGACACCTGGCTCAATGCCCAATCTAGCCCTTCCAGTGCGGGGAGGTGGAATAACCCGCACCGGGCTATGAACACGTACAGGAGACACCGTGCGCTCTACTGCGTAACACGGTGTCCGCCCGTACTCCCGCTCTCCACGGTTAGCCTGGGAAGTGGGCGCAGGTCTCCTACCTGCCCTTGGCCCACTACCTCTTAGCCACCCCCCCAAGAAATTTTTGGGTAGTACTCACGGGCTTTTCAGGCTTCCAGCCACGTCTCCTTGCTGCCTCCTCATACCACCGCTGTTGGGCTCTCGCTGCCTCCATCTCCTCACGAGCGCGGCGATATTCCCCAATGTGCGCCCAGTGTCCTTTTCCTTCCATGATTTCCTCCCAAGTCCACGAATCCTGGTTGCTCTGTTGAGCTCTCCCCCGCCGCTTGGTCCTAGGTTGGTGGGTGATTCTGTAACGGATGTCGTCTTCCTCCTCCTCGGACGAGGAGAGGAGAGAAGGATCGGTGGACCAATACGCAGCGAGGTGTGATGACATAATAGATTTATTGAAAAGACGAACACAGAACCGAACTATACTTTAGAAATATTACAAAATAACAAACGGACAACGTAGACGAAACCTGAACATGGAACTTACATAACGACACGAAGAACACACGAGCAGGAAACAGACTACATCAAAACGAAATACAACCGAAACAATCCCGTGTGGTGCGCAGACACAAACACAGGAGACAATCACCCACAAACAAACAGTGTGAACAGCCAACCTATATATGGTTCTCAATCAGAGGAAAACGTCAAACACCTGTCTCTGATTGAGAACCATATAAGGCTAATTACAAGTGACCTAAACATAGAAACACAAAACATAGAATGCCCACCCCAACTCACGCCCTGACCAACTAAACACATACAAAAATAACATAAAACAGGTCAGGAACGTGACACACGGTATGCCATAATTTGGATTTAATTTAAAAAACTGCATTCCTGCGCCTGACTCCTGAAACATTCATTCCAGCGCGACACTTATATGTTAATGCCAGATGAGCTTAGTTCAACTGTCACACTCCATGAGATTCCAAAATATAAGCTTTTTTTCCTCCAATGTTTGTTTAAATTTACAATGTTTACAAACACTGAATAGCCTCATTTGTTTAACCTTTATTTAACTAGGCAAGTCGGTTAAGAACAAATTCTTATTTACAATGATGGCCCAAACCGATGGCACTGGGTCAATTGTGCGCCACCCTATGGGACTCCCAATCACAGCCAGATGTGAAAAGGCCTGGAATTGAACCAGGGTTTGTAGTGATGCCTCTAGCACTGAGATGCAGTGCTTTAGACCGCTGCGCCACTCAGGAGCCCAAAAGCTGCATATTATCAAGATATCAAAGTATCACCAACAAAAAGGTAAACAATAGGCCTATAGCAAATGCAGCATATTGATTTCATTTTTCACATGTACGTAAATAGCACTTTTCAGTAGCGCTCAAAGCATGCCATTCCATGAGCGCAGCATTTATTATTCAACTCGAATCAATGAGCCCAATCAGTCCTCCATGAACACAAAATCATAAACAACAGAGTAGGGCTGGCTAATAATTCCTTCGTTTTGGGGTTATGCTCAGGTAAAACAATTTGGCTAATCTATACTTCCATATTTCCAAGTCCTATTCTTGAAGATCAAGGGTTATAACATTTATTGGAGTGACTGGAATTCTGATAGACTTTAGTTTTTAATGTAAACATATCATTTAATCGTATTATATGAAGTAGAAAGCAATGGGTTAGAAGAAGCCTATGTAACCAACCCATACAGCAAAATGTAACATCCATATATGGCCAGCAATGTAAACTTTAATATTGATTTATCCTGCAATAGAGGTCTTTCAATTGGTAACATCCAATTTTGTCTTTTTTTGTCTTAAGAGGAAAGTAATCTAAAAGTAACAATGTAATCAGATGACGTTACTGAGTTTGGGTAATCCAAAAGTTACGTTACTGATTACAATTTTGGACAGGTAACTAGTTGAGGTGCTTTTCAGCCCATTTCAGTTTTGCAGACAATTTATGTTTGAGGCTCGCATTGCCTCCATTGTTGTTTTCCTTACAAATAACTTTAGACGTGTGCATTCCTATCAAAGTAAGTGCCTTATTTTATGTATATCGTGTTGTCGTTTATACTGTAGCAAGAAGTATGTGTGTGTGTCAGTGTCGGCTGCTGAGAGGAGAACGGCTCATAACAATGTCCGGAACGGAGTTTATGGAATGGCATCAAACACCTGGAAACCATGTGTTTGATGTATTTGATACCATTCCAATGATTACGCTCAAGTCATTACCACACGCCCGTTCTCCCAAATTTAGGTGCCACTGATCTACGGTCACATGTTTTCAAGTACTGGTTACAAATAATGCATTCCGATTAATCCAAAGATTGTAACGGACACCTATGATGTGTATAAAATACTTTTTTGAAGGTTGTACTGATTGTAATGAGCTAATGCTAAGCTATTTGCCAGCTATGTGTGGCGCCATGTTTGTTGACATTACACAATGCATTTTGGGTGTCACATATACATCTGTCAGACCAAAGATGTTATGATGGAGGTGAAGGAATGGTTCACTCATCTTTCGGGTAGACTTCCGGGAGTGAATGAAGGGAAGTGAATGATCGTAGACAACACACCCCCTTCAACACGCATACTGCAAACAGACCAAACTCATCGTCTCCTCTTATCGGTGGTTGACGTGAAAAACAAACATGGTGGCGTGCACAAACTACCCATTGTCGAATGACTTTCGATTTCTAGTAAGTGTTTGACAAAGAATTACCTTGGCGTACATTTATACATTATACTATCCAATAATAGAATATATGGTTCAATTATTGAAATTGCCATTATTCCCAGATTTCAGACTGTAGAATACCACTTAACATTTTTACAAAAACACATTAATTTAAGAAACATTGCAGATGCAAGTTTGGTAACAGAATGACAGTAAAATCTCCCTCAGTTTATGTGACCATGTTTCCCTTAAATATCTACTCCGAATTAAGATTCAAAGATGGCTGCAGAAATAATGGGGTGTCAGCTATGATAAGACACCTTGGTGTTATTCTACACACTGGCTATTCTAATGAGCTCCGCCTCAAAACAAGACCACATTTGGTTGGTCCAGAATGGACCAAATCTGTACCAATCCCAGTACAGCACAGTAGTATACAGCACAATACAGTCAAGTACAGTTGAGTAGAGTTCAGTACAGTAGAGCACAGAGTGCAGTACAGTAGCGCTCAGTAGAGTACAGTACAGTAGAGTACAGTACAGTAAAGAAAATTAGAGTTAAGTATTGTTACATATATATATATTACATTATACTGTATTCTACTCATGTGTGCTTTAGTGTACTGTTCTGCATTGTACTGTACTGTACTAAACTCTGCTCTACTGTACTGAAGTATACTCTACTAAGTATACTCTACTGTACTTGTCATTACGTTACTGTACTGCGCTGTACTGTGCTCTGTTGTACTGTGGTTTGTGACTACTATGATTTCCCATTGTGGCCAATTCAATTGCAGTCATTCTGTTACAGATTTTCTGTCACTTTGTTACCAATTTGGTAACAGAGTGATGGGTTTTAATAAACCAAACAGTTATCAGTAAAAACTTCACATGTTGGTGCTCATTAGTCACTTGACATGGAAAGGACCTGCTCCGTTCTTTAAATGCCCCATAACCTGTTTTCAGGAAGACCTGAAAATAGCATTGGTTTAACTATCAATATCAATGCAAACAAAACATATTTTCCAAGCAGGATGGAATCTTTCTTCATGTCACTACTGTTGTTTTAAGGCAACATATGCAGAGAAGGCAGGTCTGTCCTCTTGTAGGTTCAGCCCTAATGTATGTGCTCTCTGTCACCTCCGGCCACATGGCAAATGGCTCAACAAAACTCAAAAGTACACTGCCCATCCCCTCTCCGATCTCTCTCACTCTACAGTATCCAGAGAATTGACTAAAGAAATCTGTGTAAGAAGAACACTATCCAGAGAATTGACCACAGGAATCTGTGTTACAAGAGCACTATCCAGATAATTGACCACAGAAATGTGTTAGAAGAGCACTATCCAGAGAATTGATCACAGAAATCTGTGTTACAAGAGCACTATCCAGGGAATTGATCAAAGAAATCTGTGGCCGCACTCCAAGACACATGTTCTGCCGCCCCCAGTCGGTGTCACACGGTCATTAGGACATTGGCAAATAATGCATGCCAAGGTCTATCATTTCACGCTGGTTAACATGCAGTGAGTACACCTCTCACCAAAATAATATCAGTGAAATCTCCATTCACACCATGGTGGTGTACTTTAAAAGTACTTTCCATTCAATTCGTATGGTCTGGAAATGTGAGATGTATAGAAAGTACTTTTAATCTCAATTCCAAGTGAAATTGCCCACAGAGCCACGGAACATTTTAAAGGATGGCACAATTGTCAACCAGCTTATTGCAGACATTTTAGAGCGTCTCAAAGCAACTTCAGGGTCCATCTCATGCAGACTGTACTAGGGTCTTGACCTGTAAGCAAGGCACAAGAGAAACATTCGAGCAGTACACAGAGTGACTGTGTGTCACGCCCTGACCTAGAGATCCTTTTTATGTCTCTATTTTGGTTTGGTCAGGGCGTGAGTTGGGGTGGGCATTCTATGTTTTGTGTTCTATGTTTTCTATTTCTGTGTGTTTGGCAGGGTGTGGTTCTCAATCAGAGGCAGCTGTCTATCGTTGTCTCTGATTGAGAACCATACTTAGGTAGCCTTTTCCCACTTGTGTTTTGTGGGTAGTTGTTTTCTGTCTTTGTGTCTGTACCAGACAGAACTGTTTCGTGTTGTTCGATTTTCGTTTATCACTTATTTTTGTTAGTATTCACTTCTCATTAAAAGGCATGAACATTTACCACACTGCGTTTGGTCTCCTCCCTTAGACGATCGTTACACGGTGGAAACTTTTTTATGAATATTCTGGCCAAGAAACCCCATGTGACAATGACATGCTACGGACAATGTTAACACGCAAGCATTAGATTTGGGGAGTCCTGCAGATAACACATTTCAAGGAATTCTTACATGGGCCACTAATATTGAATCTAGACAGATATCCTAATCAGGCATGTTTCGTTTCATCGAACTATGTTATCCCTAAACAGCAGACTAAACGGGGTACTTACTGCAAACGAACAGGACATATAGTGAAAATGTCCTTGTTGGGATCTTGGGAGGGATCGTGCCCCCAAGCATTTCAGCCAAAGGTGTAGACTCTTACACTCCCAGTCAATGTACTGCCTGTCACAGGACGGGCAGTACATTGTAGCTTCGAGGTGTTGGAAACTTTGGAAATCCACCTTTGTTTTTGCGTCTTAAACTAGTCACAGAGAAAATGTTTCAGTCTTGAATTGCACTCGTCTGTCCCTGGTGCGGCCGCATCCGTGCTTCTCTCCTGTAACCAGGCAGGCCAAGCTACAGAGCTCAGCCATTTTTCCTCATAATAGAAACCCTGATTCGTGAAGCCGCAGTGTTTTTTTGGGGAAACCTGGATGTTTATTATGATGCGGTTGTCTTGGTTGCGCATAGGACATGTTTCAACTTTAGCGATTACAATATATAGACATCCTCTCAACGCGTGGTGTGAGCGGATAATTACAGAGCAAATTATTCTGCAAACCCTCTTTGAAAAATATCCTGATTTGTTTGAAAAACGGTGCAGACTCTACCGCAAAGTTTTAAACTCAAAATGCAGTTTCCCTGAGATTAGACGCTTGGACTAACTGTAATTCTAACATAGCCGGGTAGGCTGCGAAAATGTAGTCTCAAACATACAGTAGGTTTATAACTTTTAACCCTTTTAATATTTTTCGGTAATCAGTGCTAGATTTCTGAGTGTGATTGTGTTGAATGGTTTGTGTTCTTATGCGTATTGTGCATGTGACTAAATCCATTTTATTTGTGTGTGTGGATTATGAGTTTTGTCCCACCCCTCTGCTAGCCAGTGGCTTTGTTTGCTTGATATAATGATGATTGACTCTTTTCCCTCACACAGCAAAAATTACTTTCCCAACTGATTCGATTTTAGGATTTAACATTTTATGACTCAACCTATCGCTGTTGCTTATTTTTCTAGCATTTTAGCTCATCACTGATAATATGGAAAGCTGATTCCATGGATAAAGGCCTTTAATTTTTGGCTCGATGCCGCTTTTATGTGCACGATAATTGGGAATCACATCGGCCTGGATGGTTTTCCACACCAAGCTCAGCTCTCAATGTCAAATGGGATTTTAATGGGACATTACATTTCTCCCCTTTTATAGAAATCCTTGTCCAAGGCAAGTCCTTCACTTTTTTCCCATATGCAGGCCTATGTTTGTCAATGTTATATGTTCCATGTATTAATTTTTTAATTTTTAATTTCACCTTTATTTAACCAGGTAGGCCAGTTGAGAACAAGTTCTCATTTACAATTGCGACCTGGCCAAGATAAAGCAAAGCAGTGTGACAAAAACAACAGAGTTACACATGGGATAAACAAACGTACAGTCAAAAACACAATAGAAAAATCTATATACAGTGCATGCAAATCAAATAAGGTTAGGGAGGTTAAAGCAATAAATAGGCCATAGTGGCGAAATAAATACAATTTAGCATTAACACTGGAGTGATAGATGTGCAGATGATGACGTGCAAGTAGAGATACTGGGGTGCAAAAGAGCAACAGAAATAACAGTATGGAGATGAGGTAGTTGTGCTATTTACAGATGGGCTGTGTACAGGCACAGTGATTGGTAAGCTGCTCTGACAGCTGATGCTTAAAGTTAGGGAGGGATAAATAAGTCTCCAGCTTCAGTGATTTTTGCAATTCATTCCAGTCATTGGCAGCAGAGAACTGGATGGAAAGACGGCCAAAAGAGGTGTTGGCTTTGGGGATGACCAGTGAAATATACCTGCTAGTGTGGGTGCTGCTATGGTGACCAGTGCCCTTTACCTAGCAAAGACTTATAGATGACCTGGAGCCAGTGGGTTTGGCGACGAATATGTAGCGAGGGTCAGCCAACGAGAGTGTACAGGTCGCTGTGGTGGGTAGTATATGGGGCTTTGGTGACAAAACGGATGGCACTGTGATAGAATGCATCCAATTTGCTGAGTAGAGAGTTGGAGGCTATTTTGTAAATGACATCGCCGAAGTCAAGGATCAGTAGGATAGTCAGTTTTACGAGGGTATGTTTGGCAGCATGACTGAAGGAGGCTTTGTTGCAAAATAGGACGCCGATTCTAGATTACATTTGGGATTGGAGATGCTTAATGTAAGTCTGGAAGGAGAATTTACAGTCTAACCAGACAGTTGTATTTGTAGTTGTCCACATATTCAGAACCATCCAGAGTAGTGATGCTAGGCGGGCGGGCTGGTGCGGGCAGCGATCGGTTAAATAGCATGCATTTTGCATTTAGTGTTACTATATTTTAAGAGCAGTTGGAGGCCACGGAAGGAGTGTTGTATGGCATTGAAGCTCTTCTGGAGGTTTGTTAACACAGTGTCCAAGGAAGGGCCAGATGTATACAGAATGGTGTCGTCTGTGTAGAGGTGGATCAGAGAATGACCAGCAGCAAGAGCGACATCATTGATATATACAGAGAAAAGAGTCGGCCTGAGAATTGAAACCTGTGGTACCCCCATAGAGACTTTCAGAGGACAACAGGCCCTCCGATTTGACACACTGAACTCTATCTCAGAAGTAGTTGGTGAACCAGGCGAGGCAGTCATTTGAGAAACCAAGGCTATTGAGTCTGCCGATAAGAATGAGGTGATTGACACCTCGTAAGCCTTGGCCAGGTTAATGAAAACTGCTGCACAGTACTGTCATTTATCTCTGGCAGTTATGATATCGTTTAGGACCTTGAGCGTGGCTGAGGTGCACCCATGACCAGCTCAGAAACCAGATTGCATAGCGGAGAAGGTACGGTGGGATTCGAAATGGTCGGTGATTTGTTTGTTAACTTCTTATGGCTGGGGGCAGTATTGAGTAGCTTGGATGAATAAGGTTCCCAGAGTAAACTGCCTGCTACTTAGGCCCAGAAGCTAAGATATGCATATAATTAGTCGATTTGGATAGAAAACACTCTGAAGTTTCTAAAACTGTTTGAATGATGTCTGTGAGTATAACAGAACTCATATGGCAGGCAAAAACTTGAGAAAAATCCAACCAGGAAGTGGGAAATCTGAGGTTTGTAGGTTTGCCTATCCAATATACAGTGTTTATGGGGTCATATTGCACTTCCTAAGGGTTCCACTAGATGTCAACAATCTTTAGAACCTTGTTTCAGGCTTCTACTGTGAAGGATGAGGGAATTAGAGCTGTTTGAGTCAGGGGTCTGGCAGAGTGCCACGAGCTCACTCAGGCGCGCCCCCGTGAGAGGTATCTGCGTTCCTTTTCATTTCTAAAGACAAAGGCATTCTCCGGTTGAAACATTATTGAAGATTTATGTTAAAAACATCCTAAAGATTGATTCTATACATCGTTTGACATGTTTCTACGAACTGTAATGGAATTTTTTGACTTTTTGTCTAGCTTGCGCGTCATGATTTTAGATTTTTGAACTAAACGTGCGAACGAAAAGGAGGTGTTTGTACATAAATTATGGACTTTATCGAACAAAATAAACATTTATTGTGGAACTGGGATTCCTGGGAGTACATTCTGATGAAGATCATCAAAGGTAAGTGAATATTTATAATGCTATTTCTGACTTCTGTTGACTCCACAACATGGCGGGTACCTGTATGGCTTGTTTTTGTGTCTGAGCGCCGTACTCAGATAATTGCATGGTGTGCTTTTTCCGTAAAGTCTTTTTGAAATCTGACACAGCAGTTGCATTAAGGAAAAGTTTGTCTAAAGTTCCATGTAAAACACTTGTATCTTTTATCAATGTTTATTATGAGTATTTCTGTAAATTGATGTGGCTCTCTGCAAAATCACCGGATGTTTTGGAGGCAAAACATTACTAAGCATAACGCGCCAATGAAAACTAAGATTTTTGGATGTAAATATGAACTTTATCGAACAAAACATACATGTATTGTGTAACATGAAGTCCTATGAGTGTCATCTGATGAAAATCATCAAAGATTAGTGATTCATTTTATCTCTATTTCTGCTTTTTGGGACTCCTCTCTTTGGCTAGAAAAATGGCTGTTTTTCTGTGACTAGGTACTGACCTAACATAATCAGATAGTGTGCTTTCGTCGTAAAGCCTTTTTGAAATCGGACACTGTGTTGGGATTAACAACAGGTTTATCTTTAAAATGGTGTAAAATACTTGTATGTTTGAGGGGGGGGGGGGGGGTTGCTGCGGGGGATGCAGAGCTGTTGCCCGGGGTAGGGGTAGCCAGGTGGAAAGCATGGCCAGCCGTAGAAAAATGCTTATTGGAATTCTCGATTATCGTAGATTTATCATTTTAGCATGTATGTTTTTTGTGGGGATGTCTTTTTTTTTCTTTTTTAAAATGTTTTTTAAAATATTTTTGGCACATCCACCACCCCTCTTCAGAAATACAAAAATAACTTTGTTTATTAATTTTTTTTTCTTTTTTTACATTTACATTCCAAACGTATTTTACAAACATTGTACTTTTTATTACACAATAGTTAGATAGCAAAATTGGGTTTACAAACTTGGGTGTACAAACATACTGGGTTTACAAACTACTGAATTATGATTTTTTTTCTTTACACAAGCAGTAGGTGAGCTTTGGATCTCACTCCCTAGTTTATTTAGAATTCTGCTATCATCCTCAACTGATAGTTGACTTGCTTAATTGTGTTGCATAATACAGCTCTGTCAGCTCTGACAGAACAGTGACTTAATTAGTCACATACCATTTCATTCATCTTTAAAGACGCAGTCAAATCTTTACTTCCTGATTGGGTCTGAACACATTTCAACACATTTACTTTGCAGACCGTCTGCCGGTTTAGAAACCACTTCGATATTGGAATTCCTGTAATGACCTATCGGCGCAAAATATGGAGATAATTTAGCAACCAAGTACATTCGTTTTTTAAATTATAATATTGATTGTTTGCTCACAAAACAGATATGTGTCACTACCTTTAGTGTTGTAATGCAGCTGTTTTACATTGTTTCATTATTATGTTCTGTTTCTATTCATCTAAACTCAAGAATTGATCTTGGGGTGATTTGTTTTCATGAATTTGTTTTTCCAATTTTCAAGTCAAACCTCCTCCGGAGGAGAGGCTTTTTCAATTTGAACTTTCTCTCTTTCTCAGATAAAAGTAAAACGTAACAATTCTGATAGTGTAACATTAATTATGGATTCCATGGCCTTCCATTACATTTTATATCCATCTGATTCATACTTGAAAATCAAATCAAATCAAATTTTATTTGTCACATACACATGGTTAGCAGATATTAATGCGAGTGTAGCGAATCGCTTGTGCTTCTAGTTCCGACAATGCAGTAATAACCAACGAGTAATCTAACCTAACAATTCCACAACTACTACCTTATACACACAAGTGTAAAGGGATAAAGAATATGTACATAAAGATATATGAATGAGTGATGGTACAGAACGGCATAGGCAAGATGCAGTAGATGGTATCTAGTACAGTATATACATATGAGATGAGTAATGTAGGGTATGTAAACATAAAAGTGCATAGTTTAAAGTGGCTAGTGATACATGTATTACATAAAGATGGCAAGATGCAGTAGATGATATAGAGTACAGTATATACATATACATTATATTAAGTGGCATTGTTTAAAGTGGCTAGTGATACATTTTTTATCAATTTCCCATCAATTCCATTATTAAAGTGAGCTGGAGTTGAGTCAGTATGTTGGCAGCAGCCACTCGATGTTAGTGGTGGCTGTTTAACAGTCTGATGGCCTTGAGATAGAAGCTGTTTTTCAGTCTCTCGGTCCCTGCTTTGATGCACCCGTACTGACCTCGCCTTCTGGATGATAGCGGGGTGAACAGGCAGTGGATCGGGTGGTTGTTGTCCTTGATGATCTTTCTGGCCTTCCTGTGACATCGGGTGGTGTAGGTGTCCTCAGAACCGATTGAACTGATGTAATCTCTCTCCACTTAATAAAGAATGAAGTTATTGAGCTTGGTTGAAGGAATGTGGACCTAGGGACATTTGCATATCTAAATCGCAGTGTCAACACTCCGCCGGAAGACACTCCTGATGCCATGGGCCCAAGGAATAGAGGTTGGGTTCCATAAGCTGGACTGAAGACTCAAGAATGAACACTCTCATGTGGTGCGGGCCTTTCACCGGTTCGATCTTCCTGGACACTGCCTGTTCATGTACAGATTCTGTCCAGGGGGGATTTGTAGGTTCTCTGTCACCTCCGGCCACATGGCAAATGGCTCAACTAAACACAAAAGACAATGCCAAGAATCCAGTCAGCCCGTTCCCCCCCCTCTCTGACGTGAGAAAATGTATCTCTGGGGATAAGTTTGATGCAATCTATATGGCTGTATGATCTCTGTGCTTACTTGTAGTTGTTCAGAGTGAAAACACTGTATCCAATTGTCCTCTCAGGAATGCTGTCTTATCTCTATTGCTCCCAGCCTACCCCCTCAGGTCATCACACATAGATGTGACCCCATTCCGATAGGATGTTCACCGGTTCGATCTGATTGGATATCTTATTTGTATTACCTTTGATTTGGTCTGTAGATTGGTCAACAATTGTTTTGGAATGCAAAAAAGTCAGATCTGGTATATGTGTTGTTATGTGTTAATAACATTTAGACTACGTTACCCAGCAGGCTATGCGGGCGCGGGAGATGGTTAAAGAATGCCTTGCATGGCTAAACATGGAGTTTTCTAGCTGAAGTATATGTTCATTAAACGTAGTTAAACCTACGCCCCGGTTTGTCATTATATAAGGAACAAACATAACAGTATACATGGAATGAAGGTCTGTTGTTCTGTCTCTTATCCTGTATCCTGCCCATGGAATAAGGTTGTATGGAAATGTTTATTTTGTGAGCTCAGCCTCATGGCCTGAGTAGGTCTGTTTAGTTCATGCTTTTGTGATAGAATTAAAAGTGCCTTAGTAATAACTAAATAATAATACAGAATCATAATGTGTACCAGAAAGTAATATGCTATTAATTTATCAAAATGTTGATAATACGATCTGTGTGCTCTGTTGATATCTGATCTGAGTTCAATTGGTTATACCTAGGAATTCCTATAGGGGCTTGAAACTACATCTCTGTGTGATTTATTTCTATATTTCCCTCTTTCAGGGTTATAACATTTTGGAGGCTCTACTGAGATGAATGCACCTAAGTTCGTCTCCACGAGATAGGAAGACCCTCAACTGACATTCATCTTCAAAACTAACTCGGGCAGACAACAGAGTGTGACAGACTGCTAAAGTGGAGGTTCGACGGACACTGGAAAAGGAGTGTGTGCAAACTGAGGTAAGAGTGAACATCAAGGAGCAGCAAGGTCCATTCAGTAAAAGAGAACCTTCATTAAGTTGATCCAAGATGGCGTAGCAGTAGGACGTGTGTGTTTGTCTTTGTCTTATCCCGTGTAAATAGCCAGTCTTTCTCATATATATCTTAATATCACTTTCTATCTCCGAACTAAATATATTTTCCTGCAACCCGCCTCACCCAATGTGGTACGGATCTACTATTTTTATTCCTTAAAACTGGAACTTCCATCAGGCGCTAGCCAGCTAACTAGTTACGAGTCTTTGTTACCCACGGCTAGGGGTCTTCACCTTTTTCTCGGTCACCAGCCAGCATTAGCTCGGACAACACCTGCCAGTCTGCACAGCGCAATATCAACCCAGAGCATATCAGACTGCTTCGCTCTACCACATCACCAGATTCCTGACGCTCTGGATCATTACACCGGATCATTGCAGCTAGCTAACTGCAAACGAGTGGCTACTGTTAGCTAACGCCTCTGTCCCGAAGCAAGCACCAGCTAGCCTTGAGCTAGCCTCGAGCTAGGCCCATATACCAGCTAATTCTAGGTCTACAATAGCTCCTTTGCCAATTGGCCTGGACCCTTTATTGTCGACACGGAGCCCCGCCGATTCATCACGACTGGACTGCCGACGTGATTGCCCAATATGGTCTCAACAGGCTATCTGTTATGATGTCGCCGAAGAACCATCTACTAGCCCCGGCCCGCTAGCTTTTCTGAACCCTGTGTCCCCTGCTCGCCTAGTGACTACTGAACGGCACCCTGACTCACCTATTGCTGCTCTTTTGACCCTATGATCACTCGGCTACACAGCTCATGCCCCCTGGAATGTTTCAATAACACGGTACCTCATTTTGTTTACCTGTCGGCCCCAGCCTCGAACTCAGGTCCTGTGTGTACCTAACTGACCCGCTCTGCCCATCACCATTTACAAGTTGTCTTAGCACTCCTGGTCAACACCTGGGATTGCTTTACGCCTCTCTCTCTAATGTCAATATGCTTTGTCTACTGCTGTTTTGGCTAGTTCTTAATGTTTTATTTCACTGTAGAGCCCTCCGTCCCGCTCAAAATGCCTTAGATAGCTCTTTTGTCCCACCCCACACAGATGTGGAGACCTCACCTGGCTTAACAGTTGCCTCCAGAGACGAAACCTCTCTCATCGTCACTCAACGCCTAGGTTTACCTCCACTGTACTCACATCCTACCATACCATTGTCTGTACATTATGCCCTGAATCTATCCTACCATGCCCAGAAATCTGCTCCTTTTATTCTCTGTCCCCAATGCACTAGAAAACCAGTCCTTATAGCCTTTAGCCGTACCCTTATCCTACTTCTCCTCTGGTGAGGTAGAGGTTAACCCAGGCCCTGTAGCCCCCAGTTCCACTCCTATTTCCCAGGTGCTATCATTTGTTGACTTCTGTAACCGTAAAAGCCTTGGTTTCATGCATGTTAACATCAAAAGCCTCCATAAGTTTGTTTTATTCACTGCTTTAGCACACTCCGCCAACCCTGATGTCCTAGCCATGCATGAATCCTGGCTTAGGAAGGCCACCAAAAATTCTTACATTTCCATCCCCAACTACCACATTTTTCAGCAAGATAGAACTGCCAAACGGGGTGGAGTTGCAATCTACTGCAGAGACAGCCTGCAGAGTTCTGTCATGCTATCCAGGTCTGTGCCCAAACAGTTCAAGCTTCTACTTTTAAAAATCCACCTTTCCAGAAATAAGCCTCTCACTGTTGCTGCTTGTTATAGCCCCCCTCAGCCCCCAGCTGTGCCCTAGACACCATATGTGAATTAATTGCCCCCCATTTATCTTCAGAGTTTGTACTGTTAAGTGACCTAAACTGGGATATGCTTAACACCCCGGCCGTCCTACAATCTAAACTAGATGCCCTCAATCTCACACAGATTATCAAGGAACCTACCTGGTACAACCCTAAATCCGTAAACACGGGCACCCTCATAGCTATCATCCTGACCAACCTGCCCTCTAAATACACCTCTGCTGTCTTCAACCAGGATCTCAGCGATCACTACCTCGTTGCCTGCGTCCATTATGGTCCGCGGTAAAACGATAACCCTCATCACTGTCAAACGCTCCCTAAAAACTTCAGTGAGCAGGCCTTTCTAATCGACCTGGCCCAGGTATCCTGGAAGGACATTGACCTCATTCCGTCAGTAGATGATGCCTGGTTATTCTTTAAAATGCTTTCCTCATCCTCTTCAATAAGCATGCCCCATTCAAAAACTGTAGAACTAAGAAAAGATATAGCCCTTGGTTCACTCCAGACCTGACTGCCCTTGACCAGCACAAAAACATCCTGTGGCGTACTGCATTAGCATTGAATAGCCCCCGCAATATGAAACTTTTCAGGGAAGTTAGGAACCAATATACACAGGCAGTTAGGAAAGCAAAGGCTAGCTTTTTCAAACAGAAATGTGCATCCTGTAGCACAAACTCCAAAAACTTCTGGGACATTGTAAAGTCCATGGAGAATAAGAGCACCTCCTCCCAGCTGCTCACTGCACTGAGGCTAGGAAACACTGTCACCACCGATAAATCTACGATAATAGAGAATTTCAAGAAGCATTTTTCTACGTCTGGCCATGCTTTCCACCTGGCTACCCCTATCCCGTTCAACAGCTCTGCACCGCCCACAGCAACTTGCCCAAGCCTCCCCATTACTCCTTCACCCAAATCCAGACAGCTGATGTTCTGAAAGAGCTGCAAAACCTGGACCCCTACAAATCAGCTGGGCTAGACAATCTGGACCCTCTCTTCCTAAAATTATCCACAGCAATTGTTGCAACCCTTATTACTAGCCTGTTCAACCTCTCTTTCGTATCGTCTGAGATCTCTAAAGATTTGAAAGCTGCTGTGGTCATCCCCCTCTTCAAAGGGGGAGACACTCTAGACCCAAACTGTTACAAACCTATATCAATCCTGCCCTGCCTTTCTAAAGTCTTCGAAAGCTAAGTTAACAAACAGATCACCGACCACTTCGAATCCCACCGTACCTTCTCCACTATGCAATCTGGCTTTCGAGCTGGTCATGGGTGCACCTCAGCCACGCTCAAGGTCCTAAACAATATCATAACCGCCATCGATAAAAGACAATACTGTGCAGCCGTCTTCATCGACCTGGCCAAGGCTTTCGACTCTGTCAATCACCGCATTCTTATCGGCAGACTCAACAGCCTTGGTTTCTCTAATGACTGCCTCGCCTGGTTCACCAACTACTTCTCAGACAGAGTTCAGTGTGTCAAATCGGAGGGCCTGTTGTTCGGACGTCTGGCAGTCTCTATGTGGGTGCCACAGGGTTCAATTCTCGGGCTGACTCTTTTCTCTGTATACATCAATGATGTTGCTCTTGCTGCTGGTGATTCTCTGATCCACCTCTACGCAGATGACACCATTCTGTATACATCTGGCCCTTCTTCAGACACTGTGTTAATTAACAAACCTCCAGAAGAGCTTCAATGCCATACAACACTCCTTCCGTGGCCTTCAACTGCTCTTAAATGCAGATAAAACTAAATGCATGCTCTAAAACCGATCGCTGCCCGCACCCGCCCGTCTGTCTAGAATCACTACTCTGGACGGTTCTTAGAATATGTGAACAACTACAAATACCTAGGTGTCTGGTTAGACTGTAAACTCTCCTTCCAGACTCACATCAAGCATCTCCAATCCAAAATTGTATTATTACTATTTCGCAACAAAGCATCCTTCACTCATGCAGCCAAACATACCCTTGTAAAACTGACTATCCTACCGATCCTTGACTTCGGCGATGTCATTTACAAAATTTCCTCCAACTCTCTACTCAGCAAATTGTATGCATTCTATCACAGTGCCATCCGTTTTGTCACCAAAGCCCCATATACTACCCACCACTGCGACCTGTATGCTCTCATTGGCTGGCCCTCGATACATATTCGTTGCCAAACCCAATGGCTCCAGGTCATCTATAAGTCTTTGTTAGGTTAAGCCCTGCCTTATCTCAGCTCACTGGTCACCATAGCAACACCCACCCGTGGCACGTGCTCCAGCAGGTATATTTCACTGGTCATCCCCAAAGCCAGCTCCTCCTTTGGCCACCTTTCCTTCCAGTACTCTGCTGCCAATGACTGGAACGAATTGCAAAAATCACTGAAGCTGGAGTCTTATATCTTCCTCACTACCTTTAAGCATCAGCTGTCAGAGCAGCTTACCGATCATTGCACCTGTACACAGCCCATCTGTAAATAGCCCACCCAACTACCTCATTCCCATATTGTTATTTATTTTTTTGCACCCAAGTATCTCTACTTGTACATTCATCTTCTGCACATCGATCACTCCAGTGTTTATTTGCTCAATTGTAATTATTTTGTCACTATGCCCTATTTATTGCCTTAGGACAAAATCAAGATCTAATTGGTAAAACGTTCATGACCCTTGTTTCACATGTTATAAAATCTCTTGAATGGGAAGAAGTATAAAACCTAGAGGATGATGGTGTGTCTGAACTGGTGAACCTTCAAGACATGATACATGTGATGCAGGAGGCTAGTGATGTTATCTCAACAGACAAAGCAAATAAAAATGTAGAACACAAACTACAAGCAAAGCTAAAGCGATTAAGGCTGCTACTAAAACAAAAGGAAAGTGAGACGCAGGAGCTTGTTAACAAAAATGGAAACGACACTGACACAAACCAGGCCCCGCCCCCTCCTCAAAATACAATACAAATACAGGGACATGCCACAGTATGGCACAAAGAGTTAAAGATATCCGGTGAAATAGGTGAACCAGGCCAAAAATAGACTCACGTTCTTTAACCTAGCACACCAAATTGAAAACGGACTGAATAAAGGGATTTAAATAGTGGATGGAGTGGTAAGAGATATTGCATCAGGGCTGCAAATGCGGAGCATTCTGTAAGGGAAGTCAGAGTTGACTCTACCCACTGAGGAGAATACTGCGGTCTCAATACCAAGAGTAGGGTGAAACAGAACTGTTTAGCCAACTCACATCAGAAGAACAAAGCAGCAAAGAGACCCCACAAAATGTCCTAATCTGTTCCTTAGATCTGAGACAGAACATCCTGTTTGCCTCACAGGAAGCAAAGAATGGTCTTAAGTATGACCCAGCCCTGGTCCAGAGCATGTTCATGCATACTGTCCTGACTGGTCTACAAATGACAATATAAGAACGTACATGCAGCCATATCTCCTAGACAAAAATGTTTAACTAAACACTGCATGTATAAAAAGTGAACACTGCATGTGCTAAGGAGACAGAGAAACAGAGCAAAAAGAAAATGGCTATGCCACAGTGGCAAGCCACTGTCCATTCAGCTCAGACGGATGAGGTCCCTGTTGAAAAGAAACTCCCGCCCCAACAGAACACACCAAAACTTTCCCCTGACCTGGTATCAGAGCTAAAAGAACTGAGGTCTGATATGATATCCCACACCACCAGGCAGAGAGCAGGAGAAAATGACAATGTATTATCAAGCACAAAGCCCAACGCAGCAGCACTGGCCAGCTCGTTGCCTAGGACGGATGAGAGAAACCATCCAGTTCCACCAACAGCGATATGAACCACAGGTGAGAGAAGTAGCCCAGTTCCAGCCAAGATGCAAACCACCGTTGACTACGACTACCCGGTGAAAACTACAAAAGAGAAGATCAACATACTGTACCTAAACACACCGATGTTCAGGTTCAATGCCGAGTGCAGACAAAGCCAGTTAAAGAGGAAACCACACTGATCTCTGAGCCTGATGTAAACTCTCAGGGGGCAGAAGGACTTGAGTTCTGTGAGACTAGTAAATGTGAGAGAAAATGCCTCTCCACATGTCATCATTGATGTTCAGAATGTCACAGACCACGACATCATGTTACAGGGCAAACTGTAATTGGCATTGTGCAGGAAACCGTCAGTCTATCCCGCCACCATGCTGGAGAACTGTCAACAACCCCCATGTTGCTGTCAACAGAGTTTAGACACTGAAGACTTATGGAATCCTCCTGTTGATCTGAGCCACCTCAACACACAGCAGCAACAAATCATTCACCAAATGTTGAGAGAGGAATCAAGCTCATTATCCAAATCAGACAGTGACATTGGCTGCATTGAGAATATGAATCTACGCATTTCATTGAAAGACAGTGATCCTGTTGCATGAACCTACCTGTCTGTGCTGAAGCCGTTATACAAAGACATGAAATAATACTTGCATGACCTGATAGCACAGTCCTATGTGTAAGGACAAAGAACAGCAGCTTACGACTGTGCATAGAATAAAGGGAGCTGAACAGGAAGACTCTAACCGTCACCCAATAGCCAGAGTACAGGATATAATGGACAGCCTTGGAGGAAATTCCTGGTTTTCACTCTTGGATCAAGGAAAAGCATATCCCCAGGGGTTCATGGCAAAGGAAAGCAAGCCCTTGACAACCTTTGTGACCCCCTGGGGCCTGTAGGAGTGGGTTCGGATTCCGTTTGGACACATGAATGCAGCCTTCCAGCGCTATATGAAGGAACGTTTGGATGGCTTGACAGATGAGATCTGTGTTTCATATCTGGACGACAACCTTGTCTTCAGCAAGACCTTTGAGAACCATGTCAACGATTTTAGAAAAGTACTACAGACTGAGAGACTATGGGATAAAGCTGAAACCCAGAAAGTGTAAGATATTCAAAGCGGAGGTTTACTATTTAGGTAGAAATAGTGTCTGCCCGAATTAAGCAAAATCGATCCAGCTGATAATGCAGCAGTGAGAGCTCATAAGGACAAGATATCAAGCTCAGAGAAATGTATGGTGTTGCTGACCTACTATAGGCAATACATCAAAGACTTATCACGCATTGCTAGCCCGCTCTACGACCCGCTCACAGGGTCTCCTGAAGAAGTTACAGGTACACACAACAAAGAAAATAAATGACAGACAAAGGGGAAAAAACGGAAGAGTGGCCTCTCACAAATCAATCAAATGGATTCGTAAGCATCAACATATAATGGAGTGGTTGATAGACTGTTTAGTACAGCCTCCTGTAATTAGTTTCCCAGACTTCTTAGAGCCATTTACCCTTCACACAGACACATCAAACAAAGGTTTAGGGGCTGTGTTGTATCAGAAACAAAATGGAAAACTGCATGTGATAGCCTATGCGTCTAGGACCTTGATTACACCTGAGAAAAACTATAATCTCCACTCAGGAAAAAAAAATGTTTTAGCCCTGTACTGGTCAATCACAGTAAAGTTCCACGACTACTTATACTATGCACCAACCTTCACAGTGTACAGTGACAGCAATCCCCTTAACTACGTCTTGTCGCATGCCAAGCTAAACGCAACAGGGTGCAGATGGGTTGCAGAACTCGCCGACTTCTATCTCACTATCAGATATCATCCAGGCAAAGAGAACATTGACTCTGACAGTCTGTCCAGAATAACGATAGACATGGAAACACTGATGAGAGAATGTTCAGAGGAGTTGACATTGGACTCATTTGGAGCAACTGCACTGGCCGTCAACACACAACAAGACTCAAACATATCTTGGTCAATGGCAGTCTCTGCTATGTATGCACCAACAACAGAAACCAGATGCATCATGCCTTTCACAAAAGCAGAGATACGACAGGCACAGAGAGAAGATGAGAGCATCGGACCAGTGATGGAACACAAACTGTCAAGTTCAAAATAAACAGGGCAAGAAGTGAAAACATAAAACATGAAACGCAGATGTCTTCTTCAAGAGTGGGACAAGCTGGACTTGCGATGGAGGATACCATTATCATCCAAGACAGCATTCAGAACGCAACTGGTGTTGCCAGAGGAGTACAAGCCTACAGTCTGGAAGGAACTACATGACGAAATGGGCCATCAAGGTGTAGATCTCACAACATCGCTGATACGAGACAGGTTCTTCTGTCCGTACATCCAATGAAAGATAAAGCATTATGACATGAGAAGCTACACTTGCCTGAAACAGAAAAAACCTTGCAGTGAAACAAGAGCACCACTGACCTACATAGTGACAACTCACCCGTTTGAACTTGTATCCATAGACTTACTACACTTAGACAAATTCAAGGGTGGTTATGAGTACATACTAGTGACAGTCGACCACTTCATGCACTTTGCCCAGGCGTAAGCTACATCCTCAAAATCAGGCAAAACAGTGGCAGACCGGATCTTCAATGACTATGCTTTGAAGTTCGGATTTCCTACAACAATACATCATGACCAAGGAGGAGAATTTGAAAACCAGCTTTTCAAGAAATTGCAGAAGTACTGTGGCGTCGCAGGGTCAAGGACAACTCCCTACCATCCACAGGGGAACGGGCAGGTTGAACAGTTTAATAGAACGTTAATACAGATGCTCAAGACACTCACAGATAGACAGAAAACAAACTGGAAGGAGTACCTGAACAAGCTGCTATATGCATATAACTGTGAAGTGACAGGATTCTCTCCATTGTACCTCCTGTATGGATGATCACTGAGATTACCCATTGACATGCTCTTCAACTTGAACTCAGGGTCAGGAAACATCAATCTTCAAGAGAACTCAAAAAAATGTAAACAAGGAATACTGGAAGCATACAGAATTGCAAGGGAGAATGTTAAATGTCACCAGACAGGAGTAAAGGGAACTACGACAGCAAAATCAGAACCTCAGTGTTGCAACCAGGCAATCATGTCCTCATCAGAAACATGACACCACGTGGAGGTACAGACAAACTTCATAATCACTGGGAAGACAACTTTCACACAGTTTTACGCCAGGTGTGAGAAGACATTACGATCTATGAACTGAAACGTGAACACGGAAGGTCCAGACAAGTCTTGCATCGTAACCTACTCGTACCGTGTGGCCACCTGCCCCTGGAAGTTCAAACACAACAAAACTCTAAGCCAAAGAAAAGAGGAACAAACCAAAGTAACAGACAAGTGGAAGAACTCGAACAGGACAATGATGACGACGATGATGAATACTACAGATATGAAATGACGCCTCGGGAGTACCCAGAAAGAAGCGAAAGTACTGATGTAGAACCTGCAGAACACGCAGTTGATCCCGAACAGGACACACCTGTGGACAACCCAATGCATCTGCCAGAAGAGACTAAGAACGAAGTGGAACAGACAATGGACTTACCGGTAGACTTACCCATAGACAAAGAAGTTCCAGCTCTTCCGTCACCAGCTCACAGTGACTGCAACAGAGAAATAGAGCAAAAGTCTCAGTTGCCTATGGGAGAACACAGACGGCCAAAGTTCTTCACGTATGACAAGCTTGGAACTCCAGCCTGTTACAATGCAGGACAAACAAACAATGTTGTGTACCACTATGTTGTGTACCACTATGCAAATACACAAGCAATGGCCTTATGGACAACTCCTGTTCAACAACAAAAAGAGACAAGCACTGGCTAATACAGAAATAGACTGTTTAGTGAGTAAATCATATGAAAGTGATCATGGACTTATGTACAGAAACAACGAAGCTCATGGACTTACAGATACAGTTGAGCACTACCTCGGGTATGAAATAGGTTGTTGCTATGATAGAAAAAAAAAGAAAGAGTTCCTGCTGATGTTTTAAGAACCATAAGAATATCTAAAGACACATAAGACAAAATAATGTTAAAAGAGCCATATAAGGTCAAAAGAACAATACAAAGAATGCCAATTTAAGAATGTCAAGAGAGTGAATGTAACATATTCATAGAGCACTTAAGGTCAATAGTGATGTTATCGGCAATTAAAGTGCCTTAATAATACTACAGAATCATAATGTGTACCAGTATGTAATATGCTATACATTTTTCTAAATGTTGAAAATACAATCTGTGTGCTCTATTGATGTCTGATCTGCGTTTGATTGGTTGTACCTAGGAATTCCTATAGGGGCACACGAGTAGCGATAGAGAGAGATATATAGTGGGGTAGGAGGGAAAGTGGAAGGGAGACAGCAGGTTTGGGCTTCAGTAATGCATGACTTTGCAGTTTTACCGCCATTGTGACAGTGACAATGGCCCAGTGAGCAGTGGACTGAATCATCTCTCTCTTCTGTGTCTGTCTGCCTGTTGCTCTCAGACTGGCCCCGACTTTATAGTCTGCCTGTCTTTTCTTTTGTCAACCCGAGGAGGTAAGTACAAGCCCCATCTTTCTCCCCCAACACATGATGAGTTCTTATTTTTTAAAGCCACCCTAATCTTACCTCGTCCACCCACCTTCCTCCCCCCTGTTCAGTCTAGACAAGCTGGCTTTAAGAGTGGGATAATCTTCTAATCTCTTTGTTGAGGGAAACGGGAGAAAAGGGAGAAAGTCATCTGCAAAGCTTATGAAATGTTCTCTTGTTAGCCCAGAAGAAAGCAGCCGTGGCAGCAGCAGACAGGACTTTTACCAAATGAGCTTTTTAAAGCAGAGGGAGGAAGAGGACTGCAGGCTCCAGAGAAGAGAGAAACAGTTTGATGTCTGTGGCTGAGGCTCTTCTTGACTTAGCAATCATATGTAAGGCTGTCAGCAGTGTGCTAAACCCCAGTGGCTGGGCACTGTGGGCAAGGACACACACACACACACACACAAACTCACAACATGCACATGCACTCCCGTGAAGGCTCTTCAGAGGAGGAAGGGGTGGACCATCCTACTCAGTGAATTTCATCCAAATAAAAATAGTGAAACATTTAAAAAAGTTATCCTTTTTAGATAAAACTATACTAAATATATCAGAGTCACCAAATAACTGATTAAAACACACTGTTTTGCAATGAAGGTCTACAGTAGCCTCAACAACACCCTCTAGCGTAGCACTATGGTATAGCCGAAGGACAGCTATTTTGTGTCCAGTTCTCACCCCTTCCATAGACTTGACTTCCAACCTGACTCAAACAGAGAGAAATGCTATTTATGTGAGCTAGCTGGCTAAGGCTATCCAACACAGCAGCTCTTCCAAGTCAAGGTAAGTTTTAGGTTAAATTAATTTATTGCCACTGTTTATTTGATTTTATTAATCAAGTTCCACCATGGGTAGTAGTATTATTCCTCTCTGGTCCTGGCTGATGCTTTTATCCAGGGTCACTTGCATAACGTATCGTCTTATGTAATATCTAACCCAGTCTTTCACTTGACAGAAAGGAGATGTGGTTCTGCTTCTAAATGGCATTCAGGTTCTTCTGTCATTCAGCCAGTGAATCAGAGCCACAGCCAGAACACTGTACTGTTGCTGCACATAACCAGAGTGCACCTGGAATGGAAATCACACAAAAGACAACTGACTCCACGCCATCACCATTAGATGACAATGAGGTCTGCTTTTCTGTTCTTATTTGTCTGTTATGGGAAAAAATGCAGATTAGCTGAGAGAGTGAGACATAATCACTTGTTGGCAGGCACTCTCTCTTTCCCTCTTTCATTATCCTTAATTTCATTTGTGCATATTCATATTCACACCTGGGAGGGAGGGAGGGAGGGAGGGAGGGAGTGTGAGAAGAGGGGGAGTAGTGTTTATAGCAGTCTGCACCAGTCCCATGTAAACACTCTTCAGAACACTGAGTCACAGAGCCTAGCTGTCTCTCCAAACTCTCACTGTGCAATGACAATAGTGCCACTCCTGGATAATGAACAACTTACTGTAGGCTTGGGCTGGAAGTGGCCATAGGTGAGACGACAGATATCTTATGAATGATGCGGAACCCTCCAAGCTGTAGAACCAATGTTGCGTTCATAGACTAATTGGGTAATCTGAAATTCTTATTTAGCTGCATGGAACATCTCTTACAGAAATTGCACAGACTAATAGGAACATATGTCAGACTATGAAACTATTATTAGCTTACTCCCCTATTAGCTACAGCCACCCCTGTAACTCCCCTTCAAATAAGTCAAAGTTATAGGTGCAGAGGAGTTGGGTTATTGTAGAACTAGTGGTTATGCTCATTATCCTCCAGGCAGATACAGGTAAGCTCCAGTCTAAGGTCTGAAACTGACCTGGAGGAATAGCATTTTAGACCTGAGGAGATGAAAAGCAGGTGCTAATGGAAACATGGAATAGCACACCTTCAGGCCTCAGGATAACCTTGACCTAGAGAGCAGAGTTATCCTGAACGTTGAGGCAGTTGTGTGTATGAATCATCTCATTATTTCTTGTTTGTCTACAAAATGAGCAAATTTATCTTCCAAGGCTGCAAGTAAAAGAGTTCCGGATGAGTATGAGTCTGTGGATAAGAATGTTTTTATATTGATATTATAATTTATGGTCGATTGTATGTAAAAGTAATGTGTTCTCTTTACCATCAATTAACGGCTAGGATAAGGATGCTCTCGTAGTTAACTGTGACAATACTTTTGTTAGCAACTGTTGACCGGCATTCAATTAAACCTATATTAAATAAACCTTTATCACTGTCTGTGTATCATTGAACAACCTTGCAGCTGACATCGACGTGTATAAACCTCACAAGCCTATGTAATGGAAACAAGGAACCACACAGTAAACCTTTCATTTTTGACAGGTGGAACAACTGTACAATGATATGTGTGCTTACAAAAGCAAGTCGTTGGGCAGATTTCCATTCAGATTTCCAGCACCGTGTTTAATACCAATCTAAATTGCACACGGTACACAGCAATCAATTTATATACAGTGAGCTGAATTCCATTGTGGACCATGGGTTCACTCATCTGACTGCATCATTCTGTTCACATTTCACAGTATTTGTGTGTCGTGAAACTTATCATTCTGTGCATGTCTCGCCGCGGTTTAGACGTGTTTTTCCTAGTCCTATACAGTATGTGTTGTGTCTACAGAGGTCATTATAATGCAGAGCTTGGTCTGGTATCCTAGCTTGTTTGTTTGTTCTCCATGGTATTGCATCTCCATGTCAAAGAGCACTGTTGTCATATAATTACACTCCCAGCTCCCATGACACAAAGTTAGACGCCAACCCTGATTAGAAGCTCCACGGCTCGCTCTCATTCTGCTGAAATTGCACTCACACTACAATCAATTTATGACACTACAAGATCTTAGCAGTGAGCCAGGGGATGGGGATGGAGGCACTCCAGGACTAATATCAAAGCTGTCCCCTCAGCAAACCTCATAGTCACATCTTCAATTCATTAGGGTAGTTAGCTGACCCTTAACCCAGGAGGGCTGAGAGGTGACGTCTGTGTTGTTTTGGGGCAGCTGAGGGCTGGCTCTGCCCCACCTTTTCAAGAAAGGAAGAGAGAAAAGTAAACCCCTCAGCAGCTGCAATAACAACAGTAATCCCCACTCTGATTAGAATATGAGAGTCAGAGTAGTTGTTGTTGTTACTTGTGTGTGCGCGCGCATGCTTCCTTGTCCTTAAACAGGCATTGCTCATATGTGATTCTAGTAATAATAAGGACAAATGTGTCATGTCTCCTCTCCCCAAGAATATATATTGTAACACACAATGTACAGTATACACAGTATACCTGCACTGTATGTAGGCTATACTACAGTACATGCAAACAAAACCTCAGGAACAACAACATGCTGTGTCTCATCACACACACACATTCTAATTGTCTGTTTACCTCTTGTCAGAGCATTAACACGATTTCAACCCTTTCTACTCATCTCGCACTGTCATGTTTATCGTGAGCTCTCGTTCCCACAATTATTAATGTCATCTGCCCGAAATTACATTTTGTGAAATCCATGAAATATACTTAAATGGTTGGTTACGTGTCCACTCATTTTGGCAGTCATCTCGATCGGTCAAACCATTTGGTTGCAGGCTCTCTATTTTGTGTGTTGACTCATAGACACACACCACCACACACATTATGTGTAGCTGTCTGACTGGTCACGAGACCAGAACTTTACCAATAAACCCACTAGAAGAAAATCATTGAAAGAAAATCTTTCTCTAGTTATATCTTCCACTATCACTCTCTTTTACACTCTCATCTCTCTTTCTCTCATCTCTGCCACACACGCTTGGCTAGCTCTCTTTCTCATGTCTTTCTCCTCCACTCCGTTTGCCTCCCTGACCTTCTCTCTCTATTAGGTCGTCAATCTGTTCCCTCTCTCCTTCTCTCTTTCCTCCTGCACTCTCTCCTGAGGAAAGGTGTCTGCCATCGGCCCCTGCCGATCTTCCCTGTCGGGCAAACAGCCAGCCGTACTGAAACCGCTGTGCAGCTTCCAACCAGGTGGCACACACAGATAAAGAGGTTCCAACGCAGCCTCTCCTGAAGGCATCCGCAGCCACATCCAATCTCTATGTTAATCAAACGTAGATGCACAACGCAAGACAGCTGTGAGAGCTCGATAAACCCAGCTTCCACTGCTCTCCTCCCTCTTGCTCCCCACAGCCCAGACAGACTCAGGCTCTGTGCACGCTATCCAGAGCCCCCCCCCCCACACACTTACAGACAGACATGGGTCTTAAGATGTAAAAGAAAGAACAGGTAAAAGTAATGTGGAATAACACTATTTTCTCCATCCATCCACCGTTTGTCATTTCAATGCGGTCTATCATGTGCAGCATATTAATGCGTTCAGATACAGTACATTTGACGGCTGCCGCTGCGATTCAGGTTCATTTGTGCAAAGGTTTTTATGCAGCTCTGCCGCTTGAAAGTTGAGCTAAATTGGCTCTATATCAAAACATGATATTTCAATTCTCAGCCAAGTTTGAAAAGAGAAACGTATTGCTTGATGTGCTATATGTCCTCCACGTCTGTTGCTATCTGTTACCTGCAGCGCATAAAACCAAGTTCAGTTTCATAATTAAGGCATCAAGTATTTTTCTTGCTATAATCATGAAGACGTCACTATCTTTGGGGATGTAAATGGTTTTATTCTGAGGCATAGTTCCGCTGGGGAATTTGATCAGCATAACAATGTTAGTCTGACTAAATGAGAGGATTCAATCAAAAGTTAATACGTTGGCCAGAGTCCCAAATAATCCGGTTTTGGGGGGGGATTAAAGTGGAAGGTAGTACTTTGGGTTGTAGTGGTGTAGGAAATCTCCCTGTTGGGCTGAGAAGGACACATACTGTAGTAGCTGGGATGCTAAATATAATCATGGCATGTGAGCTGTGGTAGCCTACACGAGGAACCAGAAACACAGGCCATCTCTCTCTGCCATCTGCGTGTGTGTCCTCAGCTGTGCATCGATGACAAGGAGAGAGCAGTGGGTCCCTGTCACAGTCTAAGTGTTTATCTACATGGTGCTCATTTATGTAACTAAACACCTGGATAATGGAAAGTACATCTTCGCTGGAATTGTGTAAATGTGCATGCTAAGAACAGTTGGCATGTCTAATCATCACAGGAAGGATGTAAAGGTAAATGACTAGGAGGGGAAGATTATCCATCCAGGTTAACCCTTCCCTTATGTTCTGGGTCAGTTTGAAATCACAAAAATACTATTTTACGTAATTTTTCCAACATGACCCTACTTTCCTAAGTATGGATCTCAAAATGTTTTATGTGTTTTTTTTTTTATTATTACACTCTGTACTGGAATAGTGACATCCATGATGTTCTGGGTCAATTTGACCCCTGCAATTTGACCTTGACCTTGCAATTTGACCTATATAACTTTTGAACGGTGTGTCCTAGCACTTGGCTTGAAAAACTATGGCAAGACTTGAAAATGGCTGTCTAGCAATGATCAACAACCAACTTGACAGAGCTTGAAGATTTAAAGAAGAATATTGTACAATCCAGGTGTACAAAGCTTTAAGAGATTTACCCAAAAAGACTTACAGCTGTCATCGCTGCCAAAGGTGATTCTAACACTCGGAGGTGTGAATACGTATGTAAATGACATATTTCTGTATTTCATTTTCAATAAATAAATAAATAAATAAATGAAAAATATGTTTAATTTTGTCATTATGGGGTATTGTGTGTAGATGGGTGAGAAACTAAAAGCATATTTAATCCCTGTCACGACTTCCGCCGAAGTCGGTCCCTCTCCTTTTTCGGGCGGCGTTCGGCGGTCGACGTCACCGGCTTTCTAGCTACCGCCGATGCACTTTAAATTTTCCATTTGTTTTGTCTTTGTTTCACACACCTGTTTTCAATCCCACAATCACTTGTTCATATTTTAACCCTCTGTTCCCCCCATGGTCTTTGTGAGTGATTGTTTATTTGTATTTTCGGTCTATCATGGTGTACGTGTATTTGTTACTTTGTATATTTTACATTTTGAGTAAAGTACGTTTGATTACTCATATCTGCTGTCCTGCGCCTGACTCTCTACACAAGCTACACCGAGGACACATTACAATCCCTTTGAGAATTCAAGCTGTAACACAATAAAATGTGCAATAGGTCCAGGGGTATGAATATTTTCTGTAGGCACTGTATAAGTATGATGTCCCTAAGATGCTCAGAGGTTGAGCAAAACTGATCTGAACTGATTTTAAGTCAATTTGTGTAACGGCGCTCCTCTAACTCTTCATACGAAGAGGAGGAGCAAGGATTAAACCAAGGTGCAGCGAGTTGAAATGACATACTGAAGTTTATTTCAACAAGAACAAAACGAACTATACTTGAAATGATACAAAATAACAAAACGAAAGTAGACAGACTTAGAACGACGAACTTACATGAAACACGAAGAACGAACGAACAAGTACTTACTACAAAACAAACAAACGAACGAAACAGTCCCGTATGGTGCAAACATATACACAGACACAGGAGACAACCACCCACAAACAAACAGTGTGAACAGCCAACCTATATATGGTTCTCAATCAGAGGAAAACGTAAAACACCTGTCTCTGATTGAGAACCATATAAGGCTGATTACCAGACCTAAACATAGAAACACAAAACATAGAAATGCCCACCCACACTCACGCCCTGACCGACTAACACATACAAAACAACAGAAAATAGGTCAGGAACGTGACAATTTGATCTTTACCTTGACCTTTGTGCTACAGACAAATGGTATGACGTGCAGTAAAGATATATCCATGATGCTCACAAGGATATAAGTATGTTTTCCCTGTGATGTTCAGAGGCCGAGGGACAACGATCTGAAGTTTGGCTAAAAATGAAAAAAACCATCATAAAATTTAATAATTTGATTGATTTGCAACTTTGGTACAGTAATCAAACATTTGGCTCTAAATTCTGAACAGTTGGGTGTATCAACTCAAGGGGAAAAAAATATGAAAGAGGACATTCTCAGATACTGGAAAATACATTTTGTGAGGATAAATCAGGTATTTATGATCTTGATGTACTTACTTTACAGGTCAAATTGACCCGGGACATAAATGATGTAGGCCGAATCGAACATAAGGGAAGGGTTAAGTGTAGGATGTAGATCACATAGCTGCTAACCATGGGCTCCAGACGGCTGTGTTTTCATCTGTGTTTGTGTGGACCTGTGACAGTGAGAGCGCAGGACAGAGCAGGCGTCTTCCTGCGAGGGAGAGAGCCCACCTGCTGCGGAAGACAAACTGCATTGGCCAAAACACCCCTTTTTCTCCCTCCCCACAGATCCTCCCTGTCCCTTGGTCTCCCTCCTGTCTCTAAAGCATCATAGCAGACAGTAGTTTGGTAAAGGAGAGGAGATGTTTCTCCTCCATTGTTTACTGGTTGAATAAAGCATAAAGGCCCCATAGAGTTGGGCGGACCAGCAGTACGTTGATGACGTTCCAGCAATTCGCAGGACTGTTAGCCAAGCGCAAAAAGAGAGAGGTGTCACAGCAGGGGAGCTACGCTAATGGTTCCCTGATGTACATGTCAAAGTACACTACATGACCTGCTCGTCGAAGATCTCATTCCAAAATCATGGCATTAATATGGAGTTGGTCGCCCCTTTGCTGCTATAGCAGCTTCCACTCTCCTGGGAAGGCTCTGTGCAGGCCAGTCAAGTTCTTCCACACCAATCTCTGCAAACCATTTCTGTATGCACCTCGCTTTGTGCATGGGGGAATTGTCTTGCTGAAACAGGAAAGGGCCTTCCCCAAACTGTTTCCAAAAAGATTTCCCTTCACTGGAACTAAGGGGCCTAGTCCGAAAAAAACGCCCCAGATCATTATTCCTCCTCCACTAAACGTTACAGTTGGTACTATGCATTGGGGGAAGGTAGCGTTCTCCTGGCATCCGCCAAACCCAGACTCGTCCGTTGGACTGCCAGATGGTGAAGCATGATTCATCACTCCAGAGAACGCGTTTCCACTGTTTCTGAGTCCAATGGCGGCGAGATTTACACCACTGCAGCCGCCGCTTGGCATTGCAATTGGTGATCTTAGGCTTGTGTGAGGCTGCTCGGCAATGGAAACCCCTTCCATGAAGCTCCCGGTGAACAGTTCTTGTGCTGAGGTTGCTTCCAGAGGCGGTTTGGAACTCGGTAGTGAGTGTTGCAACCGAGGACAGACGATTTTTACTCGCTTCAGCACTCGGCGGTCCCGTTCTGTGAGCTTGTGTAGCCTACCACTTCGCGGTTGAGCCTTTGTTACTCCTAGAAGTTTCCACTTCACAATAACAGCACTTACACTTGACCGGGGCAGCTCTAACAGGTCAGATATTTGATGAACTTAATTGTCGGAAAGGTGGCATTCTATAACGGTGCCACGTTGAAAGTCCTTGAGCTCTTCATTAAGGCCTTTTTTACTGCCAATGTTGGTCTTCAGAGTTTGCATGGCTGTGTTCTCAATTGTATACACCTGTCAGCAACGGGTGTGGCTGAAATAGCCGAATATACTAATTTCATAATGTCCAAATACACATATATACAAAAGTATCTTTTGTAACACAAGCATATTCATTTAGGGATATGTATACAGTATATGTAAATATAAATACATATAGGTTAAACGCAAGCAGACAAGGCAGTGAAAGAGTACAAACAAACTATTATGAATTAAACATAGCCGTTTCTCCTTTATATCCCCTCCTTCTCTCTCATGCTGGCTAACTCGCTCTCTATCTCGGCATTAAAAATAGGCCTGGGGCAACCCGAAAACCTCAAGAACCTCTGGAGCAAAACAAGAACTCCACTGATGTGCTGCCAGTGTGTTTGTGTGTCTGTCTGTGTGTGTCTGTTCCCTTGATTAATTATTGAGGGCCTCACTGGAGAGGCAGCAACAGCTTTAGGGTGCCAGACAGACAGGTTAACAGGGCAAGGGTCAGAGAAAACGCAGAATCTCAGAGCAACATGTGCATGTTGTGAGTACTAGATTGGTCTCCCTCTCTCTTTTCTTTCCGTAGGTACCAAAGGGCCATCAGGGGAGAAGAGTCAGACTAAGGGGCTGTAGCGAAGGTCGGATAACAGGGAAAGATGTTGGTAGTGAGAGGGGTTAATGCCAAATTAATTGCCCTCTCCACCACTTGAACTGCTCAGCATTTTCAGCAATTGGATTTCTATTCTCCTTCTTTTTGTCCTCTTCCCTCCATTGTAGTTGACGTAGTGGAACGGAGGATCAGTTAATCTGAGGAACCGGCTCCACCACTCCCCTACTCTTCTTCTTAGTGGGTCCCCCCTCCTCCCCCCCCCCCCCCCCTCTCTCTTTCTCTCTCTCGCTCTTTGCTGCAGCTTGCCGGACAGGCTTCTTTGATCTCTTGCCCAACTCAACACTACTCTGAGATTCGATCCAGGAATATTTCCCCTATTCTCTTTCCTTATGTGTCGAGTATAAAGGGCCATTTTCTCCAACTCCTCGACTGGAGAGAGATTAACCATGTGAAGAGTGCCGCTTTGAGTCTGATAAACTGGAACCACATAATTGGATATCAAAGAATGTACAACAAATAGGTTGTTGGAGCAAAATGAAGGAATTCATGTTTGAATGAGGTACAGAGCTCCCCTTCAAGAAATAAAAATCTCTACAATCATAAGATATTTTGGATAGTGATCAGTTGTAGGAGCAATTCTAAGATGACTAATCACTTTCATGAGTGGTCACTGTAAAAGTGATTGTAGGAAACATGTAGGTTATACCCAGTGGTGTAAAGTACTTAAGTAAACATACTTTCAAGTACTACTTAAGTAGTTTTTTTTGGTATCTGTACTTTACTATTTTTATTTTTTTAACTTTTGCATCACTACTTTCCTAAAGAAAATAATGCACTTTTTACTCCATACATTTTCCCTGACATCTAAAAGTACTCGTTACATTTTGAATGCTTAGCAGGACAGGAAAATGGTCCAATTCAAGCACTTATAAAGAGAGCATCCCTGGCCATCACTACTGCCTCTGATCTGGCGGACTCACTAAACACAAATGTTTCGTTTGTAAATGATGTCTAAGTGTTGGAGTGTGTCCCTGGCTATCCGTAAATTTAAAAACAAGAAAATGGTGCCGTCTGGTTCTGCTTAATATAAGGAATTTGAAATGATTTATACTTTTACTTTTGATACTTATAGTAAGTACATTTTATCAATTGCATTTACTTTTGATACTTAAGTATATTTAAAACCAAATAGTTTTAGACTTTTATTCAAGTAGTATTTTACTGGGTGACTTTCACTTACATTTGACTCTTTTTCTATTAATATATTGTTACTTTTACTCAAGTATGACAATTGGGTACTTTTTCCACCACTGGTTATACCATACAGCAAACAAACAACCTCACTAGAGGGAAGAGAGCAGCTCAGAGCAAACGACATATCTCATTTCAAGTGAGATTAAATTAAGGCTTAAGCTTTTTTTTCGGCTTTGTAACTTCACTTAGAGCCTTAAGTCTCAGAAGTCCATTTCAATTACGAGGCTGAGAATGTCTCCCTTCTTTCCCTCTCTCTTTCTCTCTCTCTATATATCACTCATTCTCTCCCGGGCCTTTGCAAGGACATAATTCTGCGAGACTCAGTGATTATCTGCATTAAAGGATAATAGACGTTTCACAATTTCAATCTCTTACCAATATTTTAAAGAGGTGTACTAATGTACTGTACCTAACACAATCAATCACCCACCGTGATCAAGGATGATGATAGAACCAGAAGAGAAGTTGCCACCAACAGCACATCTGAGCTGAGATGGATGAAGGGCTGAGACTTCAATCAGATCCGGTTTAGCCGACATCCGCATAGCGGTTGTTTTGGCGGTGTAAAGATGTGCGCTGATCGGGAAGCATGTTCAGGGAGTGAGTGTTTTAATAAGTAAACACAACATAATACAAAATAAGGAACACTAACAGCACACAGACATGACACAGAAACAGTAACACCTGGGGAAGGAACCAAAGGGAGTGACACGTGTAGGGAAGGTAAGCCAGGGAAGTGATGGAGTCCAGGTGAGTCTGATGACGTGCAGATGCGCGTAACAATGGTGACAGGTGTGCGCCATAACGAGCAGGCTGGTGACCTAGAGGCCGGAGAGGGAGCACACGTGACAGGCGGCGTCGGAGGTGTAACTGCATTAGAGCTGTCAAATTCAATACCTAAAGCGGACATTGCCAGTGACTGCACGGAGTCGCATTAAGATAAATCTAATGCAGCCTTGTTTACAAGTTGGAACGCTGCAATATGAGATGTAATCTACACCTCAATTAGTATGATAGAAATTCTCATTATTTATTTTTTTGTTTAATGATTTCCAATTTGAGTGTTATTGTTTCTCTGAGGTCCACACAAAACAAACAACACCTCACAGTGATGGGTTGCAAAGAACTGAAATAAATAGTGTGTGATAATGACATACAGGTGTGAGAACAGGTGATTAGAATTCAGGTGATTGGGATCAGGAGAGTGAGCTGCGTTCAGGGTCTAGGTGTTTGAGAGTGTGAGCTGGAAAGTGGGCTGGAAAGTGAGCTGCGTTCAGGTTCTAGGTGTTTGAGAGTGTGAGCTGGAAAGTGGGCTGGAAAGTGAGCTGCGTTCAGGGTCTAGGTGTTTGAGAGTGTGAGCTGGAAAGTGGGCTGGAAAGTGAGCTGCGTTCAGGGTCTAGGTGTTTGAGAGTGTGAGCTGGAAAGTGGGCTGGAAAGTGAGCTGCGTTCAGGGGATCTACGTGTTTGAGGGTGTGAGTTGGTAGCAGACGTTACAATCAGATTGAATCTAGGCCACACCAAATGTGTTGCTCATTGAGTCATTGCAACTAAAAAATAAAGAGATGTCGAGGTCGGTTATCTGTATTTTCTAGTGTGTGTATTTTACACTTGTTTTTGGACACCTCTATAAGGACTGTGTGGACTCCTTTTAGAAAGTGTTTCTGACATCTAGGATACAAAGGGTCTAAAGAGCCTCAAAGAGAAACTATCCATAAACATAAAATGGCCAGTAACCCAAGAAGATTACACAAGCCCCTGCTTTGTAAAAAGTTAATATGTGCTAAATATTATGATTTTGATTATAGATAACATGTTCTTTGGAAATATGCGCCATAAATGCAGTTAAGTACATGTCTTTAGTATTTTACAGATAGAAAGTTGAAAAAAATGTATATCCACAATATGCTCTATACAAGTCCAGTCCTAGAGTGTCTTAACAAAATGGAACCAAAATATTTAAGTTATCTTGATCCAGTGACCAGAAAAAATTTATTTGCAGTATATGCATATTTTAAAACAATATTTCTGAAATGCTGAAATACAAAGAATGATTATATTGGTGTCTATATTTAACTGGTAAAAGTTAATTGTGATTTGATTAAGGGGTAAAACATGACCCTATTAGGATGTGGAGGTAAATTATTGTCCTTTGTGTTTTGGGGCAATTAACCATGCAGCCCAGAGTGACAGAGAGCACATAAGTTTGAGACAAGACCTACAATTACATCTGGTCTGCAAAAGTCCATCGGTGTTCTTTAAACCGCCCATTTGAAAAAATATAATACATCTGCTGAGAAATGATAGATTACAGAAAGCAATCTCTAGCTCTCATTGATGTGGTAACACACGCTGGATTTAGAGTCAGGTCACTCCTCATGGGGGATCACAATAGCTGGGCTTATTTAGTGACAGAGAGTGAAGGAGAGGCAGAAGATGAACGTTCAGGATTTGAGTGATCAATCCAGAAGTATTTGTGATTGCTTGGATTACTGCCATGATAAATTAACGCTAGCCCTTTGACCCCCTAAATGTATGCTTCATCTACTGTTAAACTACATAATGTTTGATGGGATCAATAATGGGCTACAGGATATACTACTAGGCTGACCACCTCTGTGAGAGCCCTGTTCACAGCTGTGTCTGCCTGAAACCCGGCATCGCCATGAACCCTAATCAACATTCAATACGGAGTCCTCCATTGCTCTGCCTAAGGATCTTAATTACCATGGTAACATCTCAAAAACACCCAGTGCACCTCCGGAGTGTGTGGAGAGAGACAGAGAGACGGATAGACAGACCAGCAGAGAGACGGAAACCCTCCCGGTGGTCGAGCTCATTCCCTGTGGTGTGTATATACACATACAGCTCTCCTGCATTATTTACAAGTCTGTTTTCTTTTTTAAACTTCCCCCTTTAGAAGAGCAGTCCACATGCATTAGGACTGTCACACACCGAGAGCAGACTAGGGGCAAACGTCTCCCTCCCTCCCTGCCGCCTGCCCTCCCCCGCAATTCACCATCGCCAAACAGTGAATCAATACAAGAGTGTATTCAGGGATTGCATGTCAGTTCCACTCTGAATGCACAGCAAGAGGAGGCAGGCAGGAGGGGACTGTGGATCTGCAGGTTGCTAACTAGCTGTTCTGTTACCTCTACCTGTTCTCTACCAGCGGTAGAGCACATCCAATTAATGTGTCTCAGTCGTGTTTAGTTTGTAATTAACAGGCTGCTCCGTGAAGTGCCTGAGGGAGATGTCGTTTGTACTTAGCGATTGCCTATGAGCTTAAACTGACATTGTGAGATGATGCAATCTCTATTGCACTCCACACTGCCCTTTCCCACCTGGAAAAAAGGAACACCTACGTGAGAATGCTATTCATTGACTACAGCTCAGCTTTCAACACCATAGTGCCCACAAAGCTCATCACTAAGCTAAGGATCATGGGACTACACACCTCCTTCTGCAACTGGATCCTGGACTTCCTGACAGGCCGCCCCCAGGTGGTAAGGGTAGGTAACAAAACATCTGCCACGCTGATCCTCAACACTGGAGCCCCTCAGGGGTGTGTACTCAGTCCCCTCCTGTACTCCCTGTTCACCCACGACTGCATGGAAAGGCAGGACTCCAACAACATCATGAAGTTTGCAGATGACACAACAGTGGTAGGTTGATCACTGACTATGACAAGACAGCCTATAGGGAGGAATGTAATAAAGAGAAAGGAGATGATTGTGGACTACATAAAAAGGAGGACCGAGCACACCCCCATTCTCATCGACGGGGCTGTAGTGGAGCAGGTTGAGAGCTTCAAGTACCTTGGTGTCCACATCACCAAGAAACTAGAATGGTCCAAACACACCAAGACAGTTGTGAAGAGGGCACGACAAAGCCTATTCTCCCTCAGGAAACTAAAAAGATTTGGAATGTGTCCTCAGATCCTCAAAAGGTTCTACAGCTGCAACATTGAGAGCATCCTGACTGGTTGCATCACTGCCTGGTACGGCAACTGGTCAGCTTCCGACCGCAAGGCACTACACGGGGTAGTGCGTACGACCCAGTACATCACTGGACCTAAGCTGCCTGCCATCCAGGATCTCTATACCAGGCGATGTCAGAGGAAGGCCCTAAAAATTGTCAAAGACTCCAGCCACCCCAGTCATAGACTGTTCTCTCTGCTACCGCATGGCAAGAGGTACCGGAGCGCCAAGTCTAGGACCAAAGGCTTCTCAACAGCTTTTACCCCCAAGCCATAAGACTCCTGAACAGCTAATCAAATGCCTACCCGGACTATGCATTGTGTGTGTGTGTGTGTGTGTGTGTCCCGCCAACCCCTCTTGTGTGCTGCTGATCCTCTCTGTTTATCATCTATGCATAGTCACTTTAACCAATCCCACATGTACATATTACCTCAAATAGCCCGACTAACCGGTGCACCGGCACATTGACTCTGTACCAGTACTACCTGTATATAGCTTCGCTACTGTTATTTTTTACCGTTTTTTTATTTGTATTTCTTTACTTATCTATTGTTTACCTAATACCTATTTTTTACTTTAAAACTGCACTTTTGGTTAATGGCTTGTAAGTAAGCATTTCACTGAAAGATCTACACCTGTTGTATTCGGCGCATGTGACGAATAAACTTTGACTTGATTTGATTTTGACTTGAGCATTTATGCCCAGGCTTATAAGAGGTGATAGAGAGTGTTTACAAGGTGGTGTAGATGTAGGGAAATTGAGACAAAGACGCAGTTGGGATGTTTCCCTTGGGTTGTCATCTGGAAACAGAGCAGGTTACGCAGAGAAAGAAGTTCTTTAGCTACAGTTTCATCCAATACTACCAAATAACATTAACACAACCAAATATTCAGCCCTAAAGCTAATCTTTCAAATCCTGCTGCCAAATGCACACCCCAGATCTGAATTAAACAATCTATGGAAATGACATGTCCTGCACTAGGAGGATGAGAACAGATCAGGTATGAAGAAGAAGACAGACTTTCTAATAAAGAGCACCTTTCCTATAAACCAGGGCTCATTTAGGACATTTGTATTGGTTGGAACTGTTATTTTCTCATAGCTACCCTGTTTTCTCCTACCTACCCTGTTTTCTCCTACCTACCCTGTTTTCTCCTACCTACCCTGTTTTCTCCTACCTACCCCGTTTTCTCCTACCTACCCTTTTTTCTCCTACCTACCCTGTCTTACCAGATATTATTCTTTCAACAGGTCAGAATGACTCAACAGGTCCCTGAATCTATTGTATCTAATAAGTAAAAAATATGAAAGACAATGTATGTTCTGCTTCTGATGACTTTAAAAAAAAATTGCCTCGAGGATCAATCAAATAAATAAATAAAACCTAGTTAGGTGTCCAGCTGGCAGCTAACATGCAATGTTTTTACTACCAGTAAACACATCAAGGATTAGGTACTTTGAATCGCATCAGTAACCTGTCAATACTTCTTCACTAAATCCATCAAGTAGATGCCTGAATGTTGCAGCTTTCTCCTCCTCTCCCCTCTTCCTCTTTTCTGTCTTCCTCTGACCCAGCCCTTTCAGCATTTCCTTCCCCCTCTGTTCTTCACTTTATCACAGACAAGAGAGCAAGATGGCAGGGTTGACAGAGATGGAACTTCAGCAGAGAGAATAATCAAGGCCTATCAAATGGCCTGAGATGAAAGCGTGTGGAATAAAAAAAAAAGTCGTTGTGATTGGGCCCTTTCATGGCAAAGGAGAAATATGGTTTCACTGAGATGTTACAACCACTTTCTCTCATATCCCCCCCAGATACTATCAGAGAAACGAGTTACACAATTGAAGGCAATCAAATGAATGGTCCCAGAGAGGAAGAGAGGTTTGCCTTCCACATACCATCATTCATCTTAATTCAGTACATCACATACAGGACCCAATCACCCAATCACATTACACACAGGAGAGTTCAAATTAACTGAAGCTTACATGGACAACAGGGCGGGGTTTTATTAAAGATCCAATCCAGACGTTTTTATCTCAATATCAAATCATTTCTGGGTAACTATTAAGTAAGTACCTTCCTGTGATTGGTTTCAATTAAAATGTTCAAAAATAAACACAAACAGCCTCTTAGTAAAGAGCAATTTCTCAAACAAGAATTTTGCTATGAATGTCATGGACTAGTCTGAGTGGGGAAAACTGAAAACCAGCTGTCTGGCAGAGAGGTTTGGAACTCTCTTTCTGATTGGTCTATTAACTAATTTACTGCCTGGTAATGTCACCAAAGCTCCATCCCACCAAAACAGGCTGAAGTTGCAGGCGGTCTTTTCAAACAGCTCTAGGGCTGAGTGATATGGCAAAAATATCACAGTATTCTTCACATTTGTGACAGTATGACGGTATTTGACAGTGTTTTATCTATAGTGCTAATAAAAATTCTAAATATGCTTTATGAGTAGTTCATGACCCCAGGGTGGCAAAACATACGTTGTAAGTGATTCCAATGGGGATATCTCCATTCTGATTGTTTTATACTGTTCAATCCAACTTAAAACAATTGCACCTTTGTTATCATTTCCACACTGTGCCACGCAGGGCTGCATGATATGGGCAAACATCTAGACCTAGTTAATTTGTGTACTGTAGGAATCATGGAAATACTATGATTATTCTAATTCTATAGTTAGAATATAGTGGCATCACCTTGAATACATTGTTGTTTGACATGAAAATGAATGAATAAGCCAGGGAGGAATTATTGACAGGGATAGGAACCAAAGTTCACCGATAACTGTGTGGCCGCGCACGACTCGAACACCATCATCAAGTTTCCTGATGACACAACAGTGGTATGATTGATCACCCGAAGATGATGAGGCAGCCTATAGGGAGGCAGTGTGGTTCCAAGTCAACAACCTCTCCATCAACGTCAGCAAGACAAAGGAGCTGATAGTGGACTACAGGAATGGAGGGGCGAACGCACCACCCATATCGATGGGGCTGTAGGGGAGAGGGTCAAGAGCTTGAAGTTCCTCTGTGTCCACATCACTAAGGAATTAACATGGTCCACACACACCAACACAGTTGTGAAGAAGGCATGTGAACGCCTCTTCCCCCACAGGAGGCTGAAAATATTTGGCATGGGCCCTCGGATCGTCACAAGTTCTACAGCTGCACCATTGAGAGCATCTTGACTGGCTGCATCACCACTTGGTATGGCAATCGCAAGGCACTACAGAGGGTGGTGAGTACGGCCTAGTACATCACTGGGGCCGAGCTACCTGCCATCCAGGACCTCTAACACCAGGCGGTGTCAGAGGAAGGCCCAAAAAATACCGAATCCAGCCACCTTAGCTATAGACTGTTCTATCTGCTATCGCATGGCAAGTGGTACCAGTGCACCAAGTCTGGAACCAACAGAGGCCATAAGACTCCTAAACAAGACGGCTAAATAGCTATTCAAAAGTCTACCCGGATTACCTGCATTGGCCGTTTTTTAACTATCTATCTTGCACTGACTCTATACATACTGACGCCACACGCACACACACACACACACTTTCACAGTCACCACATATTGTCAGAGCTGCTAGGAGTACTGGGTGGAGGAGTCAAGCGCAGAGAGCAGGTATTCAAGAACGTGGATTTATTTCCAGTAGACAGGGAAAGCGATCATGCCCAAAACACACGGGCGCATGAAAATACCAGTCCATACACACAGGACTAAACTGTCCGGAAAAATATAAAATCCACATAACAATCCAACACCAGATAACAGAGAAACAAGCCAGCACAAAAGCCAGCGGGCCTACTGCCCTTAAATAGCCTACCCACAAAACTAAACTCAAAACAGGTGCACCCAATCAGCCCAAACTAACAGAAACAAAAAGAAGAGAATCGATGGCAGCTAGTAGGCCGGTGACGACGACCGCCAAGCGCCGCCCGAACAGGAAGAGGCACCATCTTTGGCGGGATTCGTGACAGTAACCCCCCTCTGACGCGCGGCTCCCGCAGCACGACGACCCGGAGGGCGAGGCGCAGGACAATCCGGGTGGCGACGGTGGAAATCAACCAAGAGGGAAGGATCTAAAATGTCTCTCCCCGGTACCCAGCACCTCTCCTCCGGACCGTACCCCTCCCAGTCAACGAGGTACTGCAGGCCCCTCACCCGGCGTCTCGAGTCCAGAATAGCTCGTACTGTGTATGCCGGGGACCCCTCGATGTCCAGAGGGGGCGGAGGGACCTCCGGTACCTCACCTTCCTGAAGGGGACCAGCTACCACCGGCCTGAGGAGAGACACATGAAACGAGGGGTTAATGCGATAGTAAGAAGGGAGTTGCAATCTATAACACACCTCGTTTATCCTCCTCAGGACTTTAAATGGCCCCACACACTGCGGCCCCAGCTTCCGGCAGGGCAGGCGGAGGGGCAGGTTTCGGGTCGAGAGCCAGACCCTGTCCCCTGGTGCGAACACAGGGGCCTCACTGCGGTGGCGGTCGGCGCTCTTCTTCTGCCGTTCACTGGCCTGCCTGAGAGAGTCCTGGACTGCCCGCCAGGTCTCCCTAGAGCGCTGTACCCACTCCTCCACCGCAGGAGCTTCGGTCTGGCTCTGATGCCACGGAGCCAGGACTGGCTGGTACCCCAGTACGCATTCAAATGGCGACATGTTAGTTGAGGAATGGCGGAGTGAGTTCTGGGCCAACTCTGCCCACGGGACGTACCTCGCCCATTCTCCTGGCCGGTCCTGGCAATACGACCTCAGAAACCTACCCACTTCCTGGTTCACTCTTTCCACCTGCCCATTACTTTCGGGGTGATACCCAGAGGTAAGGCTGACCGAGACCCCCAGACGCTCCATAAACGCCCTCCACACCCGGGACGTGAACTGGGGACCTCGATCAGATACGATGTCCTCCGGCACCCCGTAGTGCCGGAAGACGTGGGTAAATAGAGCCCCTGCATTCTGTAGGGCCGTAGGGAGACCAGGCAATGGAAGGAGACAACAGGACTTAGAAAACCGATCCACAACGACCAGAACGGTAGTGTTCCCCTGAGACGGAGGAAGATCAGTCAGAAAATCTACCAATAGATGAGACCATGGCCGCTGTGGAACCGGGAGGGGTTGTAACTTCCCTCTCGGCAGATGCCTAGGAGCCTTACTCTGTGCGCATACCGAGCAGGAGGAGACATAGAGTCTCACGTCCTTAGCCAAGGTGGGCCACCAGTATTTCCCCCTAAGACCCCGCACTGTCCTCTCAATCCCCGGATGACCCGAAGAAGGTAGTGTGTGAGCCCACCGAATCAATCGATCACGGACACCAAGCGGTACGTACCTAAGGCCAGTCGGACACTGGGACGGCGCAGGTTCTACCCTCAACGCCCGCTCGATGTCCGCGTCCACCTCCCATCCCACCGGGCCACCAGACAAGACGCTGGAAGGATGGGAGTCGGATCGATGGGCCAGTCATCCGTGTCATAGAGACGAGACAGTGCGTCGGCCCTAGTGTTGAGGGAACCTGGTCGATAAGAGATCGTAAATCGAAAGCGTGTAAAGAACATGGCCCACCTAGCTTGACGCGGATTCAGTCTCTTCGCCGCTCGGATATACTCCAGATTGCGGTGGTCAGTCCAGATGAGGAAAGGGTATTTAGCCCCCTCAAGCCAGTGTCTCCACACCTTCAGGGCTTTTACCATAGCTAGTAACTCCCGGTCCCCCACATCATAGTTCCACTCCGCCGGACCCAGCTTCTTAGAAAAGAAAGCACAGGGACGGAGCTTCGGTGGCGTGCCCGAGCGCTGTGATAGCACGGCTCCAACACCAGCCTCGGACGCATCCACCTCCACTATGAACGCTAACGAAGAGTCCGGATGTGCCAACACGGGAGCCTCAGTAAACCTTGCCTTCAACTGGTTGAAGGCTCCATCTGCCTCGGCCGACCACCGTAGACGCACCGGCCCCCCCTTCAGCAGTGAGGTAATGGGCGCCGCCACTTGGCCAAAACCCCGGATAAACCTCCGGTAGTAATTGGCAAACCCTAAAAACCGCTGCACCTCCTTTACCGTGGTCGGAGTCGGCCAATTACGCACGGCGTTAACGCGGTCACACTCCATCACCACCCCCGAGGTGGAAATGCGATAACCCAGGAAGGAAAAGGCTGGTTTGGAGAACACACATTTCTCAGCCTTGATGTATAGGTCATGCTCCAGCAGTCGCCCAAGCACCCTGCGCACCAGGGAGACATGCGCGGCGTGTGTGGCAGAATAGATCAAGATGTCATCAATATATACTACCACACCCTGCCCCTGCAAGTCCCTGAGAATCTCATCTACAAAGGATTGGAAGACGGCTGGAGCATTCTTCAACCCATACGGCATGACGAGGTACTCATAGTGGCCTGATGTGGTACTAAACGCTGTTTTCCACTCGTCTCCTCCCCGAATACGCACCAGATTATACGCGCTCCTGAGGTCCAGTTTTGTGAAAAAACGCGCTCCGTGGAATGATTCCATCGCCGTAGCGATGAGAGGTAGTGGATAACTAAATCCCACTGTGATTGAATTTAGACCTCGATAATCAATGCACGGACGCAGTCCTCCCTCCTTTTTTCTCACAAAAAAGAAACTCGAGGAGGCGGGTGACATGGAGGGCCGAATGAACCCTTGTCCCAGAGCTTCCATGACATATGTCTCCATAGCCAACGTCTCCTCCTGTGACAATGGGTACACGTGACTCCTGGGAAGTGCAGCGTTCTCCTGGAGGTTTATTACGCAATCCCACCGTCGATGAGGTGGTAATTTGGTCGCTTTTTTCTTACTAAAAGCGATAGCCAAATCGGCATATTCTGGGGGAATGCGCACAGTGGAAACCTGGTCTGGACTCTCCACCGACGTGGCACCGATGGAAACTCCCACACACCTACCTGAACACTCATCTGACCACCCCTGAAGAGCTCCCTGTCTCCAGGAAATGAGGGGATTGTGAATGGCTAGCCAGGGAACCCCCAACACCACTGGAAACCCAGGTGAATCAATAAGGTAAAAACTGATCTGCTCCCTATGATCCCCCTGTGTTACCATGTCCAGCGGAATCGTGGCCTCCCTGACCAGCCCTGACCCTAACGGTCGGCTATCTAAGGAGTGCACGGGGAAAGGTGGGTCTATCTGCACCAGCGGAATACCCAACTTACGGGCGAGTCCGCGATCCATAAAACTCCCAGCTGCGCCTGAGTCGACTAGCGCCTTATGCTGAAGAGAGGGGAAAAACGCAGGGGAAAAAATAACCAAAAACATGTGACCAACAGGGAGCTCTGGGTGAGTCTTGTGCCTACTCACCTGGGGTGGCCGAGGAGTATTCCGCCTGCCATCCCGACTCCCAGATGGACTCCTCCAGCACCGGTCCGAAGTGTGTCCTCTCCGGCCACAGTAGGTGCAAGAGGAGCCACCTCCTCCAGTCCCCCTAGATGCAGCTCCTCCCAACTCCATCGGAGTTGGAGCGGGAGGGCTGGGAGGTGGAATGGACAGGACCCCCTCAGAACGCCCGCGGGCAGCTAGCAGGTTATCTAGTCGGATCGACATGTCTATCAGTTCATCGAGGGAGAGTGTGGTGTCCCGACAAGCTAGCTCCCGGCGGACGTCCTCCCGGAGGCTGCAACGGTAATGGTCTATTAAGGCCCTGTCATTCCACCCCGCACCAGCAGCCAAGGTCCGGAACTCTAAAGCGAAATCCTGGGCTCTCCTCGTCTCCTGTCTGAGGTGGAACAGACGCTCACCCGCCGCTCGGCCCTCCGGTGGGTGGTCGAACACCGCTCGAAACCGGCGGGTGAACTCCGGGTAGTGGTCCCGAGCCGAGTCTGGGCTGTTCCAGACTGCGTTGGCCCAGTCCAGGGCCCTACCCAACAAACAGGAGACAAGGAGGCTTACACTCTCCTCACCCGAGGGAGTCGGACGCACGGTAGCCAGGTAGAGCTCAAGCTGGAGCAGAAATCCCTGGCATCCAGCCGCTGCTCCATCGTACTCCCTCGGGGGGGTGAGACGCAATGTGCTGGTCCCAGCCGATGACACTGGAGGAGTGGGTTGTGTCGTCTGCAGGGGAGCTGAAGGGGGCGTCGGGAGACCACTCCTCTCCCATCGCTCCATCCTCTCCATCATCTGGTCCATCGCTGACCCGATTCGATGGAGGACAGCTGTATGATGATGGACGCGCTCCTCCATAGTTGGGAGAGGGGTGGTCGCTGCTTCTGCTGACTCCATTGGTGGTGCGGGCTTCTGTCAGAGCTGCTAGGAGTACTGGGTGGAGGAGTCAAGCGCAGAGAGCAGGTATTCAAGAACGTGGATTTATTTCCAGTAGACAGGGAAAACGATCATGCCCAAAACACACGGGCGCATGAAAATACCAGTCCATACACACAGGAATAAACTGTCCGGAAAAATATAAAATCCACATAACAATCCAACACCAGATAACAGAGAAACAAGCCAGCACAAAAGCCAGCGGGCCTACTGCCCTTAAATAGCCTACCCACAAAACTAAACTCAAAACAGGTGCACCCAATCAGCCCAAACTAACAGAAACAAAAAGAAGAGAATCGATGGCAGCTAGTAGGCCGGTGACGACGACCGCCGAGCGCCGCCCGAACAGGAAGAGGCACCATCTTCGGCGGGATTCGTGACACATATGCTGCTGCTACAGCTCATTCTAGTTTGGACACACCTACTCATTCAAGGGTTTTTCTTTATTTTTACTATTTGCTACTGTAACGGATGTGAAATGGCTAGCTAGTTAGCGGGTACGCGCTAATAGCGTTTTAATCAGTTACGTCACTTGCTCTGAAACCTAGAACTAGTGTTGCCCCTTGCTCTGCAAGGGCCGCGGCCTTTGTGGAGCAATGGGTAACGATGCTTCGTGGGCGACCGTTGTTGATGTGTGCAGAGGGTCCCTGGTTCGCGCCTGTGTCGGGGCGAGGGGATGGTTTAAAGTTATACTGTAACATTGACGCTGTTGACCCGAATCACTGGTTGCTGCGGAAAAGGAGGAGGTTGAAAGGGGGGTGAGTGTAACGGATGTGAAATGGCTAGCTAGTTAGCGGGTACGCGCTAATAGCGTTTCAATCAGTTACGTCACTTGCTCTGAAACCTAGAAGTAGTGTTGCTCCTTGCTCTGCAAGGGCCGCGGCCTTTGTGGCGCGATGGGTAACGATGCTTCGTGGGCGACCGTTGTTGATGTGTGCAGAAGGTCCCTGGTTCGCGCCCGTGTTGGGGCGAGGGGACGGTTTAAAGTTATACTGTTACACTACATTGTAGAATAACATTGAAGACATCAAAAGTATGAAATAACAGATATGGAATCATGTAGTAACCAAAAAAGTGTTAAACAAATCTAAATATATTATATATTTGAGATTCTTCAAAGTAGCCACCCTTTGCCTTGATGATAGCTATGTATAGTATTTGACGTATCGTAGACTCGTCAACAGAGATGTTACCATGTTCCAGAGATTTCTGTAAGTCCTTATCTGACACTAGGATTCTTCTTAACCTCATTGAGCAATCTGCGCTGTGCTCTTGCAGTCATCTTTGCAGGACGGACACTCCTATGGAGAGTAGCAACAGTGCTGAACTTTCTCCATTTACAGATCATTTTTCTTACCGTGGACTGATGAACATCAAGGCTTTTAGAGATACTTTTGTAACCCTTTCCAGCTATATGCAGTCAACAATTCTTAATCTTAGGTCTTCTGAGATCTCTTTTGTTTGAGGCATGGTTCACATCAGGCAATGCTTCTTGTGAAGTCATTCGCCTAGGGGTTCACATACATTTTTCCAACCTACACTGTGAATGTTTAAATGATGTATTCAATATAGACAAGAAAAATACAGTAATTTGTGTGTTATTAGTTTAAGCACACTATGTTTGTCTATTGTTGTGACTTAGATGAAGATCAGATCAAATTTGATGACCAATTTATGCAGAAATCCAGGTAATTCCAAAGGGTTAACATACTTTTTCTTGCCCCTGTATATACACTACCTTCAAAAGTTTGGGGTAACTTCGAAATGTCCTTGTTTCCCAAGAAAACATACCTGAAATGAGTTGCAAAATGAATAGGAAATATAGTCAAGACGTTGACAATGTTATAAATAATGATTTTTTATTTAAATAATAACTGTGTCCTTCAAACTTTGCTTTCGTCAAAGAATCCTCCATTTGCAGCAATTACAGCCTTGCAGACCTTTGGCATTCTGGTTGTCCATTTTTTAGGTAATCTGAAGAGATTTCACCCCATGCCTCCTGAAGCATCTCGCACAAGTTGGATTGGCTTGATGGGAACTTCTTACGTACCATATGGTCAAGCTGCTCCCACAACAGTTCAATAGGGTTGAGAGAAGGTGACTGTGCTGGTCACTCTATTATAGACAGAATACCAGCTGACTGCTTCTTCCCTAAATAGTTCTTACATAGTTTGGAGCTGTGGTTTGGGTCATAGTCCTGTTGTAGGAGGAAATTGGCTCCAATTAAGTGCCGTCCATAGGGTATGGCATGGCGTTGCAAAATGGAGTGATGGCCTTCCTTCTTCAAGATCCCTTTCACCCTGTACAAATCTCCCACTTTACCACCACCAAAGCACCTCCAGACCATCACATTGCCTCCACCATGCTTGACAGATGGCATCAAGCACTCCTCCAGCATCTTTTCATTTTTTCTGCATCTCACAAATGTTCTTCTTTGTGATCCAAACACCTCAAACTTAGATTTGTCTGTCCATAAAAAAAAAATCCAATCTTCCTCTGTCCAGTGTCTGTGTTCTTTTGCCCATCATAATCTTTTCTTTTTGTTGGCCAGTCTGAGATATGGCTTTTTCTTTGCAACTCTGCCTAGAAGGCCAGCATCCCGGAGTCGCCTCTTCACTGTTGACGTTGAGACTGGTGCTTGCGGGTACTGTTTAATGAAGCTGCCAGATGAGGACTCGTTGTCACAACTTCCGCCGAAGTTTGTGCCTCTCCTTGTTCGGACGGCATCACCGGCTTTCTAGCTGCCACCGATCTACGTTTCTTTTTCCATTTGTTTTATCTTTATTTATACACACCTGGTTCCCATTACGTTATAATTTATTCCCTATTTAACCCTCTAGTTCCCACATGGTTTTGTGCGTGTTTGTTCTTTGTTGAGTATTCAAGACTTCTGTGAGCTGGTGTGTTTTCCCTGCGTGGAAATGTTGTTGTTTCTTTTCGAGTAAAGTACGTCTTTTACTCAGTTCTGTGTCCTGCGCCTGACTCCGTCCTAACCGCTGCACATTGAGACATGACACTCGTGAGGTGTCTGTTTCTCAAACTAGACACTCTAATGTACTTGTCCTCTTGCTCAGTTGTGCACCGGGACCTCCCACTCCTCTTTTTTATTCTGGTTAGAGACAGTTTGAGCTGTTATGTGAGTAGTACACAGCGTTGTACGAGATCTTCAGTTTCTTGGCAATTTCTCGCTTGGGATAACCTTCATTTATCAGAACAAGATTAGACTGCCGAGTTTCAGAAGAAAATTATTTGTTTCTGGTCATTTTGAGCCTGTATATGGAACCCACAAATGCTTATGCTCCAGATACTCAACTAGTCTAAAGAAGGCCAGCTGTATTGCTTCTTTAATCAGAACAACAGTTTTCAGCTGTGCTAACATAATTGCAAAAGGGTTTTCTAATGATCAATTAGCCTTTTAAAATTATAAACTTGGATTAGCTAACAAAATGTGCCATTGGAACACAGGAGTGATGGTTGCTGATAATGGGCCTCTGTACACCTATGTAGATATTCCATAAAAAAATCTGCCTTTTCCAGCCACAATAGTCATTTACAACATTAACAATGTCTACACTGTCTTTCTGATCAATTTTATGTTATTTTAATGGACCAAAAATGTGCTTTTCTTTCAGAAACAAGGACATTTCTAAGTGACCCCAAACATTGAACAATAGTGTAGATATAGTTATTAAAGTGACTATGCATAGATAGTAACAGAGAGTAGCAACAGCGTAGAAGAGGGGGGGGGGGGGGCAATGCATATCGTCTGGGTAGCCATTTGATTAGATGTTCAGGAATCTTATGGCTTGGGGGTAGAAGCTGTTTAGAAGCCTTTGTTATATATATATATATATTTGTCAAAAACCAAACACAGAATTTAATTTGATTTATCATAAATAAACTAAAAGCAGCACACAATAGCTTCATAAATAAAATACAAAATCGTACATAACCTCTCATAATGTACAATGCTGATGAGAAATGGCTGTGACACGCAGAACATCAGTACCACAGAGTTTGGCTAAACACACATGCATCAAACGTGAGCAAAACTGAGTTCAGTCCTATTAGGGTTATTTCACCCATTTCAACAACTTAGATTATGATTGATGGTAGTGTACTGCTGTCCAAGTATCTGGAAACCTTTCATGCACTTACAGCATTAGTGGCAAAATTGGTTAAATTTAGCCAGGTGTGTATAACACCTGCAGTATGTCTGATTTTAGAATAAACACACAAACAGATCAGGGAGATTTGAGATATGTAATGAAATTAATGTGATGTCAGCGCTTCAGCAAGCTTGTGTCTGTGTGTGTGTGTTTGTGTGTGTGTGTGTGTGTGTGTGTGTGTGTGTGTGTGTGTGTGTGTGTGTGTGTGTGTGTGTGTGTGTGTGTGTGTGTGTGTGTGTGTGTGTGTGTGTGTGTGTGTGTGTGTGTGGTGTGTGTGTGTGTGTGTGTGTGTGTGTGTGTGTGTGTGTGTGTGTGTGTGTGTGTGTGTGTGTGTGTGTGTGTGTGTGTGTGTGTGTGTGACGGGGGGTGGAGATGGGGGCAGGGGCTTGTGTGTGTAGAATTTGACTTATTGTGATTTACGTGAGTACCAACCCTATCCACGTAATGCTGAATCTCCACTTTTCTCTAATCTTCACTCCTAGTTTCTGCTGAGGTGGTGCATATGCACATCAATCATCGAACACAAAACACACACGTACGTCTGTGACGCATAGACTCAAAAATAAACAGCTTAAATGAATGATCTCAGTAGAAGGCAGTAGAAGGCACAGCTCTCTGTAAATACCCGACGTGAGTCGAGTCAGGAGCTGGATCTTGAATGGTTATTTTAGAAACCCAGATCCTGTGTCAAACTCATTCCACGGAGGGCCGAGTGTCTGCAGGTTTTCGCTCCTCCCTTGTACTCCTCCCTTGTACTAGTAAGGAACTCCCCTCACCTGGTTGTCTAGGTCAGCAGACACTGTGGAATGAGTTTGACATCCTTGCTTTAAGGCATGCCTGAAATCTCATTTAGTCACAAAGAACCCATCTCATAAAGAAACAGGGCTTCGCTAAACAGAAAGGAAGTGTTCACCGTTTTGTATCTGCATTACGTACATCAATCTAATCTTCTCGAGGAGGCAGGGGGGCAGGGGGGCAGGAGGTCCAATTACAGCACTTTTATAGTTCTATGATAAAGTGAGGATGGAGGGACTTGTGGTGAGAAGTTCTCACAGGAGAACTCTATGCATTGTAATGGGCACTATGTCCTTTAAAAAAAAATGTACCCCCTTTTTCTTCCCAATTGTTAGTAGTTACTGTCTTGTCTCATCGCTACAACTCCCGTACGGGCTCGGGAGAGACGAAGGTCGAGAGCCATGCGTCCTCCGAAACACAACCCAACCAAGCCGCACTGCTTCTTAACACAGCGCACATCCAACCCGGAAGCCAGCCGCACCAATGTGTCGGAGGAAACACCGTACACCTAACGACCTGGTCAGCGTGCACTGCGTCTGGCCCGCCACAGGAGTCGCTAGTGGGCGAAGAGACAAGGATATCCCTACCGGCCAAACCCTCCCTAACCCGGACGACGCTAGGCCAATTGTGCGTTGCCCCATGGACCTCCCGGTCGCGGCTGGCTGCGACAGAGCATGGGCTCGAACCCAGTGTCTCTGGTGGTACAGCTAGCACTGCGATGCAATGCCTTAGACCACTGCGCTTCCCGGGAGGCCTCAATATGTCCTTTTTGTTGTTGTTGCCCACTATGTTTTTATCTATGTGCAGATCTACAATAACTCTCTCTCTGTCGTGAAACAACAGTTGATGTAATTAAAAGAAAATACATCAAAATACAGTGAAAGAGAAAAGCTCGACATTAATTTGATCAAAGTGGCTCCATCTAACCAACTCATTCTTCAACTTTGGCTTTCTCTGAGAGTGTATCGCTCAAGGACACGGCCAGGGGCGCATTCTGCAAACAACTAAAAATGTAACCCCAAGAGATAAATTAACTAAGCTTTGTATTACAAACCATACTCAATGGAATACATCCTATCCAATATCAATCAGAGGCAAGATAACAAAACCATAATGGAGTATCTGACCTTTATTAACCCAGAGAAAAGCTTTGGCTCGGTTTTTGACTCCTCATTTGACTTCCATCAAAGAAAAATCTCTTTGAACACAGACACGCTTAACTCAAGGAGAGATTTGCACATTTCAAAATTTGCATATTTGAGGTCAGTCTGTTTTTACTTCTTTTTTTATAAAATTACATTTGTATTTTCTTTCTTTTTTTACATTCCAAAAGCAACAAAAAAAATGTATACAGTATCAGTCAAAACTTTGGACACACCTACTCATTCCAGGGTTTTTCTTTATTTTTACTATTTTTTTTTTTTTTTACTATTGTAAAATAATAGTGAAGACATCAAAACTATGAAATAACACATATGGAATCATATAGTAACCAAAAAAGTGTTAAACAAATCTAAATATATTTTATATTTGAGATTCTTCGAAGTAGCCACCCTTTGCCTTGATGACAGCTTTGCACATTCTTGGCATTCTCTCAACCAGCTTATGAGGTAGTCACCTGGATTGCATTTCACTTAACAGGTGTGCCTTGTTAAAAGTTCATTTGTGGAATTTCTTTCCTTCTTAATGTGTTTGAGGCAATCAGTTGTGTTGTGAAAAGGTAGGGGTGGTGTACAGAAGATAGCCTTCGAAAGTTACCTCAGGCCTTAATGGTCGAATTGCTGCAAAGAAACCACTACTAAAGGACACCAATAAGAAGAAGAGACTTGCTTGGTCCAAGAAACACGAGCAATGGACATTAGACCGGTGGAAATCTTTCCTTTGATGAGTCCAAATTTGAGATTTATGGTTCCAACTACCGTGTCTTTATGAGACGCAAAGTAGGTGAACAGATGATCTCCGCATGTGTGATTCTCAACGTGAAGCATGGAGGAGGAGGGGTGATGGTATGGGGGTGCTTTGCTCGTGACTGTCACGGACGTTGTTGAAAGAATCGGACCAAAATGCAGCGTGGTTTGGGTTCATCATCTTTATTACGTGAACCGGCAAAAACAATAAAGAACCAAACGAACGTGAAGCTATGCAGTGCTCAAGGCAACTATACACAAACAAGATCCCACCACAAACAGGTGGGAAAAAGCTGCCTAAATATGATCCCCAATCAGAGACAACAATTGACAGCTGCCTCTGATTGGGAACCATACAAAGCCAACCTAGAAATAAAGAAACTAGAATGCCCACCCTAGTCACACCCCGACCTAACCAAAATAGAGAATAAAGGATCTCTAAGGTCAGGGCGTGACAGTGACACTGTCAGTGATTTATTTAGAATTCAATGCACACTTAACCAGCATGGCTATCACAGCATTCTGCAGCGATACGCCATCCCACCTGGTTTGCGCTTAGTGGACTATCACTTGCTTTTCAACAGGACAATGACCCAACACACCTCCAGGCTGTGTAAGGGCTATTTGACCAAGAAGGAGAGTGATGGAGTGCTGCATCAGATGACCTGGCATCCACATCCACCCGACCCCAACCTAATTGAGATGGTTTGGGATGAGTTTGACCGCAGAGTGAAGGAAAAGCAGCCAACAATTTTTCAGCATATGTGGGAACTCCTTCAAGACGGTTGGAAAAGCATTCCTCATGAAGCTGGTTGAGAGAATGCCAAAACTGTACAAAGCTGTCATCAAGGCAAAGGGTGGCTACTTTGAAGAATCCAATTTGTTTAACACTTTTTGGGTTACTACATGATTCCATATGTTTTATTTCATAGTTTTGATGTCTTCACTATTATCCTACAAAGTAGAAAATAGACAAATTAAGAAAAACCCTTGAATGAGTAGGTGTGTCCAAAAATTTGACTGGTACTGTACATACAAACGACAACTTACAGACACATACAAACAATGTCTACATCTCATCTGCCCAGACCCACATGCTCACACTCCCGTCCCTCACGCCTGCATTATTGTTTGCCACTTGGTCTTAAATTAAACCAATTTGTTTTTCTCAGTCACCCATGCTATTTCAACATTCAAATAATAAATAATTCGATTTTTCCATTGTGTCAATGATGGCGTATTGATTAACTTCCAAGTTTTTAGTTTAAGTCAGTCTGTTTAATTGGAAAAATTGTGGTGCTGAGATGGAAACAGATTCTAAACTTCTGATGAATTGAACATTCTGAGTAGATAGACGATTCACACTCTTCATTTCAATGTCATCCGTTGAACCGTTTCACCTTGATCACAATTTTTTGTTGTTGCATGGATGCAACAGTACTTACTGTTTACAGTCGAGGCCGAGGTAGCTGAGAGGAGAGTACACTAGGAAGGAGAAGAAGAGAGGTATTTAGTGGGTGTTTTGTTCTCATTGTGGGCCCTGTCAGGAAGAAACCTCAGACACATCCAATTAAACCCAAGGACGAGGGGACACAGTGAGCCACTGTGATAAGAAGGTCTAGACAAGGTCACCTACCTCTACTCTGCATAGCAAACTACAGGCGTAAACACCAGTGGAGGCTGCTGACGGGAGGACGGCTCATAATAATGGCTGGAATAGAGTCAATGGAAGGGAATCAAACACATGGTTGTGTTTGATACCATTCCTTGGACTTTATTCCAGCCATCATTATGAGCCGTCCTCCCGTCAGCAGCATCCACTGATAAACACCCATCCCAAATACAAGGGAGAGAGTAAGTGAGATGCACACATCGTGATCTGTGATAAATTGGGGTATTGGGGTGGAGAGTTGGACTGGATGGCGGTTGAATATGGGGGATACTATGTCCAAGGAAGCAACTGGGACCTTTAGTTGGGGTCTCCAGCTCTGGGGAGCATATGTTCTCTAATTAGCCCAATTAGGCAGGCCCATAGACCATTAGCATGCTGCCGCTGTAGAGCCTGCCGGAGCCTGCCTGCCTGCCGGTTGGAACGGCAAACACAGTCAGAGTTCTCCCTCCGTCTCCAGGCGTCGTCCTTCCACCCTCTAACCTCTTTACCGCTGCTGCCTCCAGTGAGGTTCTGATCCACCGCCGGAGGTCATCATTATCAACCCGGCTCAAACACTGCCAGGAAGCCAGCGAGCAACCACCCTGCATGTCTATTTATCATAGTTATCTATCTCTCTCTGTACCTCTCTCTCTGTCTATCCCTCACTACCCCCCCCCCCCTCTCTCTCTCTCGCTCTCTCTCTCTCTTTCTTTCTCTCTCTCTTCCTCTCTCTCTATCCCTCACTACCCCCCCTCTCTCTCTATCCACTCTCTCTCTCGCTCTCTCTCTCTCTTTCTTTCTCTCTCTCTTCCTCTCTCTCTATCCCTCACTACCCCCCCCTCTCTCTCTATCCACTCTCTCTCTCGCTCTCTCTCTCTCTTTCTTTCTCTCTCTCTTCCTCTCTCTCTATCCCTCACTACCCCCCCCCCCCTCTCTCTCTCTCTATCCCCTCTCTCTCTCTCTATCCACCTCACTCTCTCCCTCGCTCTCTGTGTCTCTCCCTCACTGTGAACAGAGTCCCTATTTGCTGACGAGACTACGAGTGAGCATCACATCTGTGCACTGAACATCAAAGCGCACTTGTGATGTGTAAATAGTGCAGAACTAAACGTCAGAAGTATCGTTGAATAATTGATATCATCCATAGGTCTCTCTGAAGATGAGTCTGTATGGATCAAAAGGGAACATAAATAGAGCCGATAAACATACTGTCATATTAATTACTATTATGATAATGCACAGCCTGCTCCTTTCTGCAACTTACCACCGACATCTTTAATAACACTCTTTGAAGGAACAAAGTGGGGCATTAGTGCGCTGGACACACACACACACACACACACACACACACACACACACACACACACACACACACACACACACACACACACACACACACACACACACACACACACACACACACACACACACACACACACACACACACACACACACACAGTATGTCCAAGGTTTAGATGTGAGCTGGCGTGTGTTGTGGCCGATGAAGCGTGCTGAGTTAGGGGAACTCGCATGGTCTTTGAGACACACACTGACTCACTCTGGAAATGAGCTCTGGAATGGCCTACAGCCCCTCAGCTCTGTGATCAAGTATAGCCCCGCTCACAGTCCCCATGGCTCCCTTTTAAAGATAGTGTGTGTGTACAATCTAAAACACACAATAATATGAAACGCAGTATCTGAACTCACCATGAGGGGCTGCAGTGGCTCGCGGGTCTACGTACCCACATCCATACCCACACATGTAGCCAGAGGCGGCCCTAGCCTTCTGGGGACCCTAAGTGAAACATTTTATTGGTCCCCCTTTGACGGCATAGAGGTAAACATTGACATTTTAGAGTTAATTTCCTGCACTTTTTATCTGATCTGAGTGAGAATTAATGGGGGCCACCCAGTCGGTAATTCAACCATGATTGCTATATATTTAGATAGCTGGCTAGATGAATTTACCAATCTAAAAAATGTTAGCTGACACGGACTAATTGAGTGACTGTTAGTGACTGACCACATTTTGAAATTGCACCTTGTCTATTCTACTATTCTAACTCTCAACAGTAAGTTGAGACCCCGATTGAGTTCCTAAAAAAATTAAAAACAACCAGGGACCTACAACAGGGGGGCCCTGCCTTAAAGGATTATATACACAACACACCATAACACAGACAACACAGCCTGCAGGCACACACACACAGATTCCCATGAGCACACAGACACAGCCACCCCCCCCCCCCACTGTTCTCAGTGCTACACTGACTAGCTGACCGCTCCTTTGTGTGACACAATGTAAAATCAGAGAGATTAGACTGTTTAAAAAATGTCCAAGCACTGAGGCATGCTGGAGCCAAACCTCAGAGCTTCACAAAAGCTCTCATACAAATAGAAATACACACAGATGCGGGCACACACACACACACACACACACACACACACACACACACACACACACACACACACACACACACACACACACACACACACACACACACACACACACACACACACACACACACACACACACACACACACACACACACACACACACACACACACACACACACACACACACACACACACACATCACACACACACACACACACACACAACTCACAAGCATAACATTTTCATTCTTCGACATCTGTGTTGAATCCCCTGTCACCAGGAGTGAAGGAAGCTCTGCCTATATTAACCCAACAATCAAACAGTCTCAGATAGAATGAGGCTACAGAATGAGGCGTTGAATTCCATTTCATCACATCTGACAGAAGATATACCCCCCTTCCCTCCCTCCCCATCTCTACCATCCTCCCTCCATCCTTACTCCTCCCTCTGCCATTCCATACATCTGTCCTTACTCACTACACTTCCACATTTTGCACTGTCTCTTCTTGCATCTTTCAACCCACCCCATGCTTCGTCGTACCTTTCATATCAGTAGTCTATCCTTGGTCTTCCTTCCCAGGCTTTCTCCTTGGATTCCCATGTCCCTTTAGTGTGCAGGCTCTGGGAATCGGGTTGCTCTTCCTGCTGTTGAAATTCAAACAGCCTGAAATCACTTTGGTCAGTACGTATAGACAGGAAAGAGGAGAATCCCCCCCACCAGGTATTCTCCTTTCTCCAGATCTCTCTTTCATAATGCAGTGTCTCAACCAACAACTCCTCCAGGCTACATTCTCAAACCCCTGAGGTCCATAACACACCATAGCTCCAAGTGTTCTCGATCAAACATGAAGACTGAAGCAACAGAAAGTGTAAAAATGTAACTTTTTAAATGCATGTGTCCATACAAGGTACTTTCCTCACAACCTTGCACATTTCATCATTATCCCATGGCACCATAACTGCAGGCCACAGAAAAAAACTAGAGAGTCAATTATCATGCCAATTGGCGTGCACAGCATAGTGAGTTGTGGATGAGCGTGTTCTATTTCTCCAGCCAGTTTGTCAGAGGTCTTTGACCTGAACCTGGGCATCACTGTGGATCCAGCTCTGTGTGAATCTGCATGATGTTTCCGCACCACTATACTGAGCAGTGAACGGCAGAGGAACGGGGTCCACTGGCTGTGTGACCGAGGCCCGCTTACTTTCAGGGTCACTGGCGTATCAAGGCTCTGTAATCGCCCTCTCATGTGTGTTACGTTCCAGCAGTCTGACTGACCAACATCTGCCAGCAGTAGTGATGTAGTAGTAATAAGCTATAATAATAATATCTGACTGGGCTGTTATCCCTGTACCATTAACAACAGAGTCATTTGCACTTTAACTGTACCGACTAAGTGTGGCCAGCAGGAAACTACAATCCTCTTCCCCATTGCATATTCACCATGTTATAAAGTAGTCACCGCAGACCACAGGCTTACTGGTCAGCTACTACACCTACATGAAAAAATACTATATTACTCACAGTAGTGTATTCACTGAAGTCTGCAAAAACACTGCAGTGAATACTGTAGTATTTACTGGAGTATACTGTAATATTTACAGTTAATTATAGTATAAATATTGTAGTAAAAGAAAACTGTATATGCAGTAGTAATTAATGTAGTGTTTTGCGGACTGTACTATACTGTAATATTTACTGTAGTGTTTTTGCAGATATTACTGTAGTATTTATTATAGTGTTTTCTTTTCTTATCTTTGACATAGAAGTGGAGGCTTTCTCCTTCAGGAAACCCACTGGAGAGATACTAAAAGAGCACATTTTCCATAACCTGTAGGTAGGTAGGTAGCAGGGGAGGCTCCTCAGAGGAGGAAGGGGAGGACCATCCACCTCAGTGAATTTCATGAAATAAAAATTGTAAAACATTTAAAAGTTATAATTTTTAGATAAAACTATACTAAATATAATCACGTCACAAAATAATAGATTGAAACACATTATTTTGCGATGAAGGTCTACAGTAGCCTCAACAGCACTCTGTAGGGTAGCACCATGGTGTAGTGGGCTCCCGAGTGGTGCAGCGGTCTCAGGCTCTGCATCTCAGCGCTAGAGGCGTCACTACAGACCCTGGTTTGATTCCAGGCTGTATCACAACCGGCCGTGATTGGGAGTCCCATAGGGTGGCGCACAATTGTCCCAGCGTCGTCCGGGTTTGGCCGGGGTAGACCGTCATTGTAAATTAGAATTTGTTTTAAACTGTCTTGCCTAGTTAAATAAAGGTTAAAGAAAAAAGAAAAAAGAAAAAAAATACAGCTAGCTTCTGTCCTCCTTTGGGTACATTGACTTCAGTGCAAAACCTAGGAGGCTCATGGTTCTCACCTCTTTCCATAGACTTGCACAGAAATTGTGACAACTTCCGGAGGACATCCTCCAACCTAGCTCTTGCAGTTTGAACTTACATGTTGTCCACCCAATCAAAGGATCAGAGAATAAATATAGTACTGAAAGCATAAGCTACAGCTAGCTAGCACTGCAGTGCATAAAATGTGGTGAGTAGTTGACTTAAAGGGAGAGAAAGAGAATAGTTTAAGAGTTCTGAACAAATTAATTTATTCCAAAAGGAAGGAGAAGCAAGAGAGTGTCATTTTCTTTCACTTAGCTAGCAAATGCAGCTAGCTAGTTTAGCCTACTCAAACACCCTGCTCAAACAGAGGGATGCTGTGTTAGCTAGCTAGCTGGCTAGCTAGCTAGCTGGCTAGCTGGCAGCACTGACTATCCAACACAACACTAGAACTCTTCCAAGTCATGGTAAAGCTTTTGGTTTTACTAATGAATTGACACCGGGGCCCGCCCGTGTAACTGCTTACTTGACTGTACACTGTAACGTTACTGCATGATTGAAGTGGGTTTGCTAACGCGTTAGTTCTATTGAGCTATGTTGACTATGACGTAACTTTAGCTAATATGGTAACAGCGGTGTAGGCTGTGTGTAGCAGTTATGATATGGTTTGGCTTGGAAAGGTTTTTTCTCCTGGTCACACACAGCGAAGGGACAAGGTGAGAGGAGGAATACAATGTGGCTGCTATAAAAGTGTAGTCTTTAAGTGTGATCAGGGGTGTATTCATTCCGCTGATTCTGTTGAAAAATGTTTCTTAAACGGAAGCAAATGGAACAAAACGGGGATGAACATAACTGAGTGCTAGATGCAGGCAAGAGTATGCAAGGCAGTATTGAATGTGTCACTGTCTGTTCATGTGTCCCTGTCTGTCACCTCAAACTTTTCTCTCGACCTGTGTGCACCTATGTTGTAAACTTTCATTCATAGGCTAGGTTGTAGCAACCTCATGTTGGGTATAGGGGAAATTAGAGTATCATGTAGTAGCCTAAACCTATCGCTGTTACATTGAACTGGGTAAATGGAATATGAATGACAGTCATCCAACATGCTGTAATAGAAATAAGGCCATGCTCAGGAAAAAAATATATTGTCCTCCCTCATCTTAAATGGCACTGACCGCCACTGGTAGGTAGGACTTGGGTCTGAATGGATAGTTCAGAGCTTCTGCTCTTTTCATAACCAGTAGGGAACACAATATGGGAACTTCCATGTTTAGGTTGCAGGGAGGATCTGAAAATGTTTTACTATGGTTGCCTAAAGGTTTTCCTGTGAGGTTTTAATAAAACTGATCATGAAAATTATAGGTTGTTTTGAGGTTTTTGTATAGCTTCCTTAAAAATGTCACTGAATGTTACAAGAATACTTTTAATAACACTGCTAGCTTATTATATTTGTTTCACTACAAGCACAGATAGGACACATGAAAATGTAGTGGGGTAATATTTATAATATAAGGGGGCGTTGGTAAATTCAGAGCGTTGTCAGATTGTCCATTCGTAAATGGACAATCCTCTGGCCGAGGAGTAGGGTTGGTCCATGCTTTCTGGCCTCACAACGGCAGTCAAGCACCCAAGCTAACTGGTTCAAATTAAAATGTTATCTGACTCCATAAAGATAATGAAAATATGCACTCAAGCATTAGACAATGAATTGACATTGACTGGTAAGAATTGGTCTGAGAATTGTTTTTATCAATGGCAGATATTTAATTACATTGTCAAATTTATGAAATCACATAGAATGCATAACGTTACAAGAAATTTCTGACATTAACAAAGCATCATTCTAGGCATATTCAATGAGTGTACAAAACACAACTTCTCCCTCAACATGATCAAGACAAAGGAGATGATTGTGGACTGAAGGAAAAGGAGGACTGAGCACGCCCCCATTCTCATTGACGTGGCTGTAGTGGAGCAGGTTGAGAGCTTCAAGTTCCTTGGCGGAGACATCACCAACAAACTAACATGGTCCAAGCACACCAAGTCAGTTGTGAAGAGGGCACGACAAAACCTATTCCCTCCTCAGGAGACTGAAAAGATTTGGCATGGGTCCTCAGATCCTCAAAAAGTTTTACAGCAGCACCATCGAGAGCATCCTGACAGGTTGCATCACTGCTTCGTATGACGCGCTCTGTCTCCTAGAGATGAACATCCTTTGTTGCGAAAAGTGCAAATCAATTATGGACAAAGATTGTACTTTTTGGAGAAATGTCCTCTGGTCTGATGAAACAAAAATAGAACTGTTTGGCCATAATGACCATCATTATGTTTGGAGGAAAAAGGGGGAGGCTTGCAAGCAGAAGAACACCATCCAAACCGGGAAGCACGGGGGTGGCAGCATCATGTTGTGGGGGTGCTTTGCTGCAGGAGGGACTGGTGCACTTCACAAAATAGATGGCATCATGAGGATGGAAAATGATGTGGATATATTGAAGCAACATCTCAAGGCATCAGTCAGGAGGTTAAAGCTTGGTCGCAAATGGGTCTTCCAAATGGACAATGACCCCAAGCAAACTTCCAACGTTGTGGCAAAATGGCTTAAGGACAACAAAGTAAAGGTATTGGAGTGGCCATCACAAAGCCCTGACCTCAATCCTATAGAAAATGGGCGGGCAGAACTGAAAAAGTGTGTGCGAGCAAGGAGGCCTACAAACCTGACTCAGTTACACCAGCTCTGTCAGGAGGAATGGGACAAAATTCACCCAACTTATTGTGGGAAGCTTGTGGGAGGCTACCCGAAACATTAGACCCAAGTTAAACAATTTAAAGGCAATGCTACCAAATACTAATTGAGTCTATGTAAACTTCTGACCCACTGGGAATGTGATGAAAGAAATAAAAGCTGAAATAAATCATTCTCTCTAATATTATTCTGACATTTCACATTCTTAAAATAAAATGGTGATCCTAACTGACCTAAGACAGGGACTTTTTACTAGGATTAAATGTCAGGAATTGTGCAAAACTGAGTTTAGATGTATTTGGCTAAGGTGTATGTAAACTTCCGATTTCAACTGTATACCACTTGGATCCTGATTCAGTATTAATGAAATCAGACCTTGTTGTTGCGTGTCCGATAATCTACCGCTTATAGTGGTTAAAACATGCTAATAATGATCCTCTGAGTATATCAAAAAAGTTATGTATTGTCACGACTTCCGCCGAAGTCGGTCCCTCTCCTTGTTCGGGCGGTGTTCGGCGGTCGACGTCAACAACCTTCTAGCTATCGCTGATCTATTTTTCATTTTCCATTGGTTTTGTCTTGTCTTCCATCACACCTGGTTCCAATCCCGTCAATTACATGTTGTGTGTTTAAGTGTTATGCAGGTGAATGAGGACCCAAAAGCGACGTAATAGAAACAGAGTCTTTATTCCAGTATCAAACAAACAATGATTCTCCTGGATATATCAAAGGAAAATCCAAAACAGGAAACTGAAATCCTCTCGTCAGTAGAGAGGAACGACAGGAGACGCGACCACAGACTGCAGGTCGCTTCAGGAAGGCACAGGCCGTAGCTGACATAGACACCTGCTCACACGCAGCATCTGAAGAAGGCAAAAACACGACAGGGCGGAACAAGGACACAGGAACAGCAAACATCAAACAAGAATCCGACAAGGACAGAAGCGGAAAACAGAGGGAGAAATAGGGACTCTAATCAGAGGGCAAAATAGGGGACAGGTGTGGAAGAGTAAATGAGGTCGTTAGGAGAATGAGAAACAGCTGGGAGCAGGAACGGAACGAAAGAGAGAGAGAGCGGGAGAGGGAGAGAGGGAGGAGGAGAGAGAGAGAGAGAAAGAGGAAAAGAACCTAATAAGACCAGCAGAGGGAAGCACAGGGACAAGACATGATGATCAAAGACAAAACATGACAGTACCCCCCCACTCACCGAGCGCCTCCTGGCGCACTCGAGGAGGAACCCTGGCGGCAACGAAGGAAATCATCAATCAACGAACGGTCCAGCACGTCCCGAGATGGAACCCAACTCCTCTCCTCAGGACCGTAACCCTCCCAATCCACTAAGTACTGGTGACCACGTCCCCGAGAACGCATGTCCATGATCTTCCGTACCTTGTAAATAGGAGCGCCCTCGACAAGGACGGGGGGGGGGGGAGGGAAGACGAACGGGGGCGCGAAGAAAAGGCTTGACACAAGAGACATGGAAGACAGGGTGGACGCGACGAAGATGTCGCGGAAGAAGCAGTCGCACAGCGACAGGATTGACGACCTGAGAGACACGGAACGGACCAATGAACCGCGGAGTCAACTTGCGAGAAGCTGTCGTAAGGGGAAGGTTACGAGTGGAAAGCCACACTCTCTGACCGCGACAATACCTAGGACTCTTAATCCTACGTTTATTGGCGGCTCTCACAGTCTGCGCCCTGTAACGGCAAAGTGCAGACCTGACCCTCCTCCAGGTGCGCTCACAACGTTGGACAAAAGCCTGAGCGGAGGGAACGCTGGACTCGGCGAGCTGGGACGAGAACAGAGGAGGCTGGTACCCAAGACTACTCTGAAACGGAGATAGCCCGGTAGCAGACGAAGGAAGCGAGTTGTGAGCGTACTCAGCCCAGGGGAGCTGTTCTGCCCAAGACGCAGGGTTTCGAAACGAAAGGCTGCGTAATATGCGACCAATCGACTGATTGGCCCTTTCTGCTTGACCGTTAGACTGGGGATGAAACCCGGAAGAGAGACTGACGGAAGCACCAATCAAACGACAGAACTCCCTCCAAAACTGTGACGTGAATTGCGGACCTCTGTCTGAAACGGCGTCTAACGGGAGGCCATGAATTCTGAACACATTCTCAATGATGATTTGTGCCGTCTCCTTAGCGGAAGGAAGCTTAGCGAGGGGAATGAAATGTGCCGCCTTAGAGAACCTATCGATAACCGTAAGAATCACAGTCTTCCCCGCAGACGAAGGCAGACCGGTAATAAAGTCTAAGGCGATGTGAGACCATGGTCGAGAAGGAATGGGAAGCGGTCTGAGACGACCGGCAGGAGGAGAGTTACCTGACTTAGTCTGCGCGCAGTCCGAACAAGCAGCCACGAAACGGCGCGTGTCCCGCTCCTGAGTAGGCCACCAAAACCGCTGGCGAATAGAAGCAAGCGTACCCCGAACGCCGGGGTGGCCAGCTAACTTGGCAGAGTGAGCCCACTGAAGAACAGCCAGACGAGTAGAGACAGGAACGAACAGAAGGTTACTAGGACAAGCGCGCGGCGACGCAGTGTGAGTGAGTGCTTGCTTTACCTGTCTCTCAATTCCCCAGACAGTCAACCCGACAACACGCCCTTCAGGGAGAATCCCCTCGGGGTCGGTAGAAGCCACAGAAGAACTAAAGAGACGGGATAAGGCATCAGGCTTGGTGTTCTTATTTCCCGGACGATAGGAAATCACGAACTCGAAACGAGCGAAAAACAACGCCCAACGAGCTTGACGTGCATTAAGTCGTTTGGCAGAACGGATGTACTCAAGGTTCTTATGGTCAGTCCAAACGACAAAAGGGACGGTCGCCCCCTCCAACCACTGTCGCCATTCGCCTATGGCTAAGCGGATGGCGAGCAGTTCGCGGTTACCCACATCATAGTTGCGTTCCGATGGCGACAGGCGATGAGAAAAGTAAGCGCAAGGATGGACCTTATCGTCAGACTGGAAGCGCTGAGACAGAATGGCTCCCACGCCCACCTCTGAAGCGTCAACCTCGACAATGAATTGTTTAGTGACGTCAGGAGTAACAAGGATAGGGGCGGATGTAAAACGCTTCTTGAGGAGATCAAAAGCTCCCTGGGCGGAACCGGACCACTTAAAGCAAGTCTTGACAGAAGTCAGAGCTGTGAGAGGGGCAGCCACTTGACCGAAATTACGAATGAAACGCCGATAGAAATTAGCGAAACCGAGAAAGCGCTGCAACTCGACACGTGACTTAGGAACGGGCCAATCGCTGACAGCCTGGACCTTAGCGGGATCCATCTGAATGCCTTCAGCGGAAATAACAGAACCGAGAAATGTGACAGAGGAGACATGAAAGGCGCACTTCTCAGCCTTCACGTAGAGACAATTCTCTAAAAGGCGCTGGAGTACACGTCGAACGTGCTGAACATGAATCTCGAGTGACGGTGAAAAAATCAGGATATCGTCAAGGTAAACGAAAACAAAAATGTTCAGCATGTCTCTCAGTACATCATTAACTAATGCCTGAAAGACAGCTGGAGCATTAGCGAGACCGAACGGCAGAACCCGGTATTCAAAATGCCCTAACGGAGTGTTAAACGCCGTTTTCCACTCGTCCCCCTCTCTGATGCGTACGAGATGGTAAGCGTTACGAAGGTCCAACTTAGTAAAGAACCTGGCTCCCTGCAAAATCTCGAAGGCTGACGACATAAGAGGAAGCGGATAACGATTCTTAACCGTTATGTCATTCAGCCCTCGATAATCCACGCAGGGGCGCAGAGTACCGTCCTTCTTCTTAACAAAGAAAAACCCCGCTCCGGCGGGAGAGGAAGAAGGCACCACGGTACCGGCGTCGAGAGAAACAGACAGATAATCCTCGAGAGCCTTACGTTCGGGAGCCGACAGAGAGTATAGTCTACCCCGAGGGGGAGTGGTCCCCGGAAGGAGATCAATACAACAATCATACGACCGGTGAGGAGGAAGGGAGCTGGCTCTGGACCGACTGAAGACCGTGCGCAGATCATGATATTCCTCCGGCACTCCTGTCAAATCACCAGGTTCCTCCTGAGTAGAGGGGACAGAAGACACAGGAGGGATAGCAGACATTAAACACTTCACATGACAAGAAACGTTCCAGGATAGGATAGAATTACTAGACCAATTAATAGAAGGATTATGACATACTAGCCAGGGATGACCCAAAACAACAGGTGTAAAAGGTGAACGAAAAATCAAAAAGGAAATGGTCTCACTGTGGTTACCAGATACTGTGAGGGTTAAAGGTAGTGTCTCACATCTGATACTGGGGAGAAGACTACCATCTAAGGCGAACATGGGCGTGGGCTTCCCTAACTGTCTGAGAGGAATGTCATGTTTCCGAGCCCATGCTTCGTCCATAAAACAACCCTCAGCCCCAGAGTCTATCAAGGCACTGCAGGAAGCAGCCGAACCGGTCCAGCGTAGATGGACCGACAAGGTAGTACAGGATCTTGATGGAGAGACCTGAGTAGTAGCGCTCACCAGTAGCCCTCCGCTTACTGATGAGCTCTGGCTTTTACTGGACATGACATGACAAAATGTCCAGCAGAACCGCAATAGAGGCAAAGGCGGTTGGTGATTCTCCGTTCCCTCTCCTTAGTCGAGATGCGAATACCTCCCAGCTGCATGGGCTCAGTCTCTGAGCCGGTGAGAGGAGATGGTTGAGATGCGGAGAGGGGAAACACCGTTAACGCGAGCTCTCTTCCACGAGCTCGGTGACGAAGATCTACCCGTCGTTCTATGCGGATGGCGAGTGCAATCAAAGAGTCCACGCTGGAAGGAACCTCCCGGGAGAGAATCTCATCCTTAACCTCAGCGTGGAGTCCCTCCAGAAAACGAGCGAGCAACGCCGGCTCGTTCCAGTCACTGGATGCAGCAAGAGTGCGAAACTCTATAGAGTAATCCGTTATGGATCGATCACCTTGACATAGGGAAGCCAGGGCCCTGGAAGCCTCCTTCCCAAAAACTGAACGATCAAAAACCCGTATCATCTCCTCTTTAAAGTTCTGATAAACGTTAGAACACTCAGCCCTTGCCTCCCAGATAGCTGTGCCCCACTCCCGAGCCCGACCAGTAAGGAGTGATATGACGTAAGCGATCCGAGCTCTCTCTCTTGAGTATGTGTTGGGCTGGAGAGAGAACACAATATCACACTGGGTGAGAAAGGAGCGACACTCAGTGGGCTGCCCAGAGTAACATGGTGGGTTATTAACCCTAGGTTCCGGAGACTCGGAAGACCAGGAAGTAGCTGGTGGCACGAGACGAAGACTCTGAAACTGTCCTGAGAGATCGGAGACCTGAGCGGACAGGGTCTCAACGGCATGACGAGCAGCAGACAATTCCTGCTCGTGTCTGCCGAGCATTGCTCCCTGGATCTCGACGGCAGTGTTGCGAGAATCCGTAGTCGCTGGGTCCATTCTTGGTCGGATTCTTCTGTTATGCAGGTGAATGAGGACCCAAAAGCGACGTAATAGAAACAGAGTCTTTATTCCAGTATCAAACAAACAATGATTCTCCTGGATATATCAAAGGAAAATCCAAAACAGGAAACTGAAATCCTCTCGTCAGTAGAGAGGAACGACAGGAGACGCGACCACAGACTGCAGGTCGCTTCAGGAAGGCACAGGCCGTAGCTGACATAGACACCTGCTCACACGCAGCATCTGAAGAAGGCAAAAACACGACAGGGCGGAACAAGGACACAGGAACAGCAAACATCAAACAAGAATCCGACAAGGACAGAAGCGGAAAACAGAGGGAGAAATAGGGACTCTAATCAGAGGGCAAAATAGGGGACAGGTGTGGAAGAGTAAATGAGGTCGTTAGGAGAATGAGAAACAGCTGGGAGCAGGAACGGAACGAAAGAGAGAGAGAGCGGGAGAGGGAGAGCGGGAGGAGGAGAGAGAGAGAGAGAAAGAGGAAAAGAACCTAATAAGACCAGCAGAGGGAAGCACAGGGACAAGACATGATGATCAAAGACAAAACATGACATTAAGCCTCTGTTTCCCCTCATGTCCTTGTAGGTGATTGTTTGATTGTATGTGATATGCAAGTTATGTTCTGGTGTGCGACGGGTTTTGTACCCACTTTTATTATTTTGTATATTTTGGTTTTCTGAGTTTTGTGAGCACTTATTAAACGACTCCGTTTATACCAAGTTCGTTCTCCTGCGCCTGACTTCCCTGCCACCAGCACACACCCATTACAGGTATACTTCCACTGGAATGCCATCCAGCCCTGGAGTTTTCCTGGATTTAAACGATTTAATTGCATCAAGAAGTTCCTCCTCTGTAATTCGGCTTTCACAATGAGTCTTTCTGTTCAGATGTTAATTTTACATTACTAATAGGAAAGAAATCCATACATTTAGCTTCGGTTAGTGGAGATGGAGGAGACTGAAATGAAAACATTCTTAAAGTACTTTACTTCCTCTTTCAAAATACCGTTCTGTGAATCATGCGTGAATCCATAATTTGTAACAAGTTTAAATAATTTTTTTGGTAGCATTTCTATGTTGAAGATTGAAAAATAATTTCGTGCATTTTTCCCAATATTCCATCCAGTTCGCTTTATTTTTATAGTATATTACACTGGATCTTTCTTGAATAAGTTCCATTTCTTTTAGTTTTTCCTCTAACTTATTCTGTGCCTCTATGGTACAGTTTTTATTGCTATCTAACTGTACTGTTCATCCTTCAATTTCCTTTGTTAATATGGACTCTTTTGACCTAAATTGCTTTTGGTTTATAGATGAGTGCTGAATTGCATGGCCTCTAAAGGCACATTTAAAAGTGTCCTATACAATAAGGGGATCTGCTGTATCTATGTGTTATGTTGGAAAAAGTCAGTTTTAAATTCTTCTGTCCTAGTTGTAAACAAGTTATCATTCAGTAGGCTTTGATAAAATTTCCAATATCGTCGCCCACGTGGAAATTCTGTAAGAGTAATATATATGCCAATTATGTGATGATTCGACAGCATTCTGTCCCCTATCAACACTTTTTAAACTTTTGGTGCCAGAGAGAATGACATAAGAAAGTAATCAAGACGACTAGCTTGATTAATCCTGATCAATTTGATATTATTTTAATGGACACATTTTTTTGCTTTTCTTTCAAAAACAAGGCCATTTCTAAGTGACCCCAAACGTTTGAGCAGTAGTGTACATGTACATATTACCTCAATTACTTCGACACCGGTACCCCCTGTTGTCACGCCCTGACCTGTTTTCTGTTAGTTTTTGTATGTGTTAGTTGGTCAGGACGTGAGTGTGGGTGGGCAGTCTATGTTTTCTGTTTCTATGTTGGTTTATGGGTACCTGATATGGTTCTCAATTAGAGGCAGGTGGTTTTCATCTCCTCTGATTGAGAATCATATTAAGGTAGGTGTTTTCACATGGTTTGTTGTGGGTGGTTGTCTCCTGTGTCAGTGTCTGTGTATGTTACGCCACACGGGACTGTTTTCGGTTTTGTTTGTTTGTTCGTTTTATGTAGTCATTTTTCGTGTTCGTGCGTTCTTCGTGTTTCATGTAAGTTCGTAGTTCTTCGTGTTTCATGTAAGTTCGTAGTCCAGGTCTGTCTACATTCGTTTTTGTTATTTTGTTTTGTATCAAGTTTAGTTCGTTTTTTGTCTTGGTTAAATAAATATCATGTCGTATCATAACGCTGCGTCTTGGTTCAATCCATGCTCCTCCTCTTCGGATGAAGACAGCGGACAAGTAATCAGGACTCGTGGACTTGGGAGGAAGTATTAGAGGGAAAAGGACACTGGGCTCACATTGGTGAATATTGCCGCGCTCATGAGGAGATGGAGGCAGCGCGAGCTAAAGAGCGGTGGAGAACAGAGGCTACCGGAGAAAGGAACCGAAGCTATGAAGGTACGCGGCTAGCAAGGAAGCCCGAGAAGAAACCCCAAAAAATTATTGGGGGGGGGCTAAGAGGTTGTGGGCCGGCTAAGAGGTTGTGGGCCAAGGGCAGGTAGGAGACCTGCGCCTACTTCCCAGGCTAACCGTGGAGTGCGGGAGTACGGGCAGACACCGTGTTACGCAGTAGAGCGCACGGTGTCTCCTGTATGTGTGCATAGCCCGGTGCGGGTTATTCCACCTCCCCGCACTGGTCGGGCGACGGGGAGCATTCAACCAGGTAAGGTTGGGCAGGCTCAATGCTCAAGGGAGCCAGTACGCCTGCACGGTCCGGTATTTCCGGCGCCACCTTCCCGCCCCAGCCCAGTACCACCAGTGCCTACACCACGCACCAGGCTTCCAGTGCGTTTCCAGTGCCCTGTTCCTCCTCCACGCACTCTTCCTATGGTGCGTGTATCCAGTTCGGTGCCTCCAGTTCCGGCAACACGCACTAAGCCTCCTGTGCGTCTCCAGAGCCCTGTACGCACTGTTCCTTCTCCCCGTACTCTTCCTGATGTGCGTGCCCTCAGCCCGGTGCCACCAGTGCCGGTACCACGCACCAGGCCTATAGTGCGCTTCGAGAGGTCAGTGTGCCCTGTCCCTGCTCCCCGCACTAGCCTTGAAGTGCGTGTCTCCAGTCCGGTGCCTCCAGTTCCGGCACCACGCACCAGGCCTACAGTGCGCCTCAGTCGGCTAGAGTCTGTAGTCTCCCCAGCGCCGTCTGAGCCATCCGTCTCCCCAGCGCCATCTGAGCCATCCGTCTCCCCAGAGCCATCCGTCTCCCCAGCGCCATCTGAGCCATCCGTCTCCCCAGCGCCATCTGAGCCATCCGTCTCCCCAGCGCCATCTGAGCCATCCGTCTCCCCAGCGCCATCTGAGCCATCCGTCTCCCCAGCGCCGTCTGAGCCATCCGTCTCCCCAGTGCCGTCTGAGCCATCCGTCTCCCCAGTGCCGTCTGAGCCATCCGTCTGTCCCGAGCCATTAGAGCCGCCCGTCTGTCCCGAACCACTAGAGCCATTCGTCAGTCAGGATCTGCCAGAGCCGCCAACCAGACAGGATCTGCCAGAGCCGCCAACCAGACAGGATCTGCCAGAGCCGCCAACCAGACAGGATCTGCCAGAGCCGCCAACCAGACAGGATCTGCCAGAGCCGCCAACCAGACAGGATCTGCCAGAGCCGCCAACCAGACAGGATCTGCCAGAGCCGCCAACCAGACAGGATCTGCCAGAGCCGTCAGCGAGCCATGAGCAGCCAGAGCCGTCAGCGAGCCATGAGCGTCCAGAGCCGTCAGCCAGCCATGAGCGTCCAGAGCCGTCAGCCAGCCATGAGCGTCCAGAGCCGTCAGCCAGCCATGAGCGTCCAGAGCCGTCAGCCAGCCATGAGCGTCCAGAGCCGTCAGCCAGCCATGAGCGTCCAGAGCCGTCAGCCAGCCATGAGCTGCCCCTCAGCCCAGAGCTGCTATTTATCCAGAACTGCCCCTCAGTCCAGAGCTGTCTCTCTGTCCGGAGCTGCCCTTCAGTCCGGAGTTGCCCCTCTGTCCTGAGCTACCTCTTTATCCTGACCTACCTCTCTGTCCTGAGCTACCTCTTTATCCTGACCTACCTCTCTGTCCTGAGCTACCTCTCTGTCATGAGCTACCTTATCCCGGTGCTGCCCCTTATCTTGAGGTTACTCGTTAAAGTAAGTGGGTGTAATAGGAGGGTGGTCATTCTAAGGGGGAAACGTAAGCTGGGATTGACTATGGTGGGGTGGGGACCTCGCCCAGAGCCTGAGCCAACACCGTGGTCAGATGCCCACCCAGACCCTCCCCTAGACTTTGTGCTGGTGCGCCCGGAGTTCGCACCTTAAGGGGGGGGTTATGTCACGTTCCTGACCTGTTTTCTGTTAGTTTTTGTATGTGTTAGTTGGTCAGGACGTGAGTGTGGGTGGGTGGGCAGTCTATGTTTTCTGTTTCTATGTTGGTTTATGGGTACCTGATATGGTTCTCAATTAGAGGCAGGTGGTTTTCATCTCCTCTGATTGAGAATCATATTAAGGTAGGTGTTTTCACATGGTTTGTTGTGGGTGGTTGTCTCCTGTGTCAGTGTCTGTGTATGTTACGCCACACGGGACTGTTTTCGGTTTTGTTTGTTTGTTCGTTTTATGTAGTCATTTTTCGTGTTCGTGCGTTCTTCGTGTTTCATGTAAGTTCGTAGTCCAGGTCTGTCTACATTCGTTTTTGTTATTTTGTTTTGTATCAAGTTTAGTTCGTTTTTTGTCTTGGTTAAATAAATATCATGTCGTATCATAACGCTGCGTCTTGGTTCAATCCATGCTCCTCCTCTTCGGATGAAGACAGCGGACAAGTAATCAGGACTCGTGGACTTGGGAGGAAGTATTAGAGGGAAAAGGACACTGGGCTCACATTGGTGAATATCGCCGCGCTCGTGAGGAGATGGAGGCAGCGCGAGCTAAAGAGCGGTGGAGAACAGAGGCTACCGGAGAAAGGAACCGAAGCTATGAAGGTACGCGGCTAGCAAGGAAGCCCGAGAAGAAACCCCAAAAAATTATTGGGGGGGCTAAGAGGTAGTGGGCCAAGGGCAGGTAGGAGACCTGCGCCTACTTCCCAGGCTAACCGTGGAGTGCGGGAGTACGGGCAGACACCGTGTTACGCAGTAGAGCGCACGGTGTCTCCTGTATGTGTGCATAGCCCGGTGCGGGTTATTCCACCTCCCCGCACTGGTCGGGCGACGGGGAGCATTCAACCAGGTAAGGTTGGGCAGGCTCAATGCTCAAGGGAGCCAGTACGCCTGCACGGTCCGGTATTTCCGGCGCCACCTTCCCGCCCCAGCCCAGTACCACCAGTGCCTACACCACGCACCAGGCTTCCAGTGTGTTTCCAGTGCCCTGTTCCTCCTCCACGCACTCTTCCTATGGTGCGTGTATCCAGTTCGGTGCCTCCAGTTCCGGCAACACGCACTAAGCCTCCTGTGCGTCTCCAGAGCCCTGTACGCACTGTTCCTTCTCCCCGTACTCTTCCTGATGTGCGTGCCCTCAGCCCGGTGCCATCAGTGCCGGTACCACGCACCAGGCCTATAGTGCGCTTCGAGAGGTCAGTGTGCCCTGTCCCTGCTCCCCGCACTAGCCTTGAAGTGCGTGTCTCCAGTCCGGTGCCTCCAGTTCCGACACCACGCACCAGGCCTACAGTGCGCCTCAGTCGGCTAGAGTCTGTAGTCTCCCCAGCGCCGTCTGAGCCATCCGTCTCCCCAGCGCCATCTGAGCCATCCGTCTCCCCAGAGCCATCCGTCTCCCCAGCGCCATCTGAGCCATCCGTCTCCCCAGCGCCATCTGAGCCATCCGTCTCCCCAGCGCCATCTGAGCCATCCGTCTCCCCAGCGCCATCTGAGCCATCCGTCTCCCCAGCGCCATCTGAGCCATCCGTCTCCCCAGTGCCGTCTGAGCCATCCGTCTCCCCAGTGCCGTCTGAGCCATCCGTCTGTCCCGAGCCATTAGAGCCGCCCATCTGTCCCGAGCCACTAGAGCCATTCGTCAGTCAGGATCTGCCAGAGCCGCCAACCAGACAGGATCTGCCAGAGCCGCCAACCAGACAGGATCTGCCAGAGCCGCCAACCAGACAGGATCTGCCAGAGCCGCCAGCCAGACAGGATCTGCCAGAGCCGCCAACCAGACAGGATCTGCCAGAGCCGCCAACCAGACAGGATCTGCCAGAGCCGCCAGCGAGCCATGAGCAGCCAGAGCCGTCAGCGAGCCATGAGCGGCCAGAGCCGTCAGCCAGCCATGAGCGTCCAGAGCCGTCAGCCAGCCATGAGCGTCCAGAGCCGTCAGCCAGCCATGAGCGTCCAGAGCCGTCAGCCAGCCATGAACGTCCAGAGCCGTCAGCCAGCCATGAGCGTCCAGAGCCGTCAGCCAGCCATGAGCGTCCAGAGCCGTCAGCCAGCCATGAGCTGCCCCTCAGCCCAGAGCTGCTATTTATCCAGAACTGCCCCTCAGTCCAGAGCTGTCTCTCTGTCCGGAGCTGCCCTTCAGTCCGGAGTTGCCCCTCTGTCCTGAGCTACCTCTTTATCCTGACCTACCTCTCTGTCCTGAGCTACCTCTTTATCCTGACCTACCTCTCTGTCCTGAGCTACCTCTCTGTCATGAGCTACCTTATCCCGGTGCTGCCCCTTATCTTGAGGTTACTCGTTAAAGTAAGTGGGTGTAATAGGAGGGTGGTCATTCTAAGGGGGAAACGTAAGCTGGGATTGACTATGGTGGGGTGGGGACCTCGCCCAGAGCCTGAGCCACCACCGTGGTCAGATGCCCACCCAGACCCTCCCCTAGACTTTGTGCTGGTGCGCCCGGAGTTCGCACCTTAAGGGGGGGGTTATGTCACGTTCCTGACCTGTTTTCTGTTAGTTTTTGTATGTGTTAGTTGGTCAGGACGTGAGTGTGGGTGGGTGGGCAGTCTATGTTTTCTGTTTCTATGTTGGTTTATGGGTACCTGATATGGTTCTCAATTAGAGGCAGGTGGTTTTCATCTCCTCTGATTGAGAATCATATTAAGGTAGGTGTTTTCACATGGTTTGTTGTGGGTGGTTGTCTCCTGTGTCAGTGTCTGTGTATGTTACGCCACACGGGACTGTTTTCGGTTTTGTTTGTTTGTTCGTTTTATGTAGTCATTTTTCGTGTTCGTGCGTTCTTCGTGTTTCATGTAAGTTCGTAGTCCAGGTCTGTCTACATTCGTTTTTGTTATTTTGTTTTGTATCAAGTTTAGTTCGTTTTTTGTCTTGGTTAAATAAATATCATGTCGTATCATAACGCTGCGTCTTGGTTCAATCCATGCTCCTCCTCTTCGGATGAAGACAGCGGACAAGTAATCAGGACTCGTGGACTTGGGAGGAAGTATTAGAGGGAAAAGGACACTGGGCTCACATTGGTGAATATCGCCGCGCTCGTGAGGAGATGGAGGCAGCGCGAGCTAAAGAGCGGTGGAGAACAGAGGCTACCGGAGAAAGGAACCGAAGCTATGAAGGTACGCGGCTAGCAAGGAAGCCCGAGAAGAAACCCCCAAAAATTATTGGGGGGGCTAAGAGGTAGTGGGCCAAGGGCAGGTAGGAGACCTGCGCCTACTTCCCAGGCTAACCGTGGAGTGCGGGAGTACGGGCAGACACCGTGTTACGCAGTAGAGCGCACGGTGTCTCCTGTATGTGTGCATAGCCCGGTGCGGGTTATTCCACCTCCCCGCACTGGTCGGGCGACGGGGAGCATTCAACCAGGTAAGGTTGGGCAGGCTCAATGCTCAAGGGAGCCAGTACGCCTGCACGGTCCGGTATTTCCGGCGCCACCTTCCCGCCCCAGCCCAGTACCACCAGTGCCTACACCACGCACCAGGCTTCCAGTGTGTTTCCAGTGCCCTGTTCCTCCTCCACGCACTCTTCCTATGGTGCGTGTATCCAGTTCGGTGCCTCCAGTTCCGGCAACACGCACTAAGCCTCCTGTGCGTCTCCAGAGCCCTGTACGCACTGTTCCTTCTCCCCGTACTCTTCCTGATGTGCGTGCCCTCAGCCCGGTGCCATCAGTGCCGGTACCACGCACCAGGCCTATAGTGCGCTTCGAGAGGTCAGTGTGCCCTGTCCCTGCTCCCCGCACTAGCCTTGAAGTGCGTGTCTCCAGTCCAAGGGGCAGCTCCAGGATCAGGCGGCACGCACCAGGCCTACAGGGCGCCGCAGCCAGGCTAGAGGCGGCAGTCTCACCAGCGACCAGGGTCTGAGCCATCCAGGCTACGGCGCAGCGCCGGATCTGAGGGATCGGCAGTCTCCGGACTGAGGGCCGGATCCTGGCTGCCCATGACGCCATCTGAGCGGATCCTGGCTGGCCAGCGCCATCTGAGCGGATCCTGGCTGGACGGCCCATGCGCTGGCTGACGGCATCCGGCTGCCCATGCGCCGGCTGACGCCAGCTGGCTGCTCATGCGCCGGCTGACGGCATCTGGCTGCCCAGTGGCTGGCTGACGCGATCCGGCTCCCCATGTGCCGGCTGACGGCATCTGGACTGCTCCTGAGCTGGCTGGCGGCTCTGGCCCATCCTGTCTGGTTGGCGGCTCTGGCAGCCATCCGTCAGTCTGGATCTGGCAGAGCTCTGGCAGATCCTGTCTGGTTGGCTGGCTCTGGCAGATCCTGTCTGGTTGGCGGCTCTGGCTGGTCATGGCTCGCTGACGGCTCTGGCTGGTCATGGCTCGCTGACGGCTCTGGCTGGTCATGGCTCGCTGACGGCTCTGGCTGGTCATGGCTCGCTGACGGCTCTGGCTGGTCATGGCTCGCTGACGGCTCTGGCTGGTCATGGCTGGCGGAAGGCTCTGGCTGATCCGTTCTGGCGGAAGGCTCTGGCTGATCCGGTCTGGCGGAAGGCTCTGGCTGATCCGGTCTGGCGGAAGGCTCTGGCTGATCCGGTCTGGCGGAAGGCTCTGGCTGATCCGGTCTGGCGGAAGGCTCTGGCTGATCCGGTCTGGCGGAAGGCTCTGGCTGATCCGGTCTGGCGGAAGGCTCTGGCTGATCCGGTCTGGCGGAAGGCTCTAGCGGCTCCTGTCTGGCGGAAGGCTCTAGCGGCTCCTGTCTGGCGGACGGCTCTGTAGGCTCATGGCAGACGGGCGGCTTTGCAGGCTCATGGCAGACGGGCGGCTTTGAAGGCTCAATACAGACGGGCAGTTCATGCGGCGCTTGGCAGACGGACAGTTCAGACGGCGTTGGGCAGACGGGCAGTTCAGGCGCCGTTGGGCAGACGGGCAGTTCAGGCGCCGCTTGGCAGACGGGCAGTTCAGGCGCCGCTTGGCAGACGGGCAGTTCAGGCGCCGTTGGGCAGACGGCAGACTCTGGCCGGCTGAGACGCACTGTAGGCCTGGTGCGTGGTGCCGGAACTGGAGGTACCGGGCTAAGGACACGCACCTTCAGGCTAGTGCGGGGAACAACAACAGGGCACACTGGACTCTCAAGGCGTACTATAGGCCTGATGTGTGGTACCGGCACTGGTGGTACCGGGCTGAGGGCACGCACAACAGGGCGAGTACGGGGAGAAGGAACAGTGCGTACAGGGCTCTGGAGACGCACATGAGGCTTGGTGCGTGGTACCGGAACTGGTGGTACCGGACTGGAGACACGCACCTCAAGGCTAGTGCGGGGAGCAGGGACAGGGCACACTGAGTTCTCAAGGCGCACTATAGGACTGGTGCGTGGTACCGGAACTGGTGGTACCGGGCTGAGGGCACGCACCTCAGGACGAGTGCGGGGAGAAGGATCAGTGCGTACAGGGCTCTGGAGACGCACAGGAGGCTTGGTGCGTGGTGCCGGGACTGGAGGCACTGGGCTGGAGACACGCACCACAGGGAGAGTGCGTGGAGGAGGAACAGGGCTCTGGAGAAGCACTGGAAGCCTGGTGCGTGGTGTCAGCACTGGTGGTACTGGGCTGGGAATACACACCACAGGGCTAGTGCGAGGAGCAGTAACAGGACGCACAGGACTCTGGAGACGCACAGGAGGCTTTGTGCGTGCTGTAGGCACTGTCTTAACCAGACGGCTAGCACGCTCCTCAGGACGAGTATGGAGAGCTGTTCCCGGTGACATTAACTCACCAACACGTTCATTCGGACGAATGCCGTGCCTCATGCACCAAACCAGTACATCCCTCATAACTCTCTCCTCCAATTTCTCCATTAACTCCTTTACTGTCTCTGCGTCACTCACCTCCAAATCCGCCCTCACCGGCTCCTTACGGTAAGCAGGAGGAGTTGGCTCACGTCTCCCGGCTGACCCAACTAAACTACCCGAGAGCCCCCCCCCAAGAAATTTTTGGGTTTGACTTACGGGCTTCCAGCCTTGTTTCCTTGCTGCCTCCTCATATCTCCGCCTCTCTGCTTTCGCTGCCTCCAGCTCAGCTTTGGGGCGGTTATATTCTCCTGGTACTTCGCGGTCCAGAATTTCCTCCCAATTCCAATAGTCCTGTGTAGGTGGGTCCTGTTGTTGTTGCACACGCTGCTTGATCCGATGTTGGTGGGGAATTCTGTCACGATCGTGTGGAGGAGAGACGGACCAAAACGCAGCATGTGGAAAATAAGCCATCTTCTTTTATTTTTACTACGAAGATGAACATGAAACAAAACACTATTACAAACTATACAAAAACAACAAACGACCGTGAAGCTATAAACATAGTGCACACACACATGCTACAAACGTTCAACATAGACAATTCCCCACAACCAGCTAAAGCCTATGGTTGCCTTAAATATGGCTCCCAATCAGAGACAACAATAACCAGCTGTCTCTAATTGAGACCCAATTCAGGCAACCATAGACTTTCCTAGATACCTACACTCAACCATAGACACAGCTAGACTACTATACTAAACATAAACCCAACTACTCTAATAAACCCCCTAAACCTTACAACCACCCTAGACACTACAAAAACCACATACATTCCCCATGTCACACCCTGACCTAAACAAAATAATTAAGAAAACAAAGAATACTAAGGCCAGGGCGTGACACTCTGACTCAGTGTGAGAGGGTAATGATTGCCTGATAATTCAGCATAGACTTCAAAAGCCTGTACCAGATGAAGTTTTTCAATCTATGGATTCCAGGCGTCACTATGCCATAAAAAGTTCCACCCGTGAAGAGAAAGTAATACAGGATTCAAAGTATTGGATGAATTACCCCAGTATTAAGCATCGCACTGTGTCAAAGAGCACAAGTCTGTTATCGGTTTCCAAAAGCCACGCTTTCTACTTCATAGATATTATTCTCTCTTCTCTCTGTCAGATTCCTTCCCATTTTACTGACATTCTCAGCTCAAATAGGTTACAGCCCTTTGATTGATTTATCACCTTTATGATTAGCATTATCAAATGAGAGGACATGATTCTACAGTCTCTCATTAATTGTGAATGTGACCCCGTTAGACGTAGATAGGCAGCGGTCGACAAGGGCTGAAGAGTTTAACTTTGGGTCTGAGATGGGGCTCCACTCTTTTGAACAGACTGATTAATAAAGAGTTGAAAAGTGGGCCTCCAGATGTTTCTCTTGTTCCAATGCCTTCTGGCTCCATCTTCCAAGGGCTGGAATCTATTCAATTATATTCATAAATATAATATAATCTCACAGTTGACAAATATAGAATGGATTTGTATTATTTAAATGCAACCTGGGAGAAATGTGTTGAATAAAATTACAGCGAGAATATGCAAATTGGATAAGAAGATTAAAAAGATCAACGGAGGCTGCTCTGGAGTGGCATAGAGGGCTTTACACCAAAGAGAGTAGGCGTAGAGGAAAAGGGAAGAGGAAAAGGGAAGAGGAAAAGGGAAGAGGAAAAGGGAAGAGGAAAAGAGAGGGATGAGGTGGGTGGAGCAAAATAAGGCAATCGGGTGAGAGCAGAGAGAAAACAAGGAGGAGAAAAAGAAGGAGATGAGGAAAAAAGGATAAAGGGGAGGAAAGAAAATAGGAGCAGAATTATTGTATGAAGTTTCCGGCCGGGGAAAGAAAGAGTATGAGAATGATGAGACTGTAAAGGGGGATGATGCTGATTGCATCTCTGGCTCCATTATACACACTTCAACTAAACTTAATGAGGTCTTACCAAGTTGAACTTTCTCCCAATTAATTGTAATTAATCACAAGCTGTCACTCCTCGTGAAACAATGAAATACCATAAATAAAACATAGCAAACTGTCAGTGAAAACATGACTCGTTCTCTATCAGCTTCTCAATATCATTTCACTATTTCAACAAATTATTTGTGGCCATTTGAGGCTAAAAAATATTACATTTTCATGGAAACTGTTAATAAAGTTCCCTATCTTGTCTGAGCATGGCTTCTCATTACCGTGGTAACAATTATCCTAGCAGTCTGCTCCCTATCAGAGTGACAGATCGGATGGGATGATATCTTTTCAAAGCTTTTCCCAAAACAGAAAAATAACAGACGATGAGGCAAAGCGTGAAAAAGAAAAAAAAGATGTATAAAAAAAGACCAGCTATGATATTTAAAAGGAGTTGTTCAAAGCTTAACAGTTGCTATCACAACTATCACAGACATGGGATATTTAACTGAGATTTCCATCAAATGGTTGATTATAGAGTTGTTTGGGTGCCCTTAAACTTTCTCTAAGTTAAGCATTCAGAGACTTGAGCTGCAGTTTAAATTCAGAGACATATCCTCCATTAACTTTAGGTTCAGGAAATGATACCTTGAAGGTGTTTCGGTAACGCTTAACGGTAAGGAGTCCTTATTACAGTGCAATTACATGTGTAATTACGCTGTAACAAGCATTGTAGTTAATTGTAATAATTCAGTTACATTGTAATAACAACATGTAACTGGTGGTAATTGCAATATGTAATTACAGAGGTGTAACAACAACCATGTTTGTTACAAATGTGCAAGTTTCCACTAAATTCACCCATTTAGTGTTTCATTTCTTCTCAGCTGCGTCCGATTCAGTACTAACTATCACGAGGTTGTAATCTCTTGTGGACAGATGTCTTGGGTGTCCCAAGATGACCTACCTGTGAATGCACACTTCAAAATGTACACTCAATGTTGTTGCTAGTACCTGCCCCCAAAAAAGGTACCATCTGGGTTGAGTTTACAAAAAAATATTTGGGTCAACCTCACTGACTGGGTTCTTCCATACGGGTGTCCTCCTCAAGTGGGTGTCATGCTCAAGCGGGAGGTACACCACAGAGTTACATGTCAAATCTGCATAAGTATAATGCAATTACAAGGTGTTACATAGGATTTTGCGAGGTCAAATGATGTGTCTCTTGAGGGGTACATACTTGTAATTAAAGTGTACTTATATAGTACATTACCCTTGTAGACCAGTGGTTCCCAAACTTTTTATAGTCCCGTACCCCTTCAAACATTCAAGCTCCAGCTGCGTACCCCCTCTAGCACCAGGGTCAGTGCACTCTCATATGTTGTTTTTTTGACATCATTGTAAGCCTGCCACACACACTATACGATACATTTATTAAACATAAGAATGAGCGTGAGTTTTTGTCACAACCTGGCTCGTGGGAAGTGACAAAGAGCTCTTATAGGACCAGGGCACAAATAATAATATAATAATTATCAATAATGTGGCTCTTTATTTAACAATCTTACATATAAAACCTTATTTGTTAATTGAAAATGGTGAATAACTCACCATAGGTTAATGAAAAGGGTGTGCTTGAAAGGATGCTCATAACTCTGCAATGTTGGGTTGTATTGAAGAGAGTTTCAGTCATATATCATTTTCCACACGCAGGCTGTGCCTGTATTTAGTTTTCATGCTAGGGTGGGCCGAGAATCCACTCTCACATAGGTACGTGTTTGCAAAGGGCATCAGTGTCTTAACAGAGTGACTTGCCAAGGCAGGATACTCTGAGTGTAGCGCAATCCAGAAATCTGGCAATGGCTTCTGATTAAATTCAATTTTTACAGAACCGCTTGTTACAATTTCGATGGGGCTCTCTTGTTCAGATATCGGTAAGTGGACTGGAGGCAGGGCATGAAAGGGATAACGAAACCAGTTGTTTGTGTCATCTGTTTCGGGAAAAGTACCTGCGTAATTGCTCACCCAACTCACTCAGGTGCTTTGCTATATCACATTTGACATTGCCTGTAAGCTTCATTTGCACCAAAAAAATCATACCATGATGGAAAGACCTGTGTGTTGTGCAGACAGAGAAGAGCTCCAACTTCTTAATCATAGCCTCAATTTTCTCCCACACACTGAATATAGTTGCGTAGAGTCCCTGTAATCCTAGATTCAGATCATTCAGGTGAGAAAAAACAGCACCCAGATAGGCCAGTCGTGTGAGAAACTCATCATCATGCAAGCGGTCAGACAAGTGAAAATTATGGTCAGTAAAGAAAACTTTAAGCTCGTCTCTCAATTTTAAAAAAACGTGTCAATACTTTGCCCCTTGATAAAGCACTTCGTTCTGTATGTTGTAAAAGCGTGACATGGTCTCTGCCCATATCATTGCATAGTGCAGAAAATACGAGAGTTCAGGGCCCTTGCTTTAATAAAGTTAGCCATTTTCACTGTAGTGTCCAAAACGTCTTTCAAGCTGTCAGGCATTCCTTTGGCAGCAAGAGCCTCGGTGGATGCTGCAGTGTACCCAAGTGGCGTCGGGAGCAACTGATTGCACGTGCATTACCACTTCACTATGTCTCCCTGTCATGGCTTTTGTGCCATCAGTACAGATACCAACACATCTTGACCACCAAATTCCATTTGATTTCACAAATCTTTCCAGTACTTTAAAAATATAATCTCCTCTTGTCCTGTTTCCATTGGTTTGCAGAAGAGGATGTCTTCCTTAATTGACCCCCCATAAACGTAACGAACATATACCAGGAACTGTCAGTGTCCATGCTAGCTGGGCTAACAACAAATGTAGAATTACTGATGCTAGCATTGGATGTGCTCGTGGAAGCAGAACAACTTGTGTCGTCGACAGGTGTAGTACTGCTGGTAGTAGCAGTACTACCCGTAGAGCTGTTATGTGTCTCTATGGACATGGGCCTTACTTTTTTTTGCCATTTATCAATTTTCGAGCAAACGGAATGAGCAGCAGCTACATTTGGCTACATACGGACCGTTAGTGGAATTCCCGCGAGAGAGTAACAGTTAATGTGATTGGATGTTAATTGTTTGACTGGGCTACCTTTATTTGACATTGTGTTATTATTTCGCTGAACACTAGATGGGTAAATTTTATTTTTGGCAGTGAAACTGTAACGATGTGCACTGAGAGTCGGGCATGTTCAGGGAGTGAGTGTTTAAATAAATAAACGTAACATAATACAAAACAAGAAAACACAAACAACGCAGAGACATGACACAGAAACAATGAAGCCTGGGAAAGGAACCAAAGGGAGTGACATACATAGGGCAGGTAATCAAGGAGGTGATGGAGTTCAGGTGAGTGTCATAATGCGCTGATCCTCGTAAAGATGGTGACAGGTGTGCGCCATAACGAGCAGCCTGGTGACCTAGAGGCCGGAGAGGGAGCACACGTGACAGAAACGAGGCTACTCAGGCGAGAGAAAAAACACACCCAAATGTACAGCCCCTTTGGAAAATATAAATGGACTGTTTGAAAATGTGAATTATTTTTTAACACAAAAAAAATAAATGTGAATCACATTTTTATTTGGCGTAACCCCGACGGCATTGCACATACCCCTGGGGGAATACCTGTTCTAGAAGTACCATCCAAGTGAGACAATAAAAACACACTAGTACACCACAGAGTACTTGTAAGATCTGCATACGCACATTGTAATTACTAGGTGTTACACAGGATTTAGCAGGTTATAATTTTTAAGCATATCTTGAGGGGTAGTTACTTGTAATTATTGTGTACCTACAAAGTATGCTACCCATCCTGACAATCTAATAGTCAGCCTCAGAAAACGCCATCCGAGTGAGAATATAAACACACTAATATACCACAGAGTACATATCTGTAATGTCTGCGTAAGTACAAGGTAGTCGCTAGTTGTAACACAGGATATAGCTATCTAAAGTCAAGTGTAACTTTGAAGCAACCTATGATCAATTTCTATATAAGTACTTGCTACTCGTTACCAAGTGAAAATACCTACAAACAAAAGATGAGCTTCTCCCGTCCCGATATTTTCAAACGTTTGATTTTATCGGCACAAAATCTGCAATGCTCTTGTAGTGTGAGATGTGCAACGATACTTTTTGAGCACGGTGATCAGCAATAGCCCATGAGAGCTCGCCAGAGAAGAAGCCAGTGAGATGATGATGTTGTTTCGCATCACCCAGAATGTGTGGACTCTCCAGCAGGAGCGATGACTACTACTAGTATTATAGTGGCAAAATTACAAACTTTGTTATGCACATGAGCCTTAAAACCTGTACACTTCCACTGTCTGTTTCTCTCATGTAAGAAGAAGCCCGTGTTTTTCATCTTGTTTCTGAGTAACTTGGTCACGCGGGCCAAAGACAAAGAGCCTCTGAGACTGACCACAGTGACCACAGTGTTTGGTCATCCTGTTCTTTTCGTAGCTTTCAAGGGCACAGCTGTGTGGAGATATGAAGAGAACAGAGGCTAGCTTGAGCAGCAGCGACAATTCTATCAACAGAAAGGAGTAACAAAACTGGTGATACCACCAGCTATGTTCCCAACATGATCTCACATACCTGCTAAACTGCCACACAGACAGAGGTTGTATTTTCCTATAAAGGCTGAGACCCAACTCTTGTTTGTTGGGCTCTTAACTCGTCACTGTTGAGTGGATTGTTAACCAGCTCCAGATTTGTAAATCCAATAATAAAAAGTTATTGTTTTTAAGTTGTTCTCTTCCTTTCGATTAGAAGTTCCACGACAGTATACATTTGTACTTGCTTTTAACCAAAGCATCAAATCGTTACAGCTCTGAAGTTTACAAGCTTTGAACGTTATTGAATGATATTCAATTCAACATCTTGGCTAGACATTTTAACTCTGTATGGCAAGCGTGAATGTCTGACTGAAAACATTTCTGAGGCTGCTTTGAGCTCGTTCCAGCTACGCTAACAATCTAAAGACATCATCATATCCATGTTTTTGCGTGGTATCAACAATCCTCACAAGTGAAGAATCTTGTAGTGTGTGACCCCGTCTGTGAAACATTGTTTAGTGTGCCCACCACTACGTTGGAAGACAAAAAAAACGACAGGAAATACAATCGTTTAATGCGAGAGGCTCAGCAAGGTTAGGATTTTGAAAGTCGTGTAGGGTACACCCGGCTTTAGTCAACTTTATTGCAACATGTAAAAATACCTAATATTTTTACAAAATTACAAGGATTTTTATTGTTAGATTTAGAATTGGATGAATTGGATTCAACAAATATATAAGCCTACACAATAACATAAAAACAACTATTCTAGTGGTGGTGAGTCGTCATCTAGATAGTTAAATTAGAAGAACAGGATTGTCCTTTTGTTTCCTTTTCAACATTACAAGTAACAATGGAAATCGACAACTCTGTCTCTGCCTTCATCTGTTTCTTTGTTGTAAGCATTTTCCCATCCTGGAGTCTGAAACCTGGTGGGAATCTGTGGTAGAGAAGAATGTAGCTATGACAATTTACGTTACCCTATAATAGTTATCATCAGGGTTTTAGTTGGCAAGCAATTGCCGATTAAAACAAATGTAAATCCCGGAAAATAGAACTGTTGCCGGCCAAAATGTCTGGGAGAATAAAAATCCCATTGCAAAATAATGCTTTTTAATCATTGATGGAAATACCAGATGAAATACATTTGACTGTCATACTTATTGGGCTATAGGTTAAATTGGCCTGTGTGAATTTTTGTTAGTCATCGTGTATCTCATTTATCCAACTGTCACACGTATACAGAGCCTATTTTGAGCGTGATTTCTCCTAAAGCTCCTCAGCTGGTTGCTGCTGGAGTACAAGGTGTGCAACCATTCTAAATGTCTTCCCACTTCGGTTTCAGTGTTATTATTGCATTTAATTTTATCTCAAGTCTGTAATTGGAGATGGTAACTTTCACACTTCTGAGACTGAAAAACAACACAATTGCAGTGTACACAACTTCAATATAATTCCAATTAGCCACGTTACCTCCTTGAAAAGTAAACAGTGCCCAAATAAACACTTCTCAAGTACACTCACAGAAAACAAGTCTAGGATAAGTCGCAATTAACAAGAGGCTAATTAAGTCCGTTTTTCATTATGTTCTCTCAGAAAACCAGAACTAAATGAATGACAGGTCCTATACTTCTGCCAGACAAGAGGTCAGCCCCTGTAGTTGAGTGGCTTGTCAGTCCTTTCTCCTGTTTTGATAGATATCAGTTGAAAAAAGTAATGTCTCTCCAGCAACACCCTACAATCCTCAAGAGGGCAATGAGAGCCCGTTGGCCTCAGTCTCACAGCATTCACTGGTTCCTTGGGAAAACTTTCAATAAGAGGTCTCCCACTGCTCGTCAGCGTTAAAGAGGCTGAGGCCTCAGATCCGCTCATCTCATAATCACACTGTAACAGCAGCTGTGGCTACACTAAACCATTAACCCCAAGGATAGGGTATAGAGCAGAACAGCACTCACAGACAGAGATCACGGCCGGTTGATCAGCTACTCCCTTGCAGCCTTGGCTCGGTGCTACTGACAGTGGGTTCTCCACGAGAGAGATGGCGTCACATTGCCAATGTAGCGTACTCTATGTGAAATCAATGTTTCAAGGAATATTAAAAGCCCATGTGTAGTCAAAACCAATGCGGGGCCAACCAAACAAAGAAGATACGCACAGGAATGGAATAGAAGAGTTAAAGAGGAATTCCACCTCATTAGTTGCATAATCTAATTAAAGGCGCTTGGGTGTCACATCACTGGGGTTTATCTTCCTCACTGAGAGGTGAGCTGCGCTAGCTGCATAGTGACCAGGGACACACGGTGTGGTGTGGACAGGACAGGGAGGGAGTATTGATATGCAAATACTGCTACTCATTAGCTGCAATTAATTAGAGGCAGGCTGCTGTGTGCCGCTGTGCTAGCAGTCAGACCGGCCGAGCTGTTTATCTGGAAACAAGAGATGCACATGAAACCATGTAGGCTGGGACTGATGAAGGGAGGGGAAGGAGAACAAACACTGTGGAAGAGAGACGGAATGAAAGGAAGCGAGACGGCAAAGAAAGATAGAGCAAGAGAGATACAAAGAGAGAGAGAGAGACAGAGACGTTGACAAGAAAGGATGGAATTGTGTAGCAAGGCGAGAAAGGGAGGATAAGGTTGAATACGAGTGTATTGCCTGTGGACAACAGGGAGAGGTGAGAAGAGAGATGTTTTGACTGCTCAGTCCTGAGGTGGTGGCAAGTCACACCTGAGAGATCTGACCAGCTGACAATGACTTCCTTCCAAGGCAATGCTCTCGATAAGACAGTGTGACAAGAGGTCAGAGTCACACACGCACAGAGAGCGACTTGAAAAAGAGATGTCCACCTCCTCCACACTCACCAGACACAGAGCAAGGGTATTATTGTATTAGAGGAGCGGTCCATTCTCACAACTATATCCAGTAAGGAGGCCTCTTATTTCCAAAGAGACAAAACCGTTTTTTCCCTCCCATTCCCGAGCCTCACGACAGCTGCAGCCAGCAAAGCAAAGAGAGGAAGGTGATGATGGGATGTCAGCGCACTCATTTCTCTGTCTTCAGATGGCAGCCGTAGCTTAGCCCCGGGGGCCTCCTCCGCTGTCTAACTGAACACAACCTTTCTATACCTCTGCCTCTCTCTTTTCTCTCTACTTCCATCCGTATCTAAACCGCTCTACCTTTCACATACTGGCCTACATTCTCTCCCTGTACGATTCAGTTACTCTCACTGTGATGCACAACCGACGTGCACAGTGCACACCATTTCTTCTTGCCCCTCTCCCATCTTCTCGTCAAGACTTTCAGTGAGATAAGGCGTATTGCTAGTTTCGCAGTATTCCTTTTTTTCTCTTCTTCTTAATATTTTAAAGACTTGCAGGGCAAACAGGCACCAATCTCTGCTAGCATGACAACTGTGTTGCGACAAACAAAAAAGGCAGGAAAGTGCCTGACATTGTTCTGTCATCTTTTCTGATTTCCACACTCAAGGTTTCCTTTCATCTCTCAACCTTTCTCTCTCTTTTCTTCCTCAATAACGTGTACACAACCGTTCAAAAGTTTGGGGCCACTTAGAAATATCCTTGTTTTTGAAAGAAAAGCTTTTTTTTTTTTGTCCATTAAAATGACATCAAATTGATCAGAAATACAATTGTTAATGTTGGAAATGATTATTGTAGCTGGAAACGGCAGATTTTTTTATGGAATATCTACATAGGCGTACAGAGGCCCATTATCAGCAACCATCACTCCTGTGTTCTAATGGCCTGTTGTGTTAGCTAATCCAAGTTTATAATTTTAAAGGCTAATTGAACATTAGAAAACCCTTTTGCAATTATGTTAACACAGCTAAAAAAAATTGTCCTGTTTAAAGAAGCAATAAAACTGGCCTTCTTTAGACCAGTTGAGTATCTGGATCATCGATTACAGGCTCAACATGGCCAGAAATAAAGAACTTTCTTCTGAAACTCGTCAGTCCATTTTTGTTCTGAGAAATGAAAGCTATTCCATGCAAGAAATTGCCAAGAAACTGAAGATCTTGTACAACACTGTGTAGTACTCCCTTCACAGAACAGCTCACACTGGCTCTAACCAGAATAGAAAGAGGAGTGGGAGGCCCCGGTGCACAACTGAGCAAGAGGACAAGTACATTAGAGTGTCTAGTTTGAGAAACAGACGCCTCACAAGTCCTCAACTGGCGGCTTCGTTAAATAACACCAGTCTCAACGTCAACAGTGAAGAGGTGGCTCCGGGATGCTGACCTTCTAGGCAGAGTTGCAAAGAAAAAGCCATATCTCAGACCGGTCAAGAAAAAGAAAAGATTAAGATGGGCAAAGGAACACAGACCTTGGACAGAGGAACTCTGCCTAGAAGGCCAGCATCCCAGAGTCGCCTCTTCACTGTTGACGTTGAGACTGGTGTTTTGCGGGTACTATTTAATGAAGCTGCCATTTGTGGTTGCTGATAATGGGCTTCTGTACGCCTATGTAGATATTCCATTAAAGATCAGCCGTTTCCAGCTACAATGTCTACACTGTATTTCTGATCAATTTGATGTCATTTTAAATGGACAAAAAAAAAGTGCTTTTCTTTCAAAAACAAGGCAATTCCTAAGTGACCCCAAACCTTTGAACGGCACTGTACGTTTATACATGAATTCCTCCTGAATCATTATAATAAGTCCCAAACCACCATGTCATTCTGTGGCCTTGTGGCTGGTCCAGTTGTTATTCATTTTATCAGGATGATAAAAGTGTCTGTGTGTGTGTGTGTAAAAAGTCCTTTAATGGACAATGTGAGAGACATACTGTACAGATGAAACTGCCTTACACATCAGAGAGACAGGCAGGCACTGAAAGAACTGACAACAACTTAGAGAGCACCGAGAGCCAACCACTAAGAGAAACTGGGAGTTTAATTATGCCTCTTATCATTCCATAGCCAGAGCCGCCTGTAGGGCAGGGTGTTATTATGAAGAGATAGTATATTGTTATCTGGTTTATGACATTGTGAATGTCTCTCTGGAGCTCAGAGACATTATTCACGTTGCGAGAGGTTAGGTACGCGTATGCCTACAAGACGAGACATCTAAACTATTATCTCAAGTAAGAACCTGTTTTTAGTGCTCTGTACTTACGAGACATTGATCCAAAGTAGGAACACTATCCGTTGAAGTAAAAAATAGCATTTCTCCTCCCAGTTGGCAATGTAGCATATGACTTAAGTTCCTCTTCTGCTGTTCTTCTGATTGACAAAACAAGTGAGCAACAAAGTGTCTCGCTTGATCGGGTTTGCTTATGAAAGACATCAACATGTGACTAGATGTTGTAGATGCGGGATGTGGGGTGTATTAGTGATACGCGTGACACAATGCAGCATTGATTTCACAACTCTGAATTGCTCTGATAAGTTCCCCAAGTTGTGGACTTGAAGTAGTAGGCTAGACATAAGTTTGGAGTCTGGTAAAAAAAGGCTGTTATCTCAAACTAACTTTGAATGTACAGTAGTTGTAACATTTTTAAAAAATTGGGGGGAGAAAATAATCTATTTTCCCAAATGCAGCGTTGATTTCACAACTCTAAATTGTCCTGATACACCCTTCCCAAATAGACAATAGTTTGAGGTGACGGATTGAGCATCTCAATAGTCCAAAAAGTGGCTTCCTTCCCTCTTCTCCTCCTGTCCTCCATCTCTACCATTCTGAAAGACATGCCCAAGGGAAAGCAAACCCATTGGCAGTCTTCCGTCAAATTTGTTTCACCTATCCTCATGTCTTTTAGGTCATTGCAAAACAGGTTAAGGAGATGAGGAGACGATACTGATAGACTATTGAGACGCACCCCAACAGATCAGTCTAAAGAGTGTGGTGGGATGCTCACTTAAACACACTGGGGGGAGTAGTAATATGGGTGAGGATGAGGTTCGGATGAGGAAGTAGTCTAGGCCTACTTGCAATAAAGCATCCCACCCTACACCCCGCAATTACTACCCCATCTCATGGTCTTCAACTACAACAACAAAATAACTCATTCAATATCTCCTCCACCAGCTTGCTATTAGTGGAGCTCAACTTGTACCTTTAAACATTTAATTAGTTTCAACAAAACGGGAAGCAAAGAACAGCGGAAATGAAACCCCCTGCCTTACCCATACAGTCTCACTCAGGCGGAGGCCCCAAGTCCCCATGAGTTTCAACGTCAGGCGTTCTCAGCTTAATTGTGCCCCACTTATTTTTAATTAAAGTTTCCTTTGTGCGGTTTAAATTGTGGCTGGGGAGATGACATTAAGTAAAGGGAATTTGTCCTTGTTCCGTCAGGGGTTTAATGAAGACAGACAGGTTTTCCGTGTACTGACGTCACTAACCCGTTGTGTGGAGTCCAGGACGGGCTTCTGCCTGATCTCCTAGCAGTAACACTAGGGTGACATATAGACCAAATAAACCAGACAGACCAACACTTCAGTATTCCGTCCCTCTGGTCAATCTGAAATTTCAAGCTACACCGAGCGCAGGGTTGGCACAGGAGGCTAGACTTACTGCTGAACTTAATTGAAGTTTTGGGTGAGATACACGCATCAATTGGCACTACCGACAGACAATCCCCCTCCTGGAATCAGAATCTGTCTTGCTGAGTTCTTAAAGCATCCTCAGTGTTAGTCCCAGCAGATCTCTGGCGCCCCCTGTCAACCAAAAACAGAACAAACGCTTGGCCCGACCTACTGTATCAACTCTCACCCTCTAGCTTAACACGGAGAGCTGTCAATGCCACTAAAACACATTTTAAAACGCCAAATGAAGGACTCTTGTCTCTCAAACCCATGCACAGTTTAAGTACAACTTTTATTAATACTGGAATCATCACAGTGCGTTTTGTTACATTAGCAGTGACTAAAGTTAACAAAATTAAAAGGATTAATATTACAAAAAGAAAGACTTGTCATCAGCAACAGAGGCAAAACAGCCTTGGAAAAAAGGGCACAATAAATTAAAGAAGAAGAGAAGGAGAGAAAGTAGAAGACAGACAACAGCACCTGTAGCGTTACGTGACTCCATTGGAGGGAGGGTTTTTTTTTGTACAAAAACATATGCACACATCATATCTCTTCACAACACCGTAATGAAAATAATGACTTCATTAAAAACTGTGGCGACGGTCAAGTTCACAGACGCAGTGGTTTAGCTTTCATATTGGATTGGGCTTTGGGAAGAGGAAGGGGAAGAGAGAAGAAACCACAGAGAATCCACAAGTGATAAGACATTCAGTTCTGTTACCATGGCACCTGGAAGTCACCTCCTCCCTGCCTGACTACATCTCAGGAGCTGACAGCGTTGAGTTAACGGATGGTGACATCGTTGTGGGGTGACTTTATTGGCCTTTTTAAATAGACGGGGACAGGCTGTGTGTGGGTGGGAGAGTGGGCGTGTAGCCACCTTGTGTCGAGAGTCTATGTTTTTCCATCAGTGTCAGAGATCCTCAACATACGCCAGGGCAGACTTCACGAGCACAAAGACGCACCGGCGCAACGCCTATAGACAATGTAAACAAACTACTCCTAGACCACGTACAGTATAACCTCCATACAGGACCTACACCCCATAGCTGCCCAGCTTGATTCAATCCCTGCCCTCACATATGCTTGAACATAGTAATTATAAGCTAGTTAAAGGAAAAGGGTTTGGGCTGTTTGGCCACCGTTTAACGGCGCAAAGCGATTTGCAAGGTCACAGTACGGCTGTGTGTCTTCTGGTGGCACATTAACACCAGCCTAAACTATAAAGGCATACAGTGTTACGGTCTGTGTTGGCCAGAATGACTATAGTCCAGAGGTTTTCCTGACAGTCACGCACTCTTTCTTAAATGTTCTTACAGTAATAAGGCTGATTAACCAAGCTCTTATCCAGGACCAAGAGTGTTAGGCAAGAGTGTTGTGTTAGGCAAGGCATCATGGAGACCAATGAGACCCATAGACTCCTGTTACATATCCAGTATCCCACATTATGAATGAGTTCCATTGTTATTTCTACATCGCTTAGCGGGGGGGAAAGGTATTAAATCGCACGCAGTGAAACTCAAAAGGCAACGAAAGCACATTTTCTCTATTGAAATTGTGAAAGAGACCTGTATAAGTGTATTCAAAAAGCGATTTAAATAAGTGGAATTTGCGACCGAGGCTGTATTGCAGAGACAAAGAAGTGAAAAATACATCTCTACACAGCACTGTGTAACCTTCCCTCAACATGAAGAGAAAAGTATATTATGCTTAAAACACTCCCATCAACCCATTTGCTCCATTCCCCACAACGGCAGCACTAACGCCGTGGACACGCCACCCGTGGCTAGCACCACAGGATACACAGACAAACAACTCACCCGATTCGAGAGAGAGATAAGTCAAATGGGCACTTATCGCAAATTAACACTCACTTTGAGTGAAGTTAAGGCTTAATTAAAATGATTTCATTAGCTATAATCCAGCCAGCGTGAGACATCATATCTTGTTCTCAAGGAAGTGCTGTTCTTTTAATGTGGAACTAGCTTTTTATTGTGACGACTAAGTTATTCCCTGTCCTTGCATTAGCACCCAGCGGGAAAGGGCTTCAGTCAAAGCCCTGTTGGGGGTTTGGATTTGGCTCTGGCTCAAGAACTGATGCTGAGGCAGCCTATGGAGTGAGTTGCTAGTAGGAGTTGGGATTGTGGTGGATGGGTGGATAAGAGGTTTAAAAGCAACACGTTCATTCATTGAGTAAAAGTGGGGGTAGCCAACTGGGCCAAATCTAGTTAAATCAACGTTGTTTCCACGTCATTTCAAACCCATTTCAATCGAAGGGATGACGTTTAATCAACGTGGGAAACGTTGATCTGCAAGAATCTGCAAGAAGTAATCAACGTCAGGGCATTCCGTCTTTTTTTCACCCAACTTTTAACCTTAATCCAATGACATTGCGATATCTTTTGGGGATTTCATATTGAATTCTTGTTAGATGACAACTCAACCAAATGTAAATCAAAACTAGACGTTAAACTGACGTCTGTGCCCGGCGGGAGGATGGCGAGAACCAAGGGATAGTGAGGAAAGAGAGTCTGGACCCAGACAGCCCAGCTGTGGGAGTGTGAGGGAGTGAGGTGACTGCTAGTCATCCACCATGGGGTCTTGAGAGAGTGTCACCTCATCCCAGACAGAGAGACACAACTGAGAATGACATCCCTGTAGTTTCCCCTGTAGGGGTCCTCTCAGTCCCAGCCAAACACACACTCGCCAACAGCCCTGTCTCACTCACCCTGTCTTGTCCCTGTGCCACATCCTGTCTTTCTCTCGCTCTAATGCTCTGACAGAAGTGACGCTTACAGAGTTGGGTTCTCGGGAACGGCAAGGAACATCACACACACTCAGAATGAAGCAGAGTAATCCAAGCACGACAAGAAATTGGAACAGAATAATTGCCAGAGTTACATCTGCACATTTAAAAAGACAGTAAACATGTTTACCTTTTTGTTAGATAAGAAGTTGCATTGTTAAATTGGCTAATAAACACACTCCCATATTGCTGTCATACACTGTACATTTGACATTTGCCTTTTTTAATTCAGTAATGCGAAATAATGTGAGTTGAACTCCTTTTGAAAGATTCTAGCGATTTGACTTGCACAATTAAGTGTTCACCTTCTTATACAGTATATGCATGTATATATGTGTATATACATGTACATCGTTATGACCTGTGCTTTGCAGAAATTCTCTGGATGAGCATCCTCTGGTCCAGAATGCTTCACTTCCACCCTGGGCTGCTGGTCACTTCCACCCACACTGCTGGTCCCTCCCCTTCCTCCGCCACACACTCACCTATTCCCACACACACATGCCCTCTTCAGCCCCTCGCTGGAGTACTATTTCGGAGTTCATGAGAAAAGTTCTCTCCGGCAGATGAGCGATATTCTACAACAGCAGGTGTTTCTCTCACCTTCTCAAAGCAGATCCTCGCTTTAAAGCAGCCACAGGCATTTCTAAAACAGTGCTCCGTTTAGGCGAAATAAATAAACAAGCATTGAGACACATTTCGTAATGGCCATTGCTGTCAAGGGGAGGACATCAACAGTCACTGCTAGGGAGCATGGACTAACCCATGAAGTTCATCACTACCCTACAGCACAACGGTCAGAATAATGCTCTCTCTGCCTGCTCAGAACCTATGTCACTGTGATATACTGTTCTCTGGAGATGATTTAAAAAATTAAAAAAAGATTGATAAAAGCAAGACTACAGCATAACATTATTGCAAAAATATGGCAACATAATTTTATGAAAGGTTACTCTATTTTCATACAGTTTCTAGTCTTGACTTCCTCCTGTGCGTCTGACTCTGAACTCGGGCTTACTGTATGAACAGGCAGTGAAATACTCATTCCATCTCTCTCCGCTGCATCAACTCTCTTCCAGCTAACTCTGTAAACATAAACACCCCCCTTCTTCCTCCCAATCTGGCAACCCCTTACATTATCCTCACTGTTTCTCCCTGGCTATAGTCACTCTTTCATTCTAATGTCCTTAGCAAAGCCAGCTCCCGCGTAAGACTGCACAAGGTTCAAATTAGCTATGGATCTCATGTTTGAGACTCACAACAGGTGATGACAAGTACAGCAGCTTACCATCCCCCTTCTTTACATAAATGTTATGATCTACATTATAAATCCGTTTTTGGAATTCAACATTTTTCAGCACGGACTCATTGTACATAACCATTCCCGCAATCCAGTATCCTTCCGTTCTCATTTCCCACCTTTCTTTATCACTTCCTTTTTCGATCTTCCTATTCTCTCACCAATTGAGCTGCTTCGCTCACTGGTCCGTGGCACGCATTCAGCACACCACATGGCAACCAACTGCCTCACTCCCCCAGCACCCTCGTCTCATCACATAGTGTGACCACACTGACTCCTAGTGGTCACACTAGAAATTAACCTTCAAAGTGCTTCAGTTTTCCATGATTTTTCAGTTTTTTTTAACACATCAGGCAAGGACTTGAGAAAAGTCCAGGGCCAAAGATAGACAGCAACTGTCATGTGTACTTGAGCATGCCTGATGATTGCCTGCAAGTTAAAAAAAGAGAACCTAAACCTAAGATAACAGCTTCTGTTTCTCCTCCACTCTGCAAGCAGAAAATAAAACACATGTATTGCTCCATTTCCTATTAACATGTTCTCTCTGGATTTAGAAAATATATACGCCTGGCTTCATTTTGTGGTTTCTCACACAGTGGTAACAGGAAATCAAATGTCACAATAAAAACAGTCCACTGGGCACAGACGTCAATTCAATGTCTATTCCACGTTGGTGCAATGTAATTTCATAAAAATGACGTGGATACAACGTTGATTTAGCCAGTGTGTGCCCAGTGTGAGGGTAACAACAAAACGACACAGAGGAGAGAAGCCCCACCCTCAAATACAACCAGCTGACCTGCAGCAGAACTCGTACACGCACACGAGCGCACACACGCGCACACACGCACACTGTTAGCCATGGTTTAAAGCTAACAGTGCGTCGTCAGAGCCTTGTGACCTGAGCCAAAGGGAGAGGGAGCGATGGAGCCCCCATTGACCCCACTTTTCATCTGTCTCTCTGCCACCTGCTTCCCTCTGCTTTACTCTAGAATGGGGGGGGGGGGGGGGGAGAGAGGTTGGGTGAGGAGTGGAGGGTTGTGGGAGGAGGTGGAGAGGGTGGCTGGAAGTCCAGGTTCCTATAAACAGTCCCTCTCTCTCTCAGCAGTCAGTCCAGTCCAGACAGAGTCTCTATATACAGTCTGAGGATCCTGTGGTGATGGTGGTGCTAATTAAACAAACATGCGCCCAGACACGATAGAGTTATAGTGGCCAGAGCCTGTCATTATTATTCATGATTTACTTTTTCATTATCAGCATTTTTATTGTTATTTATCATTTACTTCTAATTAAACTTTTTTGTTGTTGTAATCTTCTGTTGTCATATTTACTTCTTTACTACAGAGTCAGTACTGTATGTAGTGGTTGAGGCATCTCGGTGGGTGCAGGCTGCGCTCCCTCCGCTCCGTTGTGCGCCATCACAAAATCCTGGGCGCTGACCTGTCGTTGGAGACGGTCTTGCGGAGCCGCACGCCCCTGCGGATGGACACCAGCACGTCGGTGCCTGACCCGGGGGCCTGTGGGTCGTGCTGGGGGGCCGGGCCAGGCGGGGGGTCATCAGGGAGGTTGGGGAAGGGGAACTGTCCCTCCCCAAGGGCATGGGCACTGGCCACCAGCTCTCCTATCTTCTCCACCAGGCTGTGGCGGTTAGCGGCTATCATCTGGTCCTCCTCAGAGCCGTGCTGGACATACACACTCATCTCCATCGCTCCCCCAGACCCCCACGCTGTGTTGGGCAGGCTCAGACGCTTGGGAGAGGCCTTCACATACTCCAACGCGTTGGGGGAGGAGTCATCCGCCACGGAGAACACACACTCCTCACTGCCCACACGTACCGGAGGCCCGGGGTACCCCCCAGGAGCATCAGGCACCGTGGGTGTCTTCACTGGCACTATGGGCGGGCGGATGGGGATGGGGCCCGCGTTGGACAGGGTGCGTCTCACACCCGGCTTGGTGGATGGGGTTCGGCGGATGGTGGCAGTCCCAGGGGTCCCAATGCCTCCTCCCCCTCCAGGCACTCCGCCCTGGGCCCCACTGGGCAGACCAGCGGTGCTGGCCGGCCTCTTGGTCTGGATCATACGTCGGTAGTTCTGGCCGATGTTGCTGTGGCGGGGGATGGTGGAGGACTTGTCAAAGTCCGTTGACGCCTCACCTTCAGCATCTCCATTCACAGAGTAGCAGTCATAATCCGACCCTGGGGGAGAGAGAGAGAGAGAGATAGAGGGGTGTGGTGTGTTATTCAGAGGATGAGTATGGCATGTATTATGCTGTTGGGGACGGTTTCCTTGAGAGGACAGCGAGTGCATTCTCTGTTGGTTAATGTACGTGAGGTTGACTTCTCTATGTATTGGATGTTTACTCTACGAGCGAAGGAGTGTACTTGTCAGAGTGGTACCCTGAGAGGGGATAGTGTCCTCGGAGCAGGAGGGCGTGGTGGTCTGGGTGCTGTAGCCACTAGAGTACTGCAGGGAGTCCCTGTTGCTCTTCTGCTGCTCCATGCTGAGACCACGGGTCAGGACCATGGCCAGGTCACTGGCTGCTGGAGACACCTCTTCGCCGTGCTGGGAGGAAGCGACAACACGTTGTTTTTATTCATTAAGCAGACACTCTTATCCCATGCGACTTACAGCAGTGAGTGTATGCATTTTAATACTTTGTTCTCACTGGTCCCACCGTGGGAATCGAATGCTCTACCGACAGAGCTACACGGGACTAGTGCACTAACACATGATTTGGATGATGACTAAGGATCTAACCGTATCGCAATCAATAGCCTTAGCAAACACTTATCACATGGTAGGAGCACAGGACCACTACCAAGCACAATGGACGGACTATAACCACCAAACTCCAATCCGGGGTTAAAATCCAACAGTTGTGTTATAGCAGCATGTGTCTTGTATTCACCACCATTGCGAGGTAAATCTGCATATTCTCTGTTACCTTGGCAGCGATGGTGGCGGGGGTCATTCGGGACCTCTGGACATCGTCTGGGTGAGCACCAGCATATCCCTGGGAGCCCGGGGATGCCTCGCTCTCCTTCAGCCTATCCAGGGGCTCCTTCCTCCGCTGAAGCGTGGCAGCCAATGGCTGCTCATAAGAACCTGCCTTGGACCAATCCTGAAGAGGTGGGTGTGATTAATAAGAAGCAGTGAAAAGCAACAGAGCAAACTCTCCAATGAGAGAGACCCGTCCACTATCCAGCAGTTTGACGCCTTTCATCTGGGTACAGTGTGGGGGTAGTGTGGGGGAGAATTCCTCATTGTGTGTGTGTGTGAGTGTTTGGTATTGGGCCAAATTGATGAGTGGGTTTATTGGTTTGAAGCCTTTTGAGTTTGTGAGACTTGGAAAGGTGAAATGCGTGACACCCAGGGCCTGCTCAGTTTAGCAAATCACCACACAGTAGATTTGAAACCAGGGGTTGAGACTGATGGCCAACGACAACACAAAAGGCACACAGGTCAGGGAGCAAAGTAACGAAGTCACGAATGAGTTAAGCAGATGGTGAAATGAAAAGAAAAACCTGGTGAAGAAGCGTTAACTCAAGGAGCACAAATGAAAACACAAAACAAAAAATTCAAAAAAAGAACTAAAAACTGCAAAGAAAAGTGTACAGATGAAAACAAACCTTCCAGCAAGGAACCTTTGATGTGGGAGAGGTAGTGTTGGATCCAGGGGAGTAGTTATAGGGTGGGGACGCAGGAAGTATGACAGAGAGAGGCCTGATGGAGCCAGTGTGAGAGAGAGCAGGGCGGAAGGTAGCGAAGGACGAGCCAGACTGCGGAACGGAGAGACAAGATCGGGATCGTCAGAGCGTCCATCAACGCCAAAGGCTTTTGGGAGGAGCCTTTGTGATGTGACCTCTGGGTCACAGAGACATACTGTACATGCACAAGAGTACGTGCATGTGCACTCCCAAACGCACGCATACACAAACTGTATGAGTAGCAGAAGAAAAGAGGGCAAAGACAAGAGATCAGCGGTGACAGAGCAGATGACCACAAGTTGACCTGGACTGATGAAGAACACATACTTAGGGAGACCATCCTGCCGGTCAGTTTTACCAGCTTCTCTCATACACATATACAGCACAACAATACAGTATGCAATACACAGATGACTAAAACAAGCATGGCTATGCATTCACATTCTTTTCAAAGTCAGTTAATCGTGTGACTGATATTGGATCGTGTGTTCCAATATGTTTGCACGCAATTAGGACAGGAGTGCGAGGCAGCTGTTGTACTTACCGTTGTGGGAGAGCTGCACTCACTGACTGACTGGCAAGTCTCGGATGCCTCTGAGGATGCAGAGCTTGATGACTTCTGCAGTAGGACATAGAGGTCAAAAAAGAGACGGAATGAACGCAAAACCAAGAGACGTCGGGCAGAAGGGTTGAGGAAATAAAAACCAAGGAGGGGGCGGAGCTACGTTTCAGCACTGCAGCGACATCTGTGACGGCAGTCATACCTGGCTGGTGATGTCAGAGGGCATGGGCGAGGGAGGCTTGGAGTAGACGTTGGCGTCCTGCGATATGAAGCCTGAGTCGTGGGAGGAGACGCTGCTGAGGCGGTGAGCGTTCCCCGGTGGCGGGTGGGCCAGGCTGCGGTAGCGATAGGACGAACTGGGTGAGTGAGTCTGAGAGCCTCCGGAGGAGCGGGAGGCGCTACTGTGGGCGCTGTTCACACTGCTGCAGTGGGGTGGGGCCAGGGTGAGAGGGTGGTGAAGGGGCAGGGAATAGGGTCAGGCAGGGTGAAGGGAATTATTTAAGGGAGGGTGATATCATATAAACCACATTTATGAAGCAAGAGGTGGAGAAGGTGTGAGATTGAATGAGGATGTGTAGTGATGGATATGGGAGAGAGTGATGAAGTGAAATGAAAAAGGGGAGCGAGGTACAGTGAAGAATGGGCCAGAGGAGCAGAGCAAGTGATGGGCAGAGTTCATATAAGAGAGGCAGGTAGTTTATATGATGGGTAGAGTTCAAATAAGAGAGACAGGTAGTTTATATGATGGGCAGAGTTCATATAAGAGAGGCAGGTAGTTTATATGATGGGTAGAGTTCAAATAAGAGAGACAGGTAGTTTATATGATGGGCAGAGTTCATATAAGAGAGACAGGTAGTTTATATGATGGGCAGAGTTCAAATAAGAGAGACAGGTAGTTTATATGATGGGCAGAGTTCAAATAAGAGAGGCAGGTAGTTTATATGATGGGTAGAGTTCAAATAAGAGAGACAGGTAGTTTATATGATGGGCAGAGTTCAAATAAGAGAGACAGGTAGTTTATATGATGGGTAGAGTTCAAATAAGAGAGACAGGTAGTTTATATGATGGGCAGAGTTCAAATAAGAGAGACAGGTAGTTTATATGATGGGTAGAGTTCAAACAAGAGAGACAGGTAGTTTATATGATGGGCAGAGTTCAAATAAGAGAGACAGGTAGTTTATATGATGGGTAGAGTTCAAATAAGAGAGACAGGTAGTTTATATGATGGGCAGAGTTCAAATAAAAGAGACAGGTAGTTTATATGATGGGTAGAGTTCAAATAAGAGAGACAGGTAGTTTATATGATGGGTAGAGTTCAAATAAGAGAGACAGGTAGTTTATATGATGGGTAGAGTTCAAATAAGAGAGACAGGTAGTTTATATGATGGGCAGAGTTCAAATAAGAGAGACAGGTAGTTTATATGATGGGTAGAGTTCAAATAAGAGAGACAGGTAGTTTATATGATGGGTAGAGTTCATATGAGAGAGACAGGTAGTTTATATGATGGGTAGAGTTCATATGAGAGAGACAGGTAGTTTATATGATGGGTAGAGTTCATATAAGAGAGACAGGTCGTTTATATGATGGGTAGAGTTCATATAAGAGAGACAGGTAGTTTATATGATGGGTAGAGTTCATATAAGAGAGACAGGTAGTTTATATGATGGGTAGAGTTCAAATAAGAGAGACAGGTAGTTTATATGATGGGTAGAGTTCAAATAAGAGAGACAGGTAGTTTATATGATGGGTAGAGTTCAAATAAGAGAGACAGGTAGTTTATATGATGGGTAGAGTTCAAATAAGAGAGACAGGTAGTTTATATGATGGGTAGAGTTCAAATAAGAGAGACAGGTAGTTTATATGATGGGTAGAGTTCAAATAAGAGAGACAGGTAGTTTATATGATGGGTAGAGTTCATATGAGAGAGACAGGTAGTTTATATGATGGGTGAAGTTCATATGAGAGAGACGGGTAGTTTATATGATGGGTAGAGTTCAAATAAGAGAGACGGGTAGTTTATATGATGGGTAGAGTTCATATGAGAGAGACGGGTAGTGTATATGATGGGTGAAGTTCATATGAGAGAGACGGGTAGTTTATATGATGGGTAAAGTTCATATGAGAGAGACGGGTAGTGTATATGATGGGTGAAGTTCATATGAGAGAGATATGTAGTTTATATGATGGGTAAAGTTCATATGAGAGAGACAGGTAGTTTATATGATGGGCAGAGGTTAAGATGAGGACATTTCCAAGTTGGAGTTGAAAGTAGAGAGCAGCAGCAGTGAAATAGGGGAATCCAACCAGAATAGGGGGAAAGAGGCACAGAGAGTAGAAAAGCCAAACACACAGGAAGAGAGAGAGGCCGTGCAAATACAGAGGAATGGGAAGTGATCAAACCACAGGAAATAGAGAAGAGGCCAAACACCAAGGGTAAGTGTGAATGTAGAGTGGAGAGGTTGGGAGACACACACACACACACATGCAGGGATGGGGATAGACATGTTGAGCGTGGAGGGGGGTCAGAGGTAGAGGGTTGGGGAGGGAGAGGAGGAAACATGGAAAAGACAAGTTAAGAGAGTGTGAGAACATGTGAGAACCAAGCATGGGTAGATTAGACACACAGGGTACAGGGCAGGGTAGCTGGCATGCCCAAAGACATGGCCTCCCAGACAGTGACACAAGCGACACACACACATAAACACAGACACATAGACCATGTCACCACATCAGAGCACTGCCGTGACAAGCCTGAGAGATACTTCTTCAGAATAGAGGACACCACTTCAGACCTAACAACTGTCTTACTTCATCACACATGGAAACAGGGATTATTTTGAAAAACACTCCATAACATTGTAATATACATGTCATGTGCTATTTGTTATCATCAAACAAGTCTGTTTTAAGTTGAAATAAAGTTGTAATTTTCACCACTAAGTGAATACAGGGAAAAAAAAGTTTAGTGCTCTGAGTGTTGCATGCCATATGACGCCATCTGTAATTAAACTCTGTGAGGACAGACGACATAACAGACATATGGACCAGCAGACAGACGCTCAGCAGACACTCATACAGACAGACGCTCAGCAGACACTCATACAGACAGACGTGCAGGGGCGCCTTTTTTCCCTAGGATTCCACACTTATCTGAACAGAACCTCCCACTGACACACTTTCGCTGTCACGTTCATTGTCAGACTTACTGCACGTTCACACTCACATAGCCTACAACACATCACCCACACACCTAGGCTCAAAACGAAAACAAAGAATCCCCCCCTTTGTTGATCAAATCAAATGAATCCATGTCAATACAAAATGTCTGTATTTCTTGTCCATGTGTGCTGTCTCCCTCTGGATCGTACCTGCACATGCTGCTCTTCCTGGAGCCAGAACTGCTGGGGGAGGAGGGAGGGGTCTGGTAGGACCAGCTGTAGTCTGAACCCTTCAGGTCTTTGATCACCTGGGAGAGAGAGAGTCAATCCAATTGGCACCATATAAGTGTTATACAGTGGTTCCTCCTTTAAAAGTTGCGTCATTCTGCGGCACACCTTGATGGCTAACGCAGCATTCTGTGGCACTTTATCTATTTGTCAGCCATTTTTCTTCCTGTTAATGCAAGTTATTGCTAGTTTGACCACCAGAGGGCATCTTTGAGAAGCATTTGATAGTCTTCTATATTGCAGGACGTGGGAGACCGCAGGCTGTCCATGTAAATAAGAATTAGTTCTTAACTGATTCCATATGTGTTATTTCATAATTGTCTTCACAAGGGCTGATTTCAAGGTTTTACTGCTAACCTACAAAGCATTACATGGGCTTGCTCCTACCTATCTTTCCGATTTGGTCCTGCCGTACATACCTACACGTACGCTACGGTCACAAGACGAAGGCCTCCAAATTGTCCCTAGAATTTCTAAGCAAACAGCTGGAGGCAGAGCTTTCTCCCATAGAGCTCCATTTTAATGGAATGGTCTGCCTATCCATGTGAGAGACGCAGACTCAGTCTCAATCTTTAAGTCTTTACTGAAGACTTATCTCTTCAGTAGGTCATATGATTGAGGGTAGTCTGGCCCAGGAGTGTGAAGGTGAACGGAAAGGCACTGGTGCAACGAACCGCCCTTGCTGTGTCTGCCTGGCCGGTTCCCCTCTCTCCACTGGGATTCTCTGCCTCAAACCCTATTACAGGGGCTGAGTCACTGGCTTACTGGTGCTCTTCCATGCCATCCCTAGGAGGGTTGCGTCACTTGAGTGGGTTGAGTCACTGACGTGATCTTCCTGTCCGGGTTGGCGCGCCCCCCCTGAATTGTGCCGTCTTTGTGGGCTATACTCGGCCTTGTCTCAGGATGGTAAGTTGGTGGTTGGAGATATCCCTCTAGTGTGGGGGCTGTGCTTTGGCAAAGTGGGTGGGGTTATATCCTGCCTGGTTGGCCCTGTCCAAGGGTATCGTCAGACGGGGCCACAGTGTCTCCCGACCCCTCCTGTCTCAGCCTCCAGTATTTATGCTGCAATAGTTTATGTGTCGGGGGGCTAGGGTCAGTCTGTTATATCTGGAGTATTTTTCCTTTCTTATCCGGTGTCCTGTGTGAATTTAAGTATCCTCTCTCTAATTCCCTCTCTCTTTCTTTCTTTTTCTTTCTTTCTTTCTTTCTTTCTTTCTTTCTTTCTTTCTTTCTTTCTTTCTTTCTTTCTTTCTTTCTTTCTTTCTTTCTTTCTCTCTTTCAGAGGACCTGAGCCCTAGAACATATATGCTTCAGGACTACCTGGCCATGATGACTCCTTGCTGTCCCCAGTCCACCTGGTCGTGCTGCTCCTCCAGTTTCAACTGTTCTGCCTGCGGCTGTGGAACTCTGACCTGTCCACCGGATGTACTACCTGTCCCAGACCTGCTGTTTTCAACTCTCTAGAGACAGCAGGAGCGGTAGAGATACTCTGAATGAACGGCTATGAAAAGCAAAGTGACATTTACTCCTGAGGTGCTGACCTGTTGCACCCTCTACAACCACTGTGATTATTATTATTTGACCATGCTGGTCATCTATGAACATTTGAACATCTTGGCCATGTTCTGTTATAATCTCCACCTGGCACAGCCAGAAGAGGACTGGCCACCCCTCATAACCTGGTTATTTTCTAGGTTTCTTCCTAGGTTATGGCCTTTCAAGAGAGTTTTTCCTAGTCACCGTGCTTCTACACCTGCATTGCTTACTGTTTGGGGTTTTAGGCTGGGTTTCCGTACAGCACTTTGTGACATCAGCTGATGTAAGAAGGGCTTTATAACTACATTTGATTGATTCACTATTATTCTACAATGTAGAAAATAGTAAAAATATAGAAGAATCCTAGAATGAGTAGGTGTGTCCAAACTTTTGACTGGTACTTGATTGACTTCTTTGGGCTAGGGGGCAGTATTCGGAAGTTTGGATGAATGAGGTGCCCAAAGTAAACTGCCTGTTACTCAGGCCCAGAAGCTAGGATATGCATATAATTGGTAGTATTGGATAGTTTCCAAAACTGTTAAAACAATGTCTGTGAGTATAACAGAACTGATATGGCAGGCGAAAACCCACTTATTACAATGGCTGGGAATGGGAATATAAAAGGAAGACCTCCCAGATTGCAGTTCATAGGGCTTCCACTAGATGTCAACAGTCTTTAGCAAGAGTTTCAGGCTTGTTTTTTGAAAAATTAGCTAGAATTTGTAGTTTTTCAAAGTGGCTCCCATTTTGGCTGTAGTGTTTGTTGCGCGTTCCGGTGAGGGCGTGCACTTCGTTATTTATCTCCGGTAATGGTCTCCGGTATTCTCCGTCTTACATTTTATTGTTTATTTACATATTAGGGTACCTGGGGATTGATTAGGAATGTTGTTTGATATGTTTGGAAGAAGTTAATTGGTAACTTACGGGATTCATTTGTATGCATTTTGAACGAGGGAAACCGGTGGATTACTGAGTCAAGCGCGCCAATGAAACTTACTTTTTTGAGATATAAAGAAGGACTTTATCGAACAAAAGGACCATTTGTTATGTAGCTGAAACCCTTGTGATTGCAACCAGATGAAGATCTTCAAAGGTAAGTGATTTATTTTATCGCTATTTCTGACTTTCCTGACGCCTCTGCTTGGTTGGAAAATGTATGTAATGCTTTTGTGTGCGGAGCGCTGTCCTTAGATAATCGCATGGTCTGCTTTCGCCGTAAAGCCTTTTTGAAATCTGACAAAGCGGCTGGATTAACAAGAAGTTAAGCTTTTAAATGATGTATGACACCTGTATTTTCATGAATGTGTAATATTACGATTTCTGTAATTTGAATTTGGTTCTCTGCAATTTCACCGGATGTTGTCGAGGTGGGACGCTAGCATCCCAATGATCCGTGAGAAGTTAATTAATTTGATTAATATTATGGTGTTTCTATTCCATGAAAATGAAAAACCCTCTGGGTTTCCATAGGATGGAACAGAAAATATGGCGCTGTACAACGTGACACTCATAAATTCAGAGCGTTGTCAGATTGTCAGTGTGTAAATTCAGACTGTTTCGCTCTCGGAGCGCACACTGGACGTTCGGGCCAAGGAGTAGGGTTGATTTGAGCATTCTGGCCTTACAACAGCAGTCAAGCACCCAAGCTAATATTGGCTAGCTTGCTAGCTACTTCCAGACACAAATGAGACCACTCTGACCATTTTACTCGCCCTAGCAGAGCTAGTTAGGCAGTTTTTTGTGTTAACCAGAGAGTTGGTGACTGTAACTGTGCTGCTGCTAGCAATTCAGTTACGCTTTTTTGCCTGAAAGGGGGAAATATGAGAATGATTCACATGGACGTGTAGCGTTAGCTTCAGTTGTAATGAACGAGCTGGTAAACTGCATGCTTCCCTTATAGGAACTCCTAGGCATTACTAATCAAACTCTGTACAAACAGACATCAATAGAGCACATTATCATATTATCACATTTGGATAAATGAATAGCATATTGCTTGCTGGTGCACATTATGATGCTATTCTTGTTATGGCACATTTCACTCTATCACACAAGCACTGTTCCATCTAGCATCTAATGACCTCTGTCTAGACGGTGGGACTGAGAGATGGTGCATTATACTAAAATAGTAGGCTAAAAATAATACAAATATCTCAGAAGAGAGTGTCGGTACCTGCTCGCTGGCGGGGGGAAGTTTGTGGGGATCAGTTGTCAGCACAGTGAGGTCATCAATAATGGCCTGGAGGTGAGTGATCTCTCCCAGCATGGCAATCTCTCCATTCTGGTCAAAACAACGAGACTCATTTCAGTCAGTGTTATTATATATGGCAATAGCACTGGCCTTATGTGAATGACTGCAACTGTTCAGCTTTGACTCAACACTAGAGGGCAATGTCAACCTATTTTAGCTGGTGGCTTATTTACTCCCCCCCCCCCCCCCCCCCAAGTTAGGTTTCAGCCCCTGACAAGTCTCCCCTCCTCCTGTTTCATCTTCACTCTGGCCCGATCCCAAATCATCCCCTAAACCCTTCATCCTGTGCCCTTGTGGAGACTTGATAGGATTTGATTGGTATGAGCGACGTGGTAATAGCTCCACCTCACCCTCTGTTAGGCTAGATGGAAGTTTTACCATATTGCTTATACCAATCAAATCCTCTCAGATCACCACAAGTGCATAAAGCGTAGGGCTTAAGGGACGATTAGGGATTGGCCCCATGTCTCACCCCAGCTCCCTGGTGTTTCCCCTCCCCATACAGCCCCTGCCTCCCCTCCTCCAGTCTTACCACTACAGGCTGCAGGAAGCCGATGAAGGTGCAGAAGCGTCCCCTCTCCTCCACCAGAGCTCTGCGCACCGCCTGCTTCTCTGTCTCCTCCATCAGCAGGTACATGTCATTCACATCATGCATGGCACTATCCAGCTGGGGCTGCAGGTCCCCTCGGCCTGATCAGCCAGGCGGAAGAGCACAGGGGACAGGGACAAGGAGCAGGGAAAGGGAAACAGAGGGCAGGGGCATAGTATACAGGGAGTGGGGTATCCGGTATGTAGAGAGAATGCAGGTAGTGGGACAAGGAAGAAGGACCAAAGGAGGAGAAGAGGGTAACAGAGAGGTCACAAGGAAAAACCAAAGCGTGACACAAAAGAGAGAGGAGGAGAGAAAGAAAAGATTAGAACTGTATGGTGTGTCTGGGCTTGAAGGGACAAATCTCACCCCTCCCCTCCTCTCATCCCTCCCCTCCTCTCATCCCTCCCTTCTCGGTCCCCCAAGCCAATGACAGACACCATGGACACAGGACAGAATGATCTACAAACTCTACACTGGTACTGTATCTACATGAGCTAAACAGAAATGCATACGTACACTAAACAGACTGACATCTACAGAAGTAATGATGGAAAATGAGCAAAAAAAAGTAAGTCTTCAAAATGTCTTGTAATGTTAAGTCATGCAGCAGGGAGTAGTGTCAGAGACGGCCATGATAGAGAAGATAGGGGGGAACCTTCGACAACAGCAACCAGTGCTGTGAGCAGAAAGAGCTTTAGAACAACAAGTCATGCAGGAGTCACAAAGGTCACAGGACAGCATTCCAGAGGCCTCAGAAAGTAGACAGACTTTTAAAAGGTTACAGCTAGTAGGCCTAACTAGCTGAAGAAGAGTGAATCAGGCCAAATGTATTACAGTGATGTAAATCACTTAGCTTTTGACTATCTCCCAAAAGTATTTTTGGGGGGCATGGGAAAACCCCTCTACACAGAATACATGTCAAGAAGAAGACGTAGCATAGCATAGCAGTGTTGTGGGACGAGAACCACATACTTACCCTGGATTTCTACAGAAGGGAAATCAACCACAGACAGAGAGAGAGAGAGAGAGAGCGAGAAAGAGAGAGGGAGGGACAACAAAGATGGGTTGATAGGAGGAATTGGGGGACATACAGGGGGTCAGAGGGGTGACAGAGGTAAAGGAGAGAGAGCAGAGATTGTTGAGCTCATCGTTAGGGTTAGTACAAGGAAGCCATCACAGCTCAGTTCACAGCCAAAGTGCGCATGGTTAGAAAAAAAACACTGTTGCCAAAATCAAAACCAACTCAACCTGGTAAAGCAACCCAACATCAATGTTCCACCGGTTTTAAGATGAAATACACCTCAGTTCATCATTTTAGGTTATTGCATCTGCCTGGCAACTGTCTAGAAATAGCCTTAAATAGACAACGGTATTTATTGGCTGCTGGATCAGAGTGAACTGCATCATCGCGAATGAGGGAAGGCCTGTCATTATCATCCTGACCACCAGGGGTGAGTGTTGCTCTATAACCTCAGTCTTCACTAACAGGGAGTGGAGCTATGTTCTCCCTCACTGCGGCTTCCCTCATTTCACCCCCTCACTCTAGTGATTTGAGGCGATAGCCCTTTTAAAGACCAAACTGTAATCGTCAACAAGCTACAATGCCTTGGATCTCACCTTGAGGATTTGACCTTGACATTTTCACCACTACTACTCCTACTGTAATATCATGCTGAAGGGGAGACGCAGCTGAGACTGTTACATTCCAGAGAATGTCCGGGTTAACCTATAGTTATACAGCCCAAACAAAACGCAAAACCTGCAATGATTTCAGAGTGCTGGATAGCCGGAGAGGGCAGTTTAGGAGTGTTCAGCCATGCTAGCTGTCAGAGAGAGAGAGAGAGAGAGAGAGAGAGAGAGAGAGAGAGAGAGAGAACAACAGCAACCTACCTTTCCGGGCCTTCTTCTGCAGTTTCATGGTGTCTGAGGACTTCTTCTTGATCTCATGACGAGATCTTTTATACTCTGGAGGAGAGAGCGGGGATAGAACGTCATCCATATTGGCCCAGGAGACAGAGGGGAATATGATTGAGGTACCCTGTGTGTGTGTCTCACCTCCATTATGACGTTTTCATCATGGCCACCTAGTCATCCCCCTCATTCCTACTTGGCATATATCACTCCTCACCTCTCCACCACGTGGTGAGCGTTCTGGCACAACAATGGTTGCCGTGCATCACCCAGGTGGGTGCCACACATTGGTGGTGGATGAGGTGAGTTTCCCCCTTACTATGCAAAGCACTTTGAGAACCTCAGCTTGTAGAAAAGCGCTATGTAAATCCAATCCAATATTGTTATTATTATTATTATTATTATTCACCTTTGGCATGGTCCTTGTCCAGCTGGTTGGCTGTCTTCTTCCAATCCTCAATCCTGTCCTGGAGAGGAGTGATCAAGCTCTCCATCAGGGCACTGGGAGGACAGAGGGAAAGAGAAAGCACGAGGTACAATGGGTGTGTTAATTAACAGTTATAATAATGATTTACTTAAAAAAAAAATGTAACCTGCTTTTTCTCCCCAATTTCGTGATATCCAATTGTGATCCAATTACAATCTTGTCTCCCAAACAGGCTCGGGAGAGGCGAAGGTCGAGTCATGAGTCGTTCGAAACATGACACACCAAACAGCGCGACTTTACACCTGCCCGCTGCACCAATGTGTCGGAGGAAACGCTGTTCAACTGATGACCGAAGTCAGCCTGCTGGCACCCACCCCACCACAAGGAGTCGCTAGAGCGCAATGAGCCGAGTAAAGCCCCACCCAGCCAAACCCTCCCCTAACCCGGACGACGCTGGGCCAATTGTGCGCCGCCCTATGGGACTCCCGGTCACGGCCGGGTTGTGACACAGCCCGGGATCGAACCCAGGTCTGTAGTGACGCCTCAAGCACTGTGATGCAGTGCCTTAGACCGCTGCGCCACTCGGGAGGCTACAATGATTTTATTTTCCGTTTAAATGTAACAATTTGGCTTCATCTGGTACACATATGGAACACGTGGACAAAATGAATCTTTGCCATGATGAATTCTAAAAATTATCTGTTTTCTTATGAACCATGGAAAATATAAGCTCTAAGAAATACGATCTTTGGAAAGGGAAAGCGGTTATATACATTTTCCTTTGTGGTTCGTCCCACTTCACTATTTGTGGTATGTTGCACATCTGCACACCCCCGTCACTACAGGACGAGCTGGGAGCTGGGAGTCCCATGGTGGAGTGTGGAAACTGCAGCCTCCCAGGTCGACCAATCACAGGCTGACATCGCAGTGCTGATGTGTGCTTCACCCCTGTTTACAGTGTGGCGCAATGTAAACGGGTCAGGAGACCGGTTTTGATGTGCCACCACACGGCGAGGAAACTTTTGTTCCCAGAAATGCTTTGTAAGGAATGTAAACACCCCAACAAGACACCACTATCATCATCATCATCACAGACACCATCATCATCGTCATTATTATCATCATCATCCTGGTCATCATCATCCTCATCACCCCAGACACCACAATCATCATTATCGTCATCATGGTGATAGCCTCTGATTTGGAAAAGTCATTCGAGACTACAAACTAAATAGAATGGATTCCTTTCTGTGAGGTTTACTGTGCGGTCTAGAACAGAGCAGGCTGCTGCCGGTGGTGCCATTCATTTAGCCTAAGTGTCTGAGAGAATAGTCTACAGATGTCCTATAATGAGGTGCTTGGGATTTGGGGAGAGGGGAGGGAGGGAGGGAAGATGGAGGACTGGAGCGGAGGAGGGGGAAATGGAGCGTGTTCGTCCTCACATTCTGTTTTCTCCTCCCTCCGTCTCCTGTCTGCATCATGCATTTTAGGGAGACAATGTTCCAGTCTAGATAGTGTGTAGAATAACCCGTCTGAGGTGATCTTGTGTCTAAATCCCACCAGTGTTCTGCCCTGCTATTTCCACATTACCACAGACCCGGCCCAAACACTGGGATAGACTTACATGGAAAACCCATGACTGGTACCGTGAGGAGGTAGGCAATAAATGGGCCATAGTAGCAAAGTAATTACAGTTTAGCAGATTAACACTGGAGTGATAGATGAGCAGATGGTGATGAGCAGATGATGGTGTGTAAGTAGTGATACCCGTCTGAGGTGATCTTGTGTCTAAATCCCACCAGTGTTCTGCCCTGCTATTTCCACATTACCACAGACCCGGCCCAAAAGAGCAGCAACGTAAATAAAAACAATATGGGGATGAGGTAGGTAGATTGGGTGGGCTATTTACAGATGGACTATGTACAGCTGCAGCAATCGGTTAGCTGCTCAGATAGCTGATGTTTAAAGTTAGTGAGGGAAAAGTAAGTCTCCAGCTTCAGCGATTTTTGCAATTCGTTCCAGTCACTGGCAGCAGAGAACTGGAAGGAAAGGCGGCCAAAGGAGGTGTTGGCTTTGGGGATGACCACTCCAACCGATGTGCCCTTGAGCAAGGCACTTAACCCTAATTGGTCCTGTAAGTCTCTCTGGATAAGAGTGTCTGCTAAATGACCTAAATGTAGATGTAAGCCTACCACATATTCTCATGTCAATACTGTTGTAGCCTCTGAACAAAATCAAGGGTCACAGTTTGTCCAAAGCTTACCACAGACTTTCAGAAGGTCAGCCAAGGAACATGGATGGGATGACAGCTACTACTCATTACTGTTGGCTACCATCGTCAAAGATATGGTTTACACAGAGCAGTGACTGACAGTTCTTGGGACCAATCCCCACTAATGGAGTGATGGCAGGGACCAGAGCTAGGCCTATAGGACGATGCCTGCGTAAGAGAGTGGGGCTTACTTGGTGAAATGGCGCAGTTTCGCCTCGATGCTGCGATGCCGCATGCACATCCTGGTAAGCGCTGATCCAATGTCTCTGGTGGCGCCTGAAAGAGATCACAATACAGAGGTGGTTAGGGAAACATTTGGAAAACGTCCAGTCAACGTAATGTATACTGCAGACCGACAAGCCAGACAGACCACCAAACCAGACTGCCCACTGAGGTCCGTTTAATATTCACTCCAACAGACAGCAGCAACCTGGAGGTAATATACACACTCCTGCCCTAGTCCAAATAAAGATATTAAGGAGATCCTTTTTAGAGGCCTACGCAGTGTGTGTGTGTGTAGTGTACAGTATGTGTACAGTGTGCGTGAGACTGTGAGTGAGTAACCTGTAACTCTGGTAAACATTAGGCTATTTATAGCCGAGAAAGTTCATTTGGGAAAAAGCTGACCCGTGAATCTAAGTGTGCCACTTCACTTGCTTCCAAAGGTGAGCCAAGCAGCCCTGGAGTATTACACCACTGGTGTTACTGGCTTAAAAAGAGCCTCAGGGAGTATATTAAGGACCAAAATATTATTTGTCACATGCTTCCTAAACAACTAGACTAACAGTGAAATGCTTACTTACGGGTCATCTTCCAACAACGCAGAGTTAAAGATAAAGCTAAAAAAAAGTAAAAGAGTAAAAATAACAGGGAATAGCAGTACCGAGTCGATGTGCAGGGGTGCAGGGGTACGAGGTAATTGAGATAGCTATGTGCATATAGTAAGGGTAACGTGACTAGGCAACAGGGTCGATATTATGTTACCATGCGAGTAGGAAGAGACACATCTGGAGTTTTAGTATCTAATACACACAATCTCTTGGTCTGATAACCTCTTACATCAGGGTTTAATCTCACCAGTGGTGACAGAGGTATGACCCTGTCATGATCAGAATGGGAGAGAGACAAAGACAAACAGAGTATTAGGGGTTTAACAGGGAGGATCAACAGGGGGCGATATAGAGGATTACAACCAGCCTCCTCCTGAGCCCAGCTACTTTCCACTCTGCTGACTGGTAACTGAAAATTGGGGACTCTAGAGCGCTGAATCCACATTTCTGGACACGACACAATGGGTTTAACACCACCCTATCCACACCCCTCTCTCTCTACCTGGGGGTGGCTCGGACTACACCCCTATCCCTACTCGTGCCCCAGTGGGGAGTGGGAGGGCAGGGAGAGGGATTACCCTAACTACATCTGATTTCTCCTGTTGGACAAGCAGACCCTTCCACATCCGATAAGTGCAGAGAAGCCAGCTCCTTCACCTGAACCTAATATCATCATATTACTACTTCCTGTCTCCCAGTGGCTCATTGACACTGTGTGTGGGTGTGACCTGAGCTGAGAGACAGCAGGATCCGATCCGAGTCAATTCGAGCATCCAGCCCCCTGGCCCCGGGTCCACCCCATCCCCATCGTTACAGCCATCAACCTGACACATTTCATAATGAGAGATCTGGGGCTCCTGTGACCTTGGCCTTATCTTGGTGAAGTCATACCTATAGGACTGGTGAGAGAGACGGGCTCCTAGTATATAAATGTATACACATTTATTACACACAGAGAGTGTTAAATGAGAAGGGGGGAGGGGTACTTGTTCATTTGTGACAGTCATTTTTGACAATTGATGTCTAGAGATGATGCCTAAAGTCAAATCAGTGACTACTGCACAGTAACACACACAGAGACATAGACAGAGAGAGAGAGAGAGAGAGAGAGAGAGAGAGAGAGAGAGAGAGAGAGAGAGAGAGAGAGAGAGAGAGAGAGAGAGAGAGAGAGAGAGAGAGAGAGAGAGAGAGAGAGAGAGAGAGAGAGAGAGAGAGAGAGAGAAACACTAAAAGGCCAGTCTCTGTGAACACACACTGTTAAGATACAGAGAAGCTGTATTCATAATTACCCAGCAACCATTCATTAATCCAGCCCAGGGCAACACCCCCTACCCCTACCCCCCAGCTACCCTCTACCCTCCCCCCACACACACCCCAACACACAACACGCACACACACATACGCAATGAGAGGGGGCGTTTTCTAACCTCACTTTGAAATAGTGTCTAATGTCATGCCAATAAAGTACCTTGAAATTGAAAATTGAGAGAGTGCAGGAGAGAGAGAAAGAGACTGGGGGAGAGAGATGCATACATAGTGACAAAAAGAGAGAGGGGAGCAAGTGAGATGCAGTGAAAGAGGGAGAGAAAGGGAGAGAGAAAGAAAGAGAGACAGGGAAAAGGGAAAGTGAGAGAAAGAGAGAGAGAGAGGCAGTGCTGAGAGGGATCTCCTCACACATTCTAATGAGCTGACTGCTGGGGAGAGAGTGTAACAGCCTGTGTGTGTGTGTGTGTGTGTGTGTGTGTGTGTGTGTGTGTGTGTGTGTGTGTGTGTGTGTGTGTGTGTGTGTGTGTGTGTGTGTGTGCGTGTGTGTGTGGGCATGTGTGTGTGTATTGCGTGTGCGTGTGTGCGTGTGTGTGTGTGCGTGTGTGTGTGTGTGTGTGTGTGTGTGTGTGTGTGTGTGTGTGTGTGTGTGTGTGTGTGTGTGTGTGTGTGTGTGTGTGTGTGTGTGTGTGTGTGTGTTCGCTCCTTTTAATATATTCCCTTCCTGTTTTATATTCTTATTAACTTCCTCTCTCTCTCGTAACAACATCCGCAAGAGATCAACAACAAGATGAGGAGGGAGAAAAAACTCCAGGCTCACATCTGGGCAACAAATTAGGCCAGCGTATGTCTAGCTATGTGTGTAGCTATTTGTGTGTGTACCTATGTCTGTGTGTGCTTGTCTTAGAAGGGTGAGGAACGGGAGTAAAATTAAGCAAGCTTAATCTGACAGTCTGAGAGGATTTAAGTCCCCCCCCCCCCCCCAGCACACACTGTATTTGTAAAGTATGGGCAACCTATAGCTCAGTCACTATACCCTGTTCAGCTATAGGTCATCCCCTCATAGAGAGACAGCCAGTGAACTAATCCTGAAAGGAGTTCCTCTCCTCTGTGTAATCTGCTGTCGTCCCCATCTGCTCCTGCCCTAGCCCCAGCACAGCACAGCACAGCCAGTCTGTGTTTACTGTTAGCCTCCCTGCCCGTAACCCTCCTCCCTGCAACACTCCCCTCCTGCAAGGAACCCACAGGAAGCCAGCACATATTGATTTTTCCCATGACATTTAGTCACCAACACCATGGTGATGGAACAGGCTGATATGATAGAGAGAAAGGGAGAGGGAGAGAAAGAGAGAGCAAGGAGCGGGTGCATTGGGTGGATTGTGAGAGGGAGTGGGAGCGAGAGAGAGGGAGGCACAGGGAAAGTCATTAGTGTTCCCTCCATCTCTTGCTCCCTACTCGATTTCCTCAGCCACACACCCTGTCAGGCTGCAGGCACCTTTAGGGTGCTAATACAAGTCAGCTTGTTCCCCCCCCCCCCCCCCCGTCAATAAGGCTATCTAACGGTAGAAGTAGAGGGTGTGACTTTTTTTCTTCTTTACTGATTTATCAAAGCGGGAAAGTCGGCGTCATGACAGCCTTGAGGTTTTCCTTGCAGGTAAGAGAGAATAAGCCAAGGCTCCACTGAGATGGGAGTGGAGAGGCAGCTGTTCAAATACACACAGTGGTGCTAACAGCTAACATCCGCGCGCCCCTGCAGACTCTGCCCTATGGAATCAACACTCAGGCCTAAACAAACAGCAATAGGACTCAACAGGATCCAATACTACACAGACATCCACACATCAGACCTCCAGCCACGTGGTCTCCGTAGCAGTCGGAAAGTGTGTGAATGTGAAATCCCAGACGCTAATCGTACATGCTGATTCCTGACCCTGTCTTTCCATCTGTTCTGTGGGACAGCTGCTAGTGGTTTCCAAGATCTCCTCAAGTGTATTTCCTGGAGATAAGGCATGTGTGGCGACCGCGGAAGCAGACAACCAACCCAGCCACTGTTGCTAGTCTCTGCCCAACCCACTGCCCAAACACACGCAGACACACAGACAGCCCCCCACATTCACAGCTTCCTGTAAAATACTGCAGTATGCAACCACTCCAAACATACCACACACACACACACACACACACACACACACACACACACACACACACACCATCTGATAGAATACACCACTGCCCAGTCCAAAACACTCACTAACGCAGACATATCTCAGGTCTCATAAACACTATAACTCATCTCCATGGTAGGTGAAGCACAGAGCAACACAGCACGAGACGTGTTCAGTTAACACACGGGGGAGAGGAGGCCAAGCCAGTCTGCACTGCATATGTATGGATCTTTATTAATGCCCTGATGAAGTCACTGGGTGGAGAGCAGTAGATCAAAACACACACGGACAGGGCTGAGTGGCGGCGTGGAGAATGATTCATGAATTGAGCAGGTCCATATCCCACTGCCATAAAGCATCCAGCCTACTAAGTTCCTACTGCATCTATGTCACATGCAAACCTTAACATGCACCCAAAAGACTCAAAGATGAAAAGTAGTGTGGGTGTGTGTGCGTCCATGCGTGCATGCGTGTGTGTGGACAGTAAAGGTGTCATTAATACAGCCCCTGCTGTGGGCGCCCCACCCTCCTCTTCTCTCTCCTGAAGGGAAAAGGAGGGGACGCCACATGTGATATTCCTCTATTTACTCTCCTCCCTCACTCGGACTTTCTGCCATTCTTCCACTCTGGGACACGGGAGGGGTCACTGACCTGCCTGGGAGGCTGCATTATAGGTGGTGCCAGTTATGTCTGAGAGTGCCCACTAGTAAAACACCCAAACACATTGACGTGTTAGCTATACACACTGTCCTGTCCGCTGTGTGAAATGTTCCTATTCATCAGTCTTTGAGAGACGGTGAGTGAACAAGTGAGAGAACAAATGAAAAACTGTAGAGAGCACTGTCGACGAACTTTAGGAAATAACCTAAGTGGATAAACTCTGCCAGTCGCCCGGCAAGATCCTAATACTGTTCACTAGCTAAAAAATAGGCCTTTCTGGCAGGTGAGTTCAGTGTGAGGACGGCAATGCCGATAGGAGTGTGTGGTTAATGCACAAGGACAGTGTTTTTCCCATTCCTCTCATTGGAGAGACACAGTCAGAAAAGTAGAGCTTTGAATAGAACCCACAGACCCCTCGTTCCCTGCCTTCGTTCCCTTTCCAAATCAATCACCACCCCTCAGACTGACGGTGCTGCTGGTTGCCGTGACAGCGCAGACCTGGCGCTCCTCGTGACTGCGGTGGGTCTGTCTGTTGCTAAGGTCACACTGGCAGAACATTCTTTTGACTTCCACTCCTCTCTACCTAATACGATAGTACCTATCTAACACTAGTCACTCTAAAGAGTATACTGTATGAGGATAATCCTACATTCACATGCGTATCAGAGTATCGGTTTGGCAAAGGATTATTAGACTGTTGCTTATCAGTGCTGGATTGTTTATTTCTTCCTCGATCACGGGGTGTCTCTCTTTCACCTCCCCCCCCCCCTTCCTCTATTTCCTCAGTCACAACATCATCCAGCCATGTTCTGCTCTGTCACAAGGTGAGCGGCTGTGGTTTCACATGCTATCCCATGACTCTTTATGGGGCTCCCGGAAATGAACAGCTGTCAAGGAGGCTTTCGGGCGCAGCAGTAGGCCCACAGCTAATATTGAACTCGGGCATACCTCCGCCACAGTATTCCTTCACCGTCTCTTCAGATGCAAGTCACAACACTCAGAGCATCTGACCAGAATATAACGTCAAGCGTTCCATTGGGAAAAGGACACGGGGACTGTGCCGAGAAGAAAACCACCTCTAGGACAACTGATAGCACACACTTACTGAACATTATAGTGCCTTAGCAGAGACTTAAAGTGGAACTGACAGCATTTAGGCAACATCAACTCTTATTCAAATCTGTTCATATACAGTGCATTCAGAAAGTATTCAGACCCCTTCACTTTTTAGATTTTTTTTGCAAATGTACTAAAAACAGAAAAACTGGAAATATCAAATTTACATAAGTATTCAGACCCTTTACTCAGTACTGTCGCTGCGATCACAGCCTCGAGACTTTTTGGATAGGACGCTACAAGCTTGGCACACCTGTATTTGGAGAGTTGCTCCCATTTTTATCTGCAGATCCTCTCAAGCTCTGTCAGGTTGGACGGGGATCGTCGCCGCACAGCTATTTTCAGGTCTCTCCAGAGATGCTCGATCGGTGTTCAATGCCACTCAAGGACATTCAGAGACTTGTCCCGAAGCCACTCCTACATTGTCTTGGCTATGTGTTTAGGGTCATTGTCCTATATGAAGGTGAACCTTCGGCCCAGTCTGAGGTCCTGAGTGCTCTGGAGCAGGTTGTCATCAAGGATATCTCTGTACTTTGCTCCGTTCATCTTACCCTTGGTCCTGACTAGTCTCCCAGTTCCTCCCGCTGAAAGACATCCCCACAGCATGATGCTGCCACCACCATGCTTCACCGTAGGGATGGTGCCAGGTTTCCTCCAGACTTGACGCTTGACATTCAGGCCAAAGAGTTCAATCTTGGTTTCATCAGACCAGAGAATCTTGTTTCTCATGGTCTGAGAGCCCTTTAGGTCCCTTTTGGAAAACTCCAAGTGGGCTGTCATGTGCCTTTTACTGAGGAGAGGCATCCATCTGGCCACTCTACCATAAAGGCCTGATTGGTGGAGTGCTGCAGAGATGGTTGTCCTTCTGGAAGGTTCTCCCATCTCCACAGGGGAACTCTGGAGCTATGTCAGTGACCATCGGGTTCTTGGTCACCTCTGTGACCAATGCCCTTCTCCCACGATTGCTCAGTTGGGCCAGCTCTAGGAAGAGTCTTGGTGGTTCCAAACTTCTTCTATTTAAGAATGATCGAGGCCATTGTGTTGTTGAGGACCTTAAATGCTGCAGACATTTATTGCTACCCTTCCCCAGATCGTTGCCTCAACACCATCCTGTCTCAGAGCTCTACGGACAATTCCTTCTGCCTCATGTCTTGGATTTTGCTCTGACATGCCTTGTCAACTATGGGACCTTATATAGACAGGTGTGTGCCTTTCCAAATCATGTGAAATCAATTGAATTTACCACAGGTGGAACTCCAATCAAGTTGTAGAAACATCTCCAGGATGATCAATGGAAACAGGATGCACCTGAGCTCAATTTCAAGTCTCATAGCAAAGGGTCTGAATACTTATTCACATTTCTATTTTTTATACATTTGCAAAAAAATCTAAATACCTGTTTTCGCATTGTTATTATGGTGTATTGTGTGTAGATTGATGAGGAAAATAAATGATTTAATCCATTTTAGAATAAGGCTGTCACGTAACAAAATGTGGAAAAGTAAAGTGGTCTGAATACTTTCCGAACGCACTGTACACCCCCAGGAAGAATGACACTTTATTTTTTATTTTTGATGATAAATGGTCATTGACATGTTTTCATAAATTCTCAGAATGTTTGGAAATGACATACAGTTGAAGTCGGAAGTTTACATACTTAGGTTGGAGTCATTAAAACTCGTTTTTCAACCACTCCACAAATATCTTCTTAACAAACTATAGTTTTGGCAAGTCGGTTAGGGCATCTACTTTGTGCATGACACAAGTAATTTTTCCAACAATTGCTTACAGACAGATTATTTCACTTATAATTGTCACGGCCGTTGTAAGGAGGAGACCAAGGTGCAGCGTGGTAAACGTACATTCTTCTTTACTATAAGAACGAACACTGAACAAACGAACAAAATAACAAAACGAACCGTGAAGCTAATATGAGTAGTGCAGACAGGCAACTAAACATAGAACAAGAACCCACAAACACCAAAGGGAAAATGGCTAGCTAAAAATTATCCACAATCGGAGACAATGATAAACAGCTGCCTCTGATTGGGGATCATATCAGGCCACCATAGACATACAAATCACCTAGACCTACAAAAACCCTAGACATACAAAAAACCCTAGACAATACAAAAATGAATGTACCCACCCTAGTCACACCCTGACCTAACCAAAATATAAAGAAAACAGAGATATCTCAGGTCAGGGCGAGACAATAATTCACTGTATCACAATTCCAGGGGTCAGAAGTTAGTTACACTAAGTTGACTGTGCCTTTAAACAGCTTGGAAAATAACAGAAAATTTGGTCATGGCTTTAGAAGCTTCTGTTAGGCTGATTGACATCATTTGAGTCAATTGGAGGTGTACCTGTGGATGTATTTCAAGGCCTACCTTCAAACTCAGTGCCTCTTTGCTTGACATCATGGGAAAATCAAAAGAAATCAGCCAAGACCCCAGAAAAAAAATTGTAGACCTCCACAAGTCTGGTTCATCCTTGGGAGCAATTTCCAAACGCCTGAAGGAACCACGTTCATCTGTACAAACAATAGTACGCAAGTATTAACACCATGGGACCACACAGCCGTCATACCGCTCAGGAAGGAGACGCGTTCTGTCTCCTAGAGATGAACGTAGTTTGGTGCGAAAAGTGCAAATCAATCCCAGAACAACAGCAAATGACCTTGTGAAAATGCTGGAGGAAACAGGTACAAAACTATCTATATCCACAGTAAAACGAGTCCTATATCGACATAACCTGAAAGGCTGCTCAGCAAGGAAGAAGCCATTGCTCTAAAACCGCCATAAAAAAAGCCAGACTACGGTTTGCAACTGCACATGGGGCCAAAGATCGTACTTTTGGAGAGATGTCCTCTGGACTGATGAAACAAAAATAGAACTGTTTGGCCATAATGACCATAGTTATGTTTGGAGAAAAAAGGGGGACGCTTGCAAGCCGAAGAACACCATCCCAACAGTGAAGCACGGGGGTGGAAGCATCATGTTGTGGGGGTGCTTTGCTGCAGGAGGGACTGGTGCACTTCACAAAATAGATGGCATCATGAGGAAGGACAATTATGTGGATATATTGAAGCAACATCTCAAGACATCAGTCAGGAAATTAAGGCATGGTCGCAAATGGGTCTTCCAAATGGACAATGACCCCAAGCAAACTTGTGACAAAATGGCTTAAGGACAACAAAGTCAAGGTATTGGAGTGGCCATCACAAAGCCCTGACCTCAATCCTATAGAAAATCTGTGGGCAGAACTGAAAAAGCGTGTACGAGCAAGGAGGCCGACAAACCTGACTCAGTTACACCAGCTCTGTCAGGAGGAATGGGCCAAAATTCACCCAACTTATTGTGGGAAGCTTGTGGGAGGTTACCCGAAACGTTTGACCCAAGTTAAACAATTTAAAGGCAATGCTACCAATTACTAATTGAGTGTATGTAAACTTCTGACCCACTGGGAATGTGATGAAAGAAATAAAAGCTGAAATAAATCATTCTCTCTACTATTATTCTGACATTTCACATTCTTAAAATAAAGTGGTGATCCTAACTGACCTAAGACAGGGAATTCTTACTAGGATTAAATGTCAGGAATTGTGAAAAACTGAGTTTAAATGTATTTGGCTAAGGTGTATGTAAACTTCCGACTTCAACTGTAGATGGGGTACTGTCATATTTATCCGTATTCTGAACTGTATTCTAAGGCATTTGTGACAATTCTATAGCAATTAAGAGTGTGAAAGCGGACGTGCATTTGGACAGTTAATAGACACCGCAGCAAATAAAACCTAATAAAAACATCTGTCTCGTGCAGGACCATAGTATACGTAAACCGGTGATCCATAGTAGAGGTCGACCGATTAATCGGAATGGCCGATTAATTTGGGCTGATTTCAAGTTTTCATAACAATCAGTAATCGGCATTTTTGGACACCGATTATGGCCGATTAAATTGCACTCCGCGAGGAGACTGCGTGGCAGGCTGACTACCTTTTACGCGAGTGCAGCAAGAGCCAAGGTAAGTTGCTAGCTAGCATTAAATGTATCAATCTTAACATAATCACTAGTTAACTACACATGGTTGATGATATTACTAGTTTATCTAGCTTGTACTGCGTTGCATATAATCGATGCGGTACCTGTTAATTTATCATCGAATCACATCCTACTTCGCCAAACGGGTGATGATTTAACAAGCACATTCGCGAAAACAGCACTGTTGTTGCACCAATGTGTATCTAAACATAAACATCCATGGCTTTCTTAAAATCAATACACATGTATTTTTAAACCTGCATATTTAGTTAATATTGCCTGCTAGCATGAATTTCTTTTAACTAGGTAAATTGTGTCACCTCTCTTGCGTTCTGTGCAAGCAGAGTCAGGGTATATGCAGCAGTTTGGGCTGCCTGGCTCGTAGCGAACTGTAGCGAACTACAACCTAAAACGTCTTACCTGGGAATATTTCATATGTTCTGAGCAAGGAACTTAAACGTTAGCTTTTTTACATGGCAAATATTGCACTTTTACTTTCTTCTCCAACACTTTGTTTTTGCATTATTTAAACCAAATTGAACACGTTTCATTATTTATTTGAGACTAAATAGATTTTATTGATGTATTAAGTTAAAATAAAAGTGTTCATTCGGTATTGTTTTAACTGTCATTATTACAAATATATATATAAAAATCATCCGATTAATCGGTATCGGCTTTTTATTGGTCCTCCAATAATCCGCATCGATGTTGAAAAATCATATTCGGTCGACCTCTAATCCATAGCCATTCAGAGCTACCATAGGCCTATATGCAAACATACATTTGCCACAAGGGCCTGCCATCATTAACTTTGAACTGGACTGTGTGTTTACAGGCAGCTGCAACAGTGTGATGTTAGATAACTAGAACGCATTCGGCAAAAGCCACAAAATACACTTGATTGGATTTCTGCAAATATGTAGATAAATACCACAGGAGTCCTCTTACATTTGGGAACTTTACAGTCCTATTGATCAAAACAACCATCAAAAGGTAGGCTCTTTCCCTACATGCACACCAACAACAACGAAATCAACAACTAATGATAGCCAGAGCAAACCTTTTTCAGCAAGTTGACCGTCAAAATTGCACTGGTAAACGATGGGGAATAGCCTGCTTGTCCTTCTGCAGCTTCCCTGCCAATGTTTGCTTATCCCAACCAAGCCCCAAGCTAACTGACTAAAGTTGGCTAGCTTGCTAGCTACTTTCAGATACAAATGAGATAACACCTCACTGACCATTTTACTCTGCCTAGCAGAGCTGTTTAGGTCGTTATCATGTTATATAGCGAGTCCATGATTAACTATTACTTAGTTTGCCTACGTATACTGACACTGGTCATATTCAACGGGTGTTGTGCATTCGTAAATTCTACACTTAGACAAGAGTGCTCTAAAATCGGAGTAGATAGCTAGCCAGAGTGAATTTACGAACACAAGAGATGTAGTAACTGTATAACAGTAGTTTAGCATAGCTAGCTAGCTAACAAGGTGATTCACAACTCCCTGCTAGCTAACCAAATGACACCTGCATCTCTGGTTGTGTAGGGACCGAAAAGTGATACGAGGGGAAAAAGTCAGTCACCCACTCCTCCATCGACGCCCTCCTAGCAGCTAGCTAGCTATCTATCGAGCTAACGTTAGGCTCTGTGTTTTTAGCTTGCTACATAAATAGATTTGCTAGCATATTAGCCACGTTATGACTGACTTGTGATCATTGCCCTTGCTAGTTTGATTGTATTGACATTCCCAGCCTTAGTCCATTTTTGGCCAAAATATTGAGTCATTGAAACTGAAACAGGGCATCCTGAAAAGAGGCAGCAAACAATGTACCAGGCCAGCTGTGATTTTCAACTTGATATTTGTTGTACTTCCAAGAAATGTATTAATCATGCATTGAACTGCATCCATCTATTCAGCCAACAACGCCTTAGTGTACGTCATGGAATGCGGAGTCAAATAGAACCTATTTTTAAAACCTCATGAAGTTGGTTTTGTAGCATAGACTGGGAATGAAATATTCTTGACTGGTATTATGATTGTCCGTTTGTTTCATATTTGCAAAGTAGTTCCACTTTCGATCCCTGGATATGATGCAGAGTCTTATTTCAGGCTCTATCTTTATCCCATCGAGGAGAAGTGTGTGTGACAGATCAGATCAGAGAGGATGGCCCAGCCTGTCATTGTGACTGACCCTTCCCTTGTGTCAGCCCAGTCAACGTCTGCACAGCTCTATAGGGACACACACACTGCTGCTGAAAGTACACCTCAATAGGCCTTTCCAGTATGAGAGAGAGAGAGAGATGGAGAAAATAGGTCACACACACAAATACATGCCAGGCGCACACACCAACATATAAACATACGTAACACACACTGACGCACACAGACTGCGTGAGCGCTCACTCACTCACAGCACACTACTTAAGTGCTAATCACGCAAGCACACGTACGGCTTACACACACACACACACACACACACACACACACACACACACACACACACACACACACACACACACACACACACACACACACACACACACACACACACACACACACACACACACACCTGCACACCCATGCCGTGACTGCAGCATACTGTATCATAAACTCAACATTCATCATTTAGTGATTACCGCATGGGCAGAAAATAGCTCTTTAGCGCACACATCTGGGCCAGACTCACTGGCCCAAAGCATTTTCACCCAGCCCATCTCTCCCTCCACTGGGCTAAGACTTCACAGAGTAGGAAGGCTTTCACACATACGGTCATGGGAGAGTTATACACAGCCTACTTCCTCTCCCATATAGTCCTATCAATTCACACTAGGGCTGTCCAGACGTGAAGGAGGGAGTGATGTGGTTTCAGGTGTTTATTTCGATATTTACAGGGTTGGTTGTCCAATGATTATGGGGAGCAGGTAAAGAGGGTGAAATTGGAGAGAAGGAATGGCTGATTTCCCCAGAATGAGGGGCTAGTGCAGCGGGGTGGAGAGCGGTGTGCATGTCCCATCACCCCCGAACAAACCCCTTCACTCAAGAGAGAGGGCGAGAGAAAAAACAAGTGTTTGAGTGAGAGAGGGAGAGAGAGAGAGAGAGAGAGAAAGAGAAAGAGAGAGAAAGAGAGAGAGAGAAAGAGGGGCAGACAGACAGATGGACTGACTGACAGAGGATAGACAGAGCTCCCCTAGCAGGCCTGTTTACCACGAACACACCCAGCAAGGGCTGCTTTCCTTTCCCAGAGAATATCAATGAGCCTCTTTAGACTTTCTGCTCAGTAATAATAGTCCACCATCACCACTTCCTCTCTCTCTCTCTCTTCCTCTCTCTCTCTCTCTCTCTCTCTCTCTCTTCCTCTCTCTCTGACTCACACGAGCATTCCCCTTTTCTCTGTGCCTCAGGCTTTGTGGCCTTCCTACCAGAGCATCTCCATGGCAACGGGGAGATGAAATCTGCAGAGGGATTCGTCAGTCCCTTTCCCTCTCTCTACTTCACCCTTCACACACACATTCACACACAATTAGAAAACATACACATGCTCAATACACACATTCACACCTGTGATCTCCCCAGAGCAATCAGCTGACGGACTCATCCACTGTACCTCCTGTTACTTCCTGTATCTAAGGAGCGAGTGTGTGTGTTTCGTGTGTTCCGAGAGAGAGAGAGAGAGAGAGAGAGAGAGAGAGAGAGAGAGAGAGAGAGAGAGAGAGAGAGAGAGAGAGAGAGAGAGAGAGAGAGAGAGAGAGAGAGAGAGAGAGAGAGAGAGAGAGAGAGAGAGAGAGAGAGAGAGAGAGAGTCATTTGGTAAATACCATTTGGAGGGTATTAATGAATGAGAGAGTTGGGGCGCTCTGCTCTGGTACTAATTATACCCAGCCTGCCTCTGGAGGATTAGGAGACTTTTAATAGTCCTGTTTTATGAGTTACAATCCTGCTGGGAATCACAGGATTACACTGGTACTGAGAGACCCTAGTGGTGCAAAGTACTTAAGTAAAAATACTTTAAAGTAGTGCTTAAGTCATTTTTGGGGTTATCTGTAGTTTACCTTACTGTTAATGTTTTTTATTACTTTTACTTCACTACATTCCTTAATAAAATATTGTACTTTTTACTCCATACATTTTCCTTGGCACCCAAAAGTACTCATTACATTTTGAATGCTTAGCAGGACAGGAAAATAGTCAAATTCAAGCACTTATCAACCGAACATCCCTGGTCATCCCTACTGCCTCTGATCTGGCAGACTCACTAAACACACACGCTTTGTTTGTAAATGATGTCTGAACGTTGGAGTGTGTCCGTGGCTTTCCGTAAATACAATTTTAAAGAAGAAAATGGCGCCATCTGGTTTGTTTAATATAAGGAATTTTAAATGTTTTATACTTCTACTTTTGATACTTAAGTATATTTTAAACCAAATACTTTTAGACTTTTACTCAAGTAGAATTTTACTGGGTGACTTTTACTTTTACTTGAGTCATTTTCTATTAAGGTATTTTTACTTTTACTCAAGTATGACAGTTGGGTACTTTTTCCACCACTGCACACATGCATGCACGGAAGTATGCACACCAGATACATTACACTCATGCTTGTACACACTGACAGATTTAGAAATGCAGACAGCTGCCTCATAATGTTTACAAACCCTAAATGCATTATGAATCTCTAAACCCTCAACGTGGGAATAAGGAAATCACAGGAATTATGACCCAGCTGCCGAGGCAATCTAAACTATCTCTACACCTTCATCACCTAGTTTGTGTGTGTGTTTTTGTATGTTTGTGTGTATTTGTGTGGGGTCTCAGTCAGACAAAGTGCATCTCCGTCCCTTATTGTTGCCTAGACATGTCCCAGTGGAATCCTGGCTGCTCAGTCTGTCTATCTGTCAATAACAGTCTGGCCTAGTTCACAGGCAGGCAGGCCCAGAATATCCCACAATACCCCTCTGAGGCCCACACGGCTTCATCAGGGCTTCACCAAGACTCACATCAGCCTTAACGCAAGTGACTGAGCATCCCGGGATGCCCTGCCAGCATAGCCTCAACACACGCACACACACACACAAGCACACACGAGGACCAATACAGACACATACACCACATTGTACTCACATGCATGGATGTGCGCAGCAGCGGACTTACTCACTTTGATCTGGACATTGAAATTTGACAATGGTGGTCTGGTCAGACAAAGCACTGTCCCACTTTCAGCAGTCCAAACATAGCACCAAGGCAGGGCAGAGCAGACTGGCCACTCCCTGTTTGAACAATCACAACGCTGACATGACTGGCCCACGGACTGGAGCCAACTCAACCGCAAGGGGATAGTGAGCACACATAAACACACACACACACACACACAAACGTGCGACGCACACTCATATCTTCAAATCAAATCAAATGTTATTAGTCACATGCGCCCGAATACAACAGGTGTAGACCTTACAGTGAAATGCTTAAGGAAAGCTTTGACCATCTACAGATTCAGTGAGCATAGCCTTGCTATTGAGAGAGGCCGCCGTAGGCAGACCTGGCTCTCAAGAGAAGACAGGCTATGTTCACACTGTCCACAAAATGAGGTGGAAACGGAGCTACACTTCCTAACATCCTGCCAAATCAAATTGTATAAGTCACATGTGAAATGCTTACTTACGAGCCCCTAACCAACAATGCAGCTTAAAAAATATATTTTGTTGCCACAAAATTGGAAGCACAGAATCGTGTAGAATGTCATCGTATGCTGTAGTGTTAAGATTCCCCCTTCACTGGAACTAAGGGGAGTAGCCCAAACCCTGAAAAACAGCCCCAGACCGTTATTCCTACTCTACCAACTTTACAGTTGCCACTATCCATTGGTGCAGGTAGCGTTCTCCTGGCATCCGCCAAACACAGATTCGTCCATTGGACTGCCAGATTGTGAGGTGTGATTCATCAGTCCAGAGAACGTGTTTCCACTGCTCCAGAGTCCAATGGCGGCGAGCTTTACACCACTCCAGCCGACACTTGGCAAGGCACATGGTGATCTTAGGCTTGTGTGTGCGGCTGCTCGAACATTGGAAACCTATATCATTAAGCTCCCGAGGAACAGTTACTGTGCTGACGTTACTTCCAGGTTGGAACTCGGTTGTGAGTGTTGCAACCGAGGACAGACGATTTTTACATGCCACGCGCTTAGTGGCGGTTCTAGCTTGTATGGCTCCCTGGGCGAACCCCCCCCTTCAGCAGCCCCCCCGCAACAACAAAAAAGCACCATTCTGCAGTAACTGTAATTTTATTCAGACACTTGGAACAACACAAATAAATAATCAGAACAATTAAAACTATATAAATATAAAAATATATACAAAAAGAAGCAACAAATATAAACACATTTCTGTTGTTTTGGATCTCGAGCATCATTACCCTTCCCCCAACACGGTCAACCAATTCAAGACATAAGACTAGTCAAGAGTAAACCAATTCAGCTTGGTGGTGTGCAGACTGGTTTTTAATTATTCTAAACGATTCCGCACAAACCAGAAAAAAAATTCAACAATATGTCTGTGAAACTATATATTCACAGTATTATGAATGAATTGGTATATTTGGTAGCATTTCGTATTGTAACTGATTTTACAAATTGCATTTGTACTGTACACATTTAGAGGTACGCTATTTGATAGATTCCCCCACTCCCTCTACCTCGGGCTTTCAGTGGGGAGACCTGAGGTCAACTTACCCCCGCTCCCCTCCCCATCTCGTACTTCTGAGTGGGAGACCTTCCCAAACTAGAATCAGGGTGCCCATTCCAACAAGGTTAATTGACCCACAGTCCCACACGGTGACATAATATCATTGACGGGATGTGCAAATGAGCGCTAGAAAACCGATCGCGCAAATGTCACCATTTTAAATTGTTTTGTGTGGGCGCCCCATGCCGCCCCCGGCAAGATGCGGCTACCCATGTCGCCTATACCTAAATACGCCACTGCGTGACGCGTTTCATCACTCGGCAGTCCTGTTCTGTGAGCTTGTGTGGCCTACCACTTCGCAGTTGAGCCGTTGTTGCTCCTAGACGTTTCCACTTTACAATAACAGCACTTACAGTTGACCGGGGCAGCTCTAGCAGGGTAGATATTTGACCCTCCCTTGACTTGTTGGAAGGGTGGCATCCTATGACAGTGCCACGTTGAAAGTCACTGAGCTCTTCAGTAAGGCCATTCTACTGCCAATGTTTGTCTATGGTGATTGCATGGCTGTGTGCTCGATATTATACAGCTGTCAGCAACGAAGGGGTGTCCACATACTTTTGTATATATACAGTGTATCTGTGCCATAAATCGCACACTGCCTGCTCCTGGAGAAAACACACTGCCTGCCCCTGGAGAGACAAGTCCCTGCACTTCCATACTACTCTAGTACAGCATTCCTTGGGTCATGTTTCAAATGGGCAAACTGTTGTTTAGATAGTCAGTCTCCCATAGAGAAGACAGAGACACGGGCATGGCGTGTCTTGCTAGTGGCTGGCCCTTGTGTGTAGTACATATGGACACACCTCTCGCCCAGAACCCCATCCAGAGAGGCAGGGTGGGGCACAAAGGGAAATTAAGAAGATGGGAAAGGGGTGAAGGGAAGTGGAGGAGGAGGGGAGACCGAGAGGAGGGATGACAGAGCTTTTGGGCTTGAGTGGGATAATGAGGAGAGGAGGGTATCGCCATGGCAGGTGCGACTGTGGTTGCCAGGGTTACAGCCGTCTGCGGCAGAGCGAGATCAGCCCACGACATAGCAACAATGTGAGAGGGAAGAGAAAAAGAAAGAGGGGGGGAGTAGATAGATAAATAAATAGAGATAAAGTGAGAGAGACAGAGAACACGAGACAGAGAGAGATAGAGAGAGCAAGACCGAAAAAGCGAGCGAGAGAGACTGCAGCAGCAAAACATAAAACAGAATTATTTATGAAGGCCTGGATTCCTATCCCAGCGTGTGTCCATGCCTTTGAGCCGCCTGTGAGCCTCGGCCCCAAAACACAGCACCGCCGTCATTACCCACCAGACTGGATTCATGCATACTGCGACGCAAGATACTGAAACATGGATAACATGTTCCTGTACTGCAGTAGATAGAATACAGCCTGAACCCCACACAATGCAGCAGAAAATGGAGGATCGACAAAATGCAGAAATCACTAGTAGCACGGCAGCGTGGAAATAAAAGAATGACTGACACTGCAGCAGACCTTACACAGACCTGCACAACTTGCACAGGGAACACAGACTCACTGCATACATGCAGTAGCCTTGAAGCCTAAATAATAGAGTATGGATGCAATCAGTACAATGATGAAAGAGTTTCACAGTACCCAGCTAGCTCATAATGTTCTCAGAACCATATGTTTCCTAGAGCTTGGTGAGAGCGTTTTAGTCCTATGGTTATTTTGCATACAACCTTCCCACAACTTTTTGGGAATGATGCCGGATAGTTGCTTGGCTTTGGAACATTCTCAGAACAACTACTGTTGTTATTCTGGCTTCACTGTTTGACATAACTGTAAGTTAGCCGTAGTTGGCTAGCTAGCAAGCAAGGGATAAGAACGTTGACACCCAGTATGGCAATGGAACATTTATAACGAATGCCTGGGTCGTTAGATTGAGAACAAAAAGACTGAATGACCGCGTCGCGTCTCTGGCAACCGAACCGATAGAACGAACGATCAGCCGACTTGGGTAGCAACCCTAGATCTGTGCCGGGACTATATCCTCTTGTGGAAGCATGAAATAGTATGAATAAATTCATCAAAATAAAGTTTTTGAAAATATGTCAATCCTTAATTGAATATGTTGGTAACCCGCTGTAATAAAGTGATAATGCCCTCGAAGCCGGTGTTTGGAGGATATATTGGCAAGGTTTAACAACACCCGTGCCAATATATCCTCCAAATACCGGCTTTGAGGGCATTATCACTTAAATACATTATTTTCTCAGCATCAACAAAACTCATCTATCTTGTTAAATGTGTTCAGGTGTGTTGGCCGCACCCACTAATTGGCCACACCTGATCTTAAAGAGAGCTTGTTTTCTTTGAAATGGCGTCTGTTCAAATAGACTAAAATAAACAGCTTTGTATGTGTAAAACAAAACATGCTAGCTCCATCCTGGAGGCGCACTAGACTAATCCCAGGGACAGAGAAGCCAAACCAAGCAACTTTCCGTCACCATTCCCAAAATGTTGTGGGACAGTTGTATGCAAAATAACAATAGGACAACCATAGGACAACCACACCAAGCTCGAACAAACTTATGCTTCTCAGAACGTTATGTGCTAAATGGGTGGGTAATGTCTAACTTCACTGATAGAACACGAGACCAAGAACTTCAAGTTAGATTGAATACACAGCACCAGTAGTGGACTACCAAGGCCAGGTCTGTCTGTGCTGAATAGCAGGCCAGCAAGTCCTACCCTCTGATCTGCACTATTCAATTACTAAAAGCCAGTGGAGAGCTGGGAATGTGCACTCCATTTAAATGGAGATGGAATGGCATGGCATGGAATGCAATGGGCTGTATTCTAGGAATGGAGAGCAGGCTGAGAACGTAGTCAGGGTGACATGGGACACCCAGAATGTTAAGCTTCTGCTACTGACCCTAGGTCAATCAGTAGCTAAAGAATGAGACGAGAACAGGAGGAGCCTCTGTCTTAGCATCTGGTCCTAGGTCAGTTCACACAGCCGTGAATGGTCACTCATGTAAATTTGAATATATATAGACTGGCGTCTCCAAGGCTTCCTCCTGTGTGTCAGGGTTCATTTTCCATTCTGGGTGTACCGCGACAATAGCCTGGAGGACTTCAAGTTAGGCGTCAGCCAGACTACCGTGACAGGACATCTCTGAGCCATGTAGAGGTCATGAGTTTAAACTGTACACACTGTACACTAAAAGCATATTCTTGGGTGTTATTCTACTCACCACTTTCATGAACTATGACCTTTCTTGTCATTCATAGCAGAAGGCTTTTTCCGTTTTCCAGTTAAGCTTTGTTTACAATGGAGCCAGGAGATAGCTAGCTGTAGTAGCTAGCAGGTAAAAGTTCAGATTAATTTGCACAAAAATATATTATTTAACAAGCAATGACACCCGTTTTGTGACAGATCCACATCGGTCTAAGCTAACGGAATGGGTAGATGACATGACAGCGATGGCCTGACGTTAGCTACACAGACATTGTTAACTACTTCGTTCTCTCCGAGGGTGTTGATGGCAAAGAATTAAGAAATCATAAAGCACAGAAGCCTGTGTAATAAAACCGGCAAAGTTTTGTGCAAGAGACATGCAGACTTTCCTGAGAGCAGAGGTTTGTTTGAGCCCAGTCAGAGTGTCAACCGACCAAAACAGACGGCTTGGGAAACAGTGAGAGGCAGCGGCATCGTCGAAACAGTTGGTTGCTCGTGTTTTGCAGGGTTATGGAAGTCCTGTAGCCATGCAGCAGCTATCTTGTGGAAGGTATTAGAGTGGCTAGCAATTGTATTTACAACCATAAAAGCATAAAAAAATCTATTTGAGACATTTTGCATGTGTTGTTTTCATGAACTTGTGTAACGTTACTTGTCCAGGCTTTTTATGACGTAAAGTTACCCTGAGTTTGAGATAAGGTGCTAAAATAAACATTATTATTATTAGCAGGGAAATCCAAGAACCTTGAGCCTCAATGTCTGAGTCAGATAAACATCAGGCACTACAAGGCAGAGGATGAGTATGAGAGCAGTTCCAGGCCTGTTGGTAGTCCATCACTTCCAAAAACACCACATCATCTGTCTCAAGCCTTTAGAGTGTGGTCAAGGCTCTGACTAAACCCCTCTTTCTCCTCAAAAACACGTTCACTGGAGAAGTGTTACAATGGCTCTCCATCAGCAGAACAGAGCAGGGAAAATAGTGCAGTAGATCGTAGGATCTCTCAGCCACAACAAAACCGTGATGATGATCTGCGTTGTGAGAAAATACAAGGCATTCCGCCAGGCGTACGTTGAGATTCATGGTGAACAAGCTGGCAGACTAGAGGGGTTTTTAAGGAGCCCTTCATATCTGCTGGTTCAGTTTTTGATAATGGCGGGGCCCAGGCCTCAGTCAACTATGAAATAGGCCCTCATGTGAACCATTTAACTTTGAGCCTGTTTCTTATACTGAGGTCTATAAAGCACTAAAGGCAATAGACAGTAAAAAGTCTGCAGGTCCAGACAACTTGGACCCCTACCTCTTAAAGATAGCAGCTGGTATTATTACTGAACCTGTGGCTCACATTTTCAACTTGAGTCTCTTGACCAATTCCATACCCAGCATTTGGAAATCAGCTGATGTCCTCCCACGGCTAAAAGGTGGAGATCCCTCAGATGCTAATAACTATTGTCCTATCTCTAAACTCCCTATCCTGGCCAAAGTCTATGAATCCCTAGTGAACTCACAGTTAAAACACGTCTTCATTCAAAAGAACAAACTGAGTGGGGTTCAGTCTGGCTTTAGATCGGGGCACAGCACCACATCTGCAGCTATGGCAGTGGCAGACGACATCATCAATGCACTTGATAAAAAGCCACATTGTGCTGCTCTTTTTGTGGATTTATCAAAGAACTTTAATTCAGTTGACCTTGAATTGTTGCTAGCTAGACTCTGGTCTCTGTGAAGGGGCAGTAAATTGGTTCAGGAACTATCTTTCTGACAGAACACGATGTGTATATACACTGACAATCACAAGTCTCGCTTTCTTGAGATTAATAGAGGTGTGCCCCAGGGTTCCATTGTAGCTCCTGTGTTGTTCTCAATTTGTATTAATGATTTTGGAAATGGGATGCAACCAGCAGTTACATCTATATGAAAATGATACAGTTATATATACATGTGCTCCTTCTCTGGTTCAGGCTGTTGAAGAGCTCCAGACTGCTTTTCAGTCACTGCAGGCCTCCTTTTATGGTCTCAAACTGGTCTTGAATATGCAAAAAACTAAATTCATGACATTTACCAGAGCTAGAACTCTGCCAGAGAACGTTAGCATTGTCACATCTGTTGGCTTATCCATGTAAAAAGTGTCATCCTACAAATACCTAGGTATTTGGTTGGATGACAAGTTGTACTTTAAAGTTCATGTGGATAATATTGTGACAAAGCTTAAATTGAAATTGGGTTTTTATTTTCGTAATAAGGCTTGCTTCCCGCTTATGGCTAAAAATAGGCTTGTTCAGGCCAATTTTCTCTCTGTAATTGATTACGGTGACTTGTTGTATATGCATGCAACCTCCTCCGTCTTACAGAGACTGGACTCTGTTTATCATGCATCCTTGCGCTTTAATACAAATGCCAAGTCACTCACCCACCATTTCACATTGTACCAAATGGTAGGTCGGACCTCACTTTATATGCGCAGGACAATACATTTGTATGTGTTCATCTACAAAGCCCTTTTGGGTAAACTTCCTCTTTACCTCTGTAGTCTGGTCTCCTTCACCACCAGCAGTTACCAAACCCGGTCTGCTAGATGGTTGCTACTTAAAGTCCCCAGGACATTCACAGTATTAGGCAAGACTGCCTTCTCTTCTTGTGCACAAGACGCATGGAATAATCTACAATCCATGCTTCATCTAGATATGTTAGTGCCACTGAATGAATTTAAAATATTGATGGGAGAGACCGTTACGGAGGAGTCTAAATGTTTTTTTTTAGGCTGGATCATGTTGTTGTATGTTTTAATTCTGTAATGTATTGATTGTTGCTGCATTCTTGGCCAGGTCTCCCTAAAAAAAGAGAGTCTGGGTCTAAATGGGCTTTTCCTGGTTAAATAAAGGTTAAATAAAATAAAATAAATAATTGAAGACAAGGAAGCAAAGTGCATCTGATTTGTGGCACAGTTCAAGGAAGATTAGAATTACAGGAAGCTCAGCAAAAAAAAGGTGCCTGTACGTGCAGACACAAATAGTGACAAATTCTTGTGTGAGGACCAACTATGCCACCAACTATGGAAAAGAAAAAGAGCTGACAGCCTGCAATCAACTCAAAAAACAGAGAATAAACATTACACACAAGGGTACAGTTGTAAGTGTCCAAGAACCTTGGCTATCAGCTAAGTACAGGTCGAATCATTGACTCTAGCGAGTTCCTAGATATAAATAGCCCTGTCCGAAACAAAAAACACCACTCACTCAACGAGCGGTTGTCTTAGAAATTCAATGATATTAAAGTAGTGGATGGGCAGCTTAAGCTGCAGAAAAAAATGGTAGCAAAGGGTATTACACGCAAATTCAACTTCACATGTTTTGTACAGGTCTGAAGACAGCCTGATTGATGATCTGGACACCAGATGAGAACGTGGTACTTATTGTGCCGTTTGATGAGATATTTGTAAGGGAGCAGGTTAAGCGGTTGAGAGTTTTTATTTTTAAAACGTAAACGTTTTTACGTAAACGTTACTTTTAAAACATTAAACGTAATGACAGATATGCTGAGATTGTGAAGAAAGTGTAGAGCATGTGTTGGTATTAACACAGACTGTAAAGACATGGACAAGTGTGTTGTGCATCAGAGCTATAGGCAACTTCTCTAGATGGCAAAGAGCTGAGCAAATGACAGATTTTCTGCCAAGTTGACTAAAGGTCAAATGTGGACAGTCATACAACATAAGGTAGGAAAAATACATATAAAGAGCTATTGTCAGTGTGTGTTGTGTTCAAGTAGTGAATTGGCATGTACAAAGTCCATAAAAAATTCTAGATCTTGCTAGGAGAGAGTAAGTTTACATGTATATACAGGTTACAATTCCCATGTTTTGTTAATGGATTTAAATCAATAATAATGAACTGTCTCAAAGTTTAATAAAATGCATAACAATTGACAATATCACATGTTTGTTCTCATTCCTTTTCATCACACTGTCTTCATAACCCCCCGAACAGTATCATCAGTCTCAGTATGTTGTAAGATCTCATTGAACCCGCTTGGTTGTCATGCATTTCATGTTATATCCTGCATTTAATTACTGGTCAGCGACGAATGAGCTCACCCCTCAAATTTACAAGAGCAGTAAATATTCTTAGAATCTTGCCTACTTTTGGAACAAAAGTTATTGGCACCACTTGTGATAAGATTTTGAAAACTTTTAAGTGTTTAATAGCTCTTTCTACGTGGACTCACATTTGCAATTCTTCTATTGGAAGTAAACTGTTCCTCACTAAGTTGTGCACCCTTTTTTGTAAACAAGGGTATTACTAAATACATTTTCCTCTGACACAACAAGTCTCTTATTAACCTCTTCTCCTGGAAGTAAGTAGTCCAAGATCCCAGAGTCCACCGTGTTAAACGTATAGCTGCATTGTCTGCCATATGCAGCAGATATAACATTATTAGTCCACATGGGGCTATACCTACAAGGTATTTGATAGTTTTATGTGAGTAGTATTAGCTAAAAGACTACCCTTTTGAAAATCAGCATCCGGACAAGTCAAGTGTCATGGAGAAACCGATTGTTTTTAGTTTTTTAGGAAAATTGTGAATTGAAAGCAGAAGTAGTGATACAGAGAAGTAGAGTCCCATAACTGAGTGCTGACTGGTTGTGTACTATGTTCCTGCTGGGCTGTGAGGCTGTGAGGTCAGCCTCGGAGTCAGGCGTGACTCATGGCGTGACTCATGAGTCACAACACCATCCATACTGCGTGGTGGCCGACTACGCCACGGACCCCACACTAAGCCAGCTAAATGACTCAAATGTAAATGTAAACACAGAGGCCAAGGCTAGGGTAATGTCACTTCCTGTCACCAGTCAACACGGGTGATAAAGCTTATCACAGCATCTCCCATGGAGACAGTGGAAGAGGGTGACGCCATTGGCTACCTGGGATCACATGCTGTGTGTGAATGGTGGACGGTAGGCAGTGGGTGAGAGTGTATTTAGCTCGTTTTTTTCTTCTTATCATCCACTTGATTTATCATATGGAGATGACACGCTGACATCACATATTCTTTCATACTTGCATACTCACATGAATGCAATAGTAGTAGGTGTGTAACAGTTCACCAAACCCACGGTTCGGTACATATTGCGGTTTTGGGGTCACGGTTCGGTTCGGTTACGGTACAGCGGGAAAATGAAATGCCAACAGTTACTTTAGTACATTTTTGTTTATTTGGCAAAAGACGCAAAACTAAAAAGCTCCCTATTTGTGGCCCAAGTCCAGCTTCTGTGACAGCATTCACAATGTTCCTGGAATTGTCTGTGGGATTGTTATGCTGGGCCACTTCACGGGTCCTTCTGAAATGGACCTGGGGCTTTCCCAACCGAACCCGATATGCATAAATGTATTTCTAAATATAGAGACCCGTTCCGAAAAGATCCAAGGACATCTAGACTAGTTACGTATAGACCAGGTCGGATCCAGACCCGGTCTACCCAGAAAAGTCCATTTGTAAGCTACTTTATTAACCAGAGCTGATAAAGCACGAGGGAGACACACTCTAGCAGGCGGAGGAAGGATCTTGCAGTGTGTGTACTGTGAGTGAGTGACACGGGGAGCAAGGATGAGGGAGGGCAAGACAGACAGAAAGCAACCAACCATCCAAGCCTGCTCGCGCTAGTAGACTAACTTCTAGGTTGTCATAGCTAGTAGCTTGGCTATTTATCATCCAATATGATTACGTAGTACCTGTCTTGACTGCATCAAACAAAGAGAAGCTTGTTAACTAAACTAGCTATATTAGCTAGCTAGCTAGGCTAATTGAGGCTGCATGCGGTTTCTCCCTGTCCTACAGTTACAAATAACACCTCCATTCAGATTATTAAGTACAGTGTTTCCTCCTTTAACAGTTGAATCATACTGCGGCACACCTTGCGTGCTGCCGCAGAATTATGTGGCACGTCATTAAATTGTCAGCCATTTTTTCTGTTACTGCAAGTTATTGCTATTTTGACCACCAGAGGGCATCTTTGAGAAGCATTTGATAGTATTCCGTATTGGCATTACCAGAGAATTTAAAAACTTTTTTTGTAATAACACTGTTTTTGCAATTGATTTTAAGAAATTTGGCTTAATTAATTTGCTTAATATTATGGTGTTTCTATTCAGAGAAAAACGAGAAACTCAACATCTGCAATTTGAAAGAGTATTTTTGTATCATTATTTTATTAACAAAATGTGTTTATTTGTTTATTAGGCTACTGTGCAGTCTACAATACATATTGTAGTAAACATGGGAAAGTGCCTAATTCCTTACATAAGGGAGTGCATGCCATGTCTGTACTACAGAATGCGGGGCACTCGGGAGGCCGGTATTATTTCATAGTTGTGATGTTTTCACTATTATTCTACAAGGTAGAAAATAGTAAAAATAAAGAACAATCCTGGAATGAGTAGGTGTGTCCAAACTTTTGACTGGTACTTGCTTAATTAATTAGATTAATATTATGGTGTTTCTATTCCATTCAAAATGAAAAACCCTCAGGGTTTCTGTTAGGATGGAACAGAAAATATGGCGCTGTACAACGTGACGCTCATAAATTCAGAGCATTGTCAGTCTGTAAATTCAGACTGTTTCGCTCTCGGAGCGCACACTGGACGTTCGGGCCAAGGACTAGGGTTGATTTGAGCATTCTGGCCTTACAACAGCAGTCAAGCACCCAAGCTAACGTTGGCTAGCTTACTAGCTACTTCCAGACACAAATGAGACCACTCTGACCATTTTACTTGCCCTAGCAGAGCTGGTTAGGCAGTTTTTGTGTTAATCAGAGCGTTGGTGTCTGTAACTGTGCTGCTGGAAACAATTTAAATACACTTTTTTGCCGACGTTTACTGACACCGGCCATATTCAACGTGTTAAGCGCTCATAAATTAATTATTCTGCACTCTGGTACACTCAGACGAGAGTGCTCTGCAATCGGTGTAGATAGCCAGAGCAAATTAACGAAAGCACCCGAATGTCCATTGAGAACGCACAATGACTATACCATTTAGCTGAGCTAAGAATGACTGGAATGATCAAGTCAATAAACATTGAGTAGTTAGATAGCCTATAGTTAATATACTAGCAAGTTTGATGTATAACTACTAACGTTAAGTAGCTAGCTAACATATCGGTACATAATGCAGTAATGATATGCTATGTGGTTTGTCAGGACAGTGTAGCTAACAAATTGTCAGCCAACATAACGTGTAAGGTAACTTATTTGAAAAGTTATTACTTTATTAAATTGAGTAGCAGGCTACCCCTTGGTCGTTAGGGCAAATCTAGTCTGTGATAGGAGGGGGGATTTTCACACCTAGCTCGGCTATTAGACTATTCTTTATAGTAAAGGTTGAATAGTCTATTGTTCAGCTATTACCCCCCCTCCCCAACTTGCAACAAATTGTTGTTGTTCCAATCTCGTACCTTTCCCTCTTCCACGCGTCATCATTCTGCGCCTGAGTGGCTCACTTGTGGGCGTGCTGGCAGGATATGGCAGCATCTTCGGTTGTGCGTCAATAATTCTGCATACAGTAGCACGTTTGTATGAAGGTGTGGTTATTCACAGGCAAATTGGTATATGCTATGAAGGTACATTTGTGTCTTTTTGTCGAACTTTTTTTGATTTTCAATCAAAAATAATTGTTCTGAAAGCAACTTTTTTCCGACACGAAGGAAGTCAGTGCGGACACCTACGAAGAAGGACTGTGTGATGATGGCATCTCATGTAAGCAGCACTGGGCGTTCCTCTGTCCAACTTTTACATAGCTAGTAGTTAGCTTCTACAATTCAGTGTCGGTTCATAACAATCTACTATATTAGTTCATAACATTCTACTATATTACATACATACATACATACCGTAGAATGATAAATCATGCAATTATTATTCTCAAGCTAACCAAAAGCATTTAGCTACGAACGCCTGTTCTCGCCATTTTCAGCAGGCCATGTCATATTTGTTTCATAGTCGATATATAATCATATTTCATGACAGTGTAACGGTTAGCTTTTTATACAGAAGGATGAAAGAACACAATATGTCTGTCACAAATAGTTAGGGAGTCTTTGCAGCTTGTAGATGGTGCAGGTATCATTACATATTTCCCATCACCTAATGAACAACCACAATACCAGTCTGGTGTTAAGCTTTCTGTGCTGTATTGCCGTATCCTGAAAATGGCATCTGCCGCTTTAGATTGAACGGTCATATCGGTCAGTTGTTTTCATATCTACAAAAAATAAGCTATCTTCTTTACTTTCAGAGAGCGAGCTGATCAAGGGGTCGAAAATGTAGATTTTGCCAGATGTTCACTGTCCGAGGAACAGGCCGTGGAAGCTGTATTGCTGGCAAAAGTGTCCATAACCAGAGGTAATTAAACTGTTCTGTGTTTTTTCTCTCTTCATCTCTGCCTGTCTTGTTGTACATGGAACCTGTCTCACATGCATTAATTTAAAAATCCTTACGATATCAGCTGCTAATTTTCAGATTTACACCACATAAACACAGCCATTTTCACTGGACTATCTGTTGCTATCTGTTGCTGCCAAGACATGATTTCCCTGGGGGTTAGCCTTGCAATAACCAAGTGGTGAGACACATAGCCCTCTATATTTAAATGTTTCAGGTACACTCCGATAGGTGTCTGCGTCACATACAGTATCTTCTATTGACATTATCTTCTATTGTTTGTCCTCATGTGTCTGTTTTTCAGCATGAAGTACTATGTAGCCACTTAGTGTGGACACCAGGTGAGACCACACACACACACACAAAAACAGTCTCTCTTCTTCACTTCATCTCTCTCCCCCTTCTCCCTAAATCCTCTAGGTTATATCAGCTGTTTTGGTGAACTGGCTGACACAGAGGGCACAGCATGATCATAGGTGAGAGGTCACTTGGTCAGGTCAACAGGAAGTATTATTAAAGAGATGCTTTACATTGAAATATAGACAGAGATGTAGTAGTCCCCGAGTTAATGATCCAATGTCAGTTTTTTATTTCACCTCCTGATGATTATGATGACTGACCGTGTTAGAATAAAAAAAACAAGGCTTAATCATGCTCTCTCTCTATCTGTCACGCCCTGACCTGAGATATCTCTGTTTTCTTTATATTTTGGTTAGGTCAGGGTGTGACTAGGGTGGGTACGTTAGTTTTTTATTGTCTAGGGTTTTTTGTAAGTCTAGGGTTTTTGTAGGTCTAGGTATTTGTATGTCTATGGTGGCCTGATATGGTTCCCAATCAGAGGCAGCTGTTTATCGTTGTCTCTGATTGGGGATCATATTTAGGTAGACATTTTCCTTTTGGTGTTCATGGGTTCTTGTTCTATGTTTAGTTGCCTGTATGCACTATCCATATAGCTTCACGGTTTGTTTTGTTATTTTGTTCGTATGTTCAGTGTTCGTTCTTATAATAAAGAAGAATGTACGCTTACGACGCTGAGCCTTGGTCTCCTCCTTACAAGCATTACACCCCTATCTAGTAGTCCCACGTCCTACCCTGCGTGATGGGGACAGTGGCCTAGATGCCTGTCCTGAAATCACTATCAATTGAGATGCCGGGCACCAGCTCCACCCACACAGTCCAATTACCAGGACACGGACCATCAGTCCCCCACAAAACACACATCATTAACAGGACAGGAATCTACAGTGGGGATATAACACATGTCGTTAACCACCCACCCAGCCAGAGGACTCAGTAAGGGGGAAGAGGTAGGGCTACCTCCCATGTTGACCACCCACCCAAAAGGCCCCAAACCTTGGGATGAAATAGCTGCCAGGCCTGGCTGGAGAGAGCAGTCTCTACTGGGGACCAGGCTGTAATTGGGTCAGAGCCCTACTCTCTCTGAATCCCTCACTGAGCCAAAACCATCTCACACATGAAATAGTGATGCTGCTTTTGATCGGTGAAGGGGAAGAGAACAGGGCTAGACATGGCCAGCCAATACTACATACAAGTCCAAGATGGGTTGACAGACATAGCCTGCTCACTAACAAAGTGATAGGTCTACACTCCACTATCAGTCCGCAAGTACTTGTGTATTCAGAGGTCCTAATTAGGATTCTTTACGGGATGAAGTGTATTTCACTGAATTATGGTTCCAACGTGAGATAATTTCGTTAGAGGGTCAGCTCAGAGACGGCCTTCATTGGAAGAACATCTAATGGATGCCAGTTCATTGGAAGGCCATTTCCGCGGAGGCAAAACAAATGCTTCCCAAAAGCTCATCTCACCCAAACCAAACTGTGGAAGCAGAATGCTGATTAGAGCATGGTTTCTCTTCGGAGAAAGCCGATCTATGGGAAACAGGTTATAGTCCCCATAGAGTCAGACCCTTGTTTCCTAACCAAGCTGTAGCCTCACCCTGGAGAAATGATTGCCTCAGTGTATTTTATTTCTCTAGCTGACAGAGAGGAAGACACAACACGACTGGCACTGTGGGGTCAGGGGTTAAGGGTCAGACGATGATCTGGTTACACCGTGGCTTAAGGAAGACTGACTAATGAAGACACATCATTGGCTCCCTGACCACACGTGCTGTGTTGACTGGCTGGCCCTGTTCACACGTCCAGAGCAGCACAGCTCCCCACAGTTCCCCTGAAGTGTGTCAGAGAGGATACCTGCCGGGCAGCTGAACACAATACGGAGGGCAGTGGAGGCCGCTTGGCTGGCGGCCATCACTTCAAAGAGCTAGCGTGACAACGTTAAAAAACCAAGAGCAGAGGAAGTCCATTGGTGCATTCCCAACATCCTTCGATCCGTGGACCAATCGGCAGGGAGGATAAGAAGAAAGCATGACATTCTCTGGGTTTGATTAAAGAGCATTTAAAGCGTCTCCTGGGTCTGAGGGAGGATTGGGAGAAGACTGGGCTAAATACCCTCCATATTTACTCTAAAAGGAAGTTCCTGGCAGGGGACAGTATTACTGCTAAAAATACCCCAACACTGCCACTGACCAACCAGGTGGGCTATTCATTACAACCAGAATAGAAGAAGGATAAAGAAAAGAAAGCGAGAGGAAAGCTATCCCCTTACAGCGACTACAGAACGAGCAACAGGACTCACTAGCTCACTCCCTCGCATTCTCTCTCTCTCTCTCTCTGCGTCTCTCGTCACGGATGGTTTCCACGGTATTTATGGGAAGCCGCTGACTTCATGGCTAGAGCGGTGGAGGCCCTGTGCGTGTACAGTAGGCTACACAAACAAGACCTACAGGACGTGATCTCACTATCTCTATCCCAAAGAAAGCACCACACTCACAGGCTGCTGATCCTATCGCCTCCACAATGCTGCTGAAATGTTTCCCAAACAATACTTCCCCTGGAACTCACCCACTCCCGTGATAGGTTGGAGGACTTCACTGTTTTCCGCAGCCTTTTATGTCAAAGAAACGATCAAATGAATACAGATTCATCTCAATCTCTCTTACCACAGCATACTTCTTTCTCCCCCTTTCATTCCCACTGTTTTTCATCATTCCAAACTAATTCCACATCAGTGAAGCACTCTTAACAACGCTGAAATGATTTAAAAACCTTGTTTTCCCTGTAACTAACCCTTTTTTTTTTTTTACATCTCTGATGTCTGACGTTAGTGAACACAGTTCAATGTGAGTGTTGGCCCCAGGACACTGTGTAATGATTTAACTGTACGCTCCGCTCTGGCTTCAGACAACACATGATCTCTAAGTAACACTGAGACACTGCTGTGACAAGTACACTAAGTGATTCGCCAGTGTCTAACAGTGGCAAGATAATATAGCGTGTGTGTGGGCTAGATATGTGAGCAACTGCATTTATACACTCCACTCTGAGTGTGTATATAGTTTGTGAATGTGTATGTTTGAGTGTGTGTGTGTGTGTGTGCCTGCTATGTAAGGTAACTACATTGCTGTGACTAAGCACACACTCAACACACACCTTCCAGATTTACAAGCTGAGAAGGTCACTCCACAACTGTGAAGGCCACTGGGCCCGGCACCACTTAGTTAGTGGGGTACACAATACCAACTAGAGCAAGAGAGTTTTACTCAGTGGTCAGTACTGGGAACTATAGTCAGTACCAACTCCTTAAATACCACTGTTACCGCTACCCAACTCATATAGTATCTTACTTTACTATGCCAACCATTCCTGCGCACATGCGTTCCGATCAATTAGACCTATATTACCAGGAAGGTATATTTTGACACCAAGGAACATGCCAATGTTAGTTAGTAAGACCTGGCCTGATGGGTTTGGTCTCAGTATGCATACTGCAATGCCACACAAGATAAGAGACAGTCCAGACACATGAGCCGCTCTGCTCTGAGGGGAAGCTGATGGGACTGATTATTAGCCTGTCCACTTCCTGTACAGATCAGCAGTTCTAGTCCAATACTTTGATGCATCTCCACCCATCACTGCCCTACCGCCTACCGCCTACTCCTCTCTTCTATTCTCTTCCCCTCTCCTTTCTACTCCTTTCCTCTCCCCCTATCCTATCTTCTCCTCTCCTATCTTCTCCTACTCCTCTCCTCTCCTGTCAAGGTCCCAGAGGTTGGGTGGGTGGGGAGAAAACCCTCCAACAGGAAGAGGGGGGCTGCTTTCCTGCTTTCCTCTCTCCAGATAATCCAGGCCTTGAACTTGATTTACACTAGGATTCCCAGGTTGCTGCTCAGGGGGGAAGTGTGGAAACGTCTGTCTGCGACCAGACCACCTGGACAAGAGAAGTGCTGACCGCGTGGAAAAGAATGACAACCCGCTGGCCCCATAAGACTGGCTCTGAAATAATCAGACCTATGAGAAGAGACTTCCCACTGGGCACAGACGTCAGTTCAACGTCTAGTTTTGATTTACATTTGGTTGAGTTATCAACTAACCTGAAATCAACAAGACATTTCACCATGTCATTGGATTTAGGTTCAAAGTTGGGTGAAAAAAAGACGAAATGCCCTTATGTTGATGATGTACGTTTTCCACGTTGACTCAACATCATAACATTGATTTTTGGGGTTGAAATGACGTGGAAACAATGTTGATTTAACCCGTTTTTATCCAGTGGGGTGGTTCTGTGTGGGCTGAGCAGAGCAGAGCCAATATGAGCCAATCTAGCCATATGAAGGGCCTCAAATCAGCTGACTCAAAGTTACTTAGTACGGGATAAAGGGTACATCAAGTTCAAACAGTGGTCATTCACCCTAAAAGCTAACATCTACATTACATAAACATTCCCCCCTCCCTCCCCTGCGTTTTAACACGTGCTTCCAGGGTGACAATCTGCTTGGCAAGTATTACATATGTAGACAGCTCAGAGTAGAGTGTCAAAACTGTTTCTATGGTCCTTCACAGAGAGAGACACAAGCCTCTGGCGGTGCAAGAGGGGGAGAACACTTGTATTACCTGGCTAATTCCACTCAATCAATGCTAACCTAGTCTGTGGTGTGAAGCCAGGGCTAGCTCTCTGTAGGAGCAGAAAAGGGGCTGGGGACCAACATGCTGCATATCACATTCTCATGGTGCTTTATGTAACAGGACAGGGACAGAAGTGCGAAACGTTTTAGAAATGTAATGTTGGAAGGGAAACAAAAACAGACACAGGCAGAAAGCTGTAGCCTAAGGCATGTTCAACAAGGGGAATTGTTCGCGAATGTTTACCAACGTTAGCTTACGCTCGAGACAATATAATAACAAAAAAAATACAGTTCGTGGCAAACCTTCGCTCTGCATGTTAAATACAGGTAGCGTGTTGCGTTCATGGATGGCAGAACGTTCATCTACATCACATCCACATGCTTGCACACACACACACACACACACACACACACACACACACACACACACACACACACACACACACACACACACACACACACACACACACACATTACTACGCCCTGTAAAGATGGTTCCTACGGTAACATGCCATCTGCCCAGCAGGAGCACGAGAGCAGCTTACAGGCATGATGCCCCGCCCCCTCCACAGACACACACACACACACACACACACACACGTTTGTTTTACTATCCTTGTGGGGACCGAAAAATGTATTCCTATTCAAAATCATATTTTCCCTAACCCTACACCTTAACCTAACCTTAACCCTAACCTTAAAACTAAACCTAACCTTAACTTCTAACCCTATCCTTAAATCTAACCCTAATTGTAACACAACCCCAAAGCCTAAAATAACCTTTTTCCTTGTGTGGACCGTCCGAATGTTCCTTGTTTTACTATCCCTGTGAGGACTTCTGGTCCCCATAAGGACCACCGCACGCACGCACACACACACACACACACACACACACACACACACACACACACACACACACACACACACACACACACACACACACACACACACACACACACACACACACACACACACACACACACACACACACACACACACACACACACAGACCCATGGCCACGCAAGGAAACTCGGAAAGAGGATTACACACAAACAATACACACTTACACACACTCTTCACTACAACTACCACCCTAGCGCTATGGTAAATCCCACCATTAACCCACTCATAATCTGCCATAAACCTTGTGTAATCTTTCCATGACCCAAACACCCAAACAATACCTGAATACCTCATGGATTCACACATGTTCATGACTGGTACACACAGACACAAGCTCGCGCACACAGGGTGATGCAGGGAGTGGCAGTACTGTAGGTGGGTGGGTGTTTGGCTGACCCGGCCCAGGGCCCAGACACTCTGGGATAACACAGTAGCATAATACAGGATGTAGGCCAGGGACAGTCTCAGCCGGAGTCTAAGGAAGCTCTTACATGGGGCACTGTGCCAAGGAGCAATACTAACACTGTCGGTCCAGCTTTCCATTCGCCTTCCACACTCACTGGCACATCTTTGACACCTCACTTCCACTGTAGACGCACACAAGCCGCGTCTCGTTTCACCATCACGGCGTAAGGCTGGATTACAGAGCTTGATCAAAGACTGCATTGAGACATCATTGCACTTTTCCCTCTGTATCATAGACACATTTTTGCAGAGTGGGTAGGGAGTTAATTATGAAAACAATCCAAACCTGGACTATCGTACACATGAGCAAAACACATAAACAAAGTTATGCTGTATCATCCACTGCAGAGCTAATAATTGCTGGTTTCCTGGATAGTTTCTTCATCCTGTGTCCTCTGTGTAGGTCCCTGTGGGGCCATGACCTCGCGACCCTTGGTGTCACCTCAGGCATCCAGCATGCGTCATGCCACACTGTGGCGGGGGCACTGGGGAATTATGGGAAGATGACGGGGAGAGAGAACGGACGTTTGGGTTAGGGTCTCCAGCACTCTCCCTGTCACACATGGACAGGGAGCAGAGAGCGGCTGTTCTTGGCAGAGCAGAGATGAGAGAGAAAGAGAGAGAGAGAGAAAGAGGAATGAGAAAATGAACTAGAAAAGTAGACAGAGGAACTGTAAGTCAAGCAGGGGCAAATCCCAGCTGACTCCCCCCAGAGAGAGAGAGAGCAGGCGCTTTAGTAACAGTTCTCACCAGAACATCCAGCAGTCAGAGAGAAAGGCCCCAAAACATCATCCCAAACAAGCAGAATAGAACCCTTAGCTCCACCCCCTCACAGCTCCCCTGTGATAGGTCAGGGGGCCAGGCAGCTTCCCTGAGAACAGACCTGCTTAAAGCAGCCCCTGGCTGGCTGCCCTCCAGAGTCTTTCTACAGGCTGTGGGAAACAGCTTAACACTCCAGACCAGTCTAATCATTTCATCAGGCCTGAAGAACAGCAGCTCCCTCTGACCTTTCGTGTTCTGCGTTTAAAGCGCTGCGGGACAATGGCAACACACCAGGAGTGGGAAAATAGGGCCTTTCCGGGCCTCCTCACACCCCTGGAGGAAGAATCTGTATCGCATCCCAACTCCTCCACTCCTCCTCATCTCCACTTCAGGAGCTCCCTGACTCCGCTGAAGCCCTGAGGGTGTGAGAGGGGTTACCAACACCCACAGCTAAGTTAAAATCTCCCTCCCAAACAACCAGCACATATCAAACAGTCCCCTGTAGGAGCAGAGCCTTAGAGTCTGCTTTGCTCCCTTTCCACACAGACCAGCGAGGACAGACTGGACTAGAGCATAAATAAGAGCAGGAAGACTGCAATTAGCTCTCTGCGATGATGACTAAGGACTGGTATGCAGAGCTTAGAAAGGACACGAGAGACAAGAGAACAAGACAGGCCTATTGCTATATTTGGTTAAATCGGTAAAAACAAAAAAAACAAAGTTCCAAAATGAATCACAGTGCACACAAAAAAAGAGCAAATGCATATTATGACCAACGCTGTGTCACAAATGGAAACAAAGGTTCCCAGGAAGACGTGAGAGACAGAGTACACCCAGCCACTACATCTGCATCATAAAATACAGCCACGGTTGCTATGTCAACACACCCAGAGGAATAGCTACATAGACGGGAGCCCACGCTGTCTTTAAAACGAGCAGAGGGGAGGAGGGAGGAAGGGAGGGAGAGAGAGAACCCGGAGAGAAGGGCGGATAAGAACGGGAAACGGAGGGGAAGAACGATAGGGTGAAAACGGCAGGAGTGGAGACCAATCTGATGGAGTGTTGGTTGACATAAAAAAAAAAAGAAGAGGGAGGAGAGAAAAACAGACAGCCACTTGGGAGATCAAGCAGCTATAAACATTGTCCTTAGGGACAGAGAAGAGAGCGGGGACTGAGACAGAGCTATAGAAGGAGATACTGTGCAACACTTACGCCATCTTTCATACTGTATGTATACCCACCAGCTAATCCCTTCACTCCCCAAAATACAACCCTCTTACAGAAACCATTTCCTCTCTCTGTGGCCACCTTAGAGAAACCCCTGATGCCATAAACGTATATATGTCTGGCATGGGGCACCGCTCAGACTGTTTATAGTATATTCAGACGTTTATGGACAGCGCTCTGTACTAGTGTGGTCTGGTCCCCCTTCCTTTCCCCAGAGGCCTCAGGCACGGGCTGAAGGACGATAGGCACAACTGGCCTTCATCTCTAAAATCTCCCTTTATGGGCAGAGAGGAGCGCCTCTGAACCAACGCCCAGCCTCTGTGTGTAAAACATGGAATAGAGACAAATGAGAGGGCGTAAACAGTGTATGTGTGTTGCAGACGTGGTTCATCGGCGAGGGAACAGGAGGTAAGGAGCAGGGGAGAAAGGCAGAGGGGGAGAAAGGAGCGGAGTGAGTGTGGCAGGCAGACGGACAGACAGTTGGACAGACAGACAGACGGATGGACGGACAGACAGAGAGAGTGCAGGCGGCCAGAGAGAGCAGGGTTAATGAAATGCGTGATGATAGCACAAGCTGAGCCAGCAGTAGCAGCAGCAGTTGGGAGATCACGCCTGATTGCTAACACTTAATACCCTGGATTACCCTGGTCCTGGCCTGGCCTGTCTGATCCTTCACACAGACACGCACATGCACATGGACGCATGTACACGCACACACACACACACACACACACACACACACACACACACACACACACACACACACACACAACGCACACACACACACCATACTCCTACCCCCTCCCTGTCCAGCCAGCCACCATAACCCACATAGGCTGGGAAGCTGCCGCTTGGCTATCCTGGTCTGGTCTGGTCTGGCCTAGGCGGGGCTGGGCTAGAGCTGAGACATTGGGCCACAGCACCCTCAGGCATGACTGAACACTGAACACTTTATATTCCACTGATCAAGCTGATCTGGATGTATGGCAGATTGATGAGGCAACGTTCATGCCTCACAAACACAATAGATACAGTCTCCCTCTGCAATGACCTCATTGGCTTGATCCGAAACACAATTCAAGGTTATTTTTCTTCGAATTATGTTTTCTTGGCATTATTCGGCATTTGTTGACAGACAAAAACAATTAAAGGTTCTGGGAGCCCACAACAATAAGTGGTTGTCAATCAATTTAAAGAGTTCAAGATTGATAATAAACATGGCCTGAGTATTGTTGTGGCCTTTGACCCTTCCAGCCCTGTATTAACTGTGGATCTGAGAGGAGCTAACAGCACCAACCATATAGAACCAGACAGGGTAACAACCTCCATCAACCGGGGATAACAACCAATCACCCCCTGGCTAAAGGCTGCTCAACCTGGGTCACCTTGTCAGGGACAAGGGGCTGTGCTTTGTAACACACACTGTCACATGGGGAGACAAAAACACAGCATCAAACAGACCTCGCACACAACAACTCTTTCTTTCTCTCTGTGTCTTCTCTCTCTCCCCATACTAATTAGGCCATCTCCACCTTCCTGAGATTGCCTTTTGTTTTGGAGAGAGTGGTACAAAAACAACATTATTGTCTTTAATTAAGCCACAGTCACAATGGTCATCAATTTCTCTCTCTCTCTCCCTCTCTCCCTCCCTCCCTCCCTCCCACCTCTGTGCCTTTGGCCGCTCTGTGAGGACACTTCCGGGTGTCACAGTCCTCCTTTGTCCCTCAGGCGGCCAGCACAAGGCCAGCTCTATGTATGTGGGAAGCAGAGAACACTGAGTCTCCACGCCAAGGCCAAGTCTCCTCTTAATGAGAAGAGACTGCTGCTGGGAGAGAGAGAGGAGAGGGCGGGAGAGAGACAGAGAGCTGTTTGGGGACGCGCCACACGTCCTCCTCCCACATCTCCCCTCACCAGCCCCCAGGCTCAGCCTCAGCCTGCCTTTCTCTTCTTAGGCAACGGACAATCAGTAAAGGCACTAAACCAAAGCCTATGACAATAAAAAAAGGGTGCTATATGCAGGTTGTACACACTGAGGTTGGAGCCTTGGAGGTTACTATCCATAAACACTCAGTAATCAAGAACCTTGTATTCAGACCGACCATCATAATCCCTATTCCATATTGCTTTAGAATTCTACATTTCACCACGGCCGACCTATTCTTTCTAAAATACTGTATGTCATCTCTCAAATTACTCCTCTCACTTGGCAACACAGCTATTTTTTTGCCATCACTCTCAGGCTTTGTTGCTTGGCAACTGGGCCTGCGATCCACCTCTTCTCTGGTTGGTTGATTGAAAGCAGAAAGAGAGAGAGAGAGGGGAGAAGAGAGGAGAGAGTAAGGATTGGCCATGCATGTTTCAGTTGCCATTGACAAGTCCTTGCCCCGCCTCCCCATCCGACAGGGATTCATGTATTATAACAAGCATGCTGGCCATATTGTGCTGTCAAAATCATTCAGCAAGATAGCATTAGATATAGAGGGTGGGAAACAGACAGGGAAGTAGATGAAGAGAGAGAAAGATGGGGAAAAAAACAGACAGAGATGGGGGGTGGGGGGGGGTCAGAGAGAGAGAGACAGACTCAGTGAGCATAGCCTTGCTATTGACCGTAAGGTGCTACAGAGGGTAGTGCGAACGGCCCAGTACATCACTGGGGCCAAGCTTCCTGCCATCCAGGACCTATATAATAGGCGGTGTCAGAGGAAAGCCCATAAAATTGCCAGAGACTCCAGTCACCCAAGTTATAGACTATTTTTTAATGCTAACGCACGGCAACCGGTATCGGAGCGCCAAGTCTAGGACCAAAAGGCTCCTCAACAGCTTCTACCCCCAAGCCATAAGACTGCTGAACAATTCTTAATAAAATCACCACCGGACAATTTACATTGACCCGCCCCTCCCTTTTGTACACTGCTGCTACTTGCTGTTTACCATCGATGCATAGTCATTTCACCCCCACCTACATGTACAAATTACCTCAACTAACCTGTACCCCCGCACACTGACTCGGAACCGGTGCCCCCTGGGGTGGCAGGTAGCCTAGTAGTTAACGCGTTGGGCCAGTAACCGAAAGGTTACTAGATCGAATACCCAAGCTGACAAGGTAAAAATCTGTCGTTTGTCACGCCCTGACCTTAGTTCCTTTGTTATGTCTCTATTTTGGTTTGGTGTAGGCGTGAATTGGGGTGGGCATTCTATGTTCTATGTTTTATATTTCTATGCGTTTGGCCGAGTGTGGTTCTCAATCAGAGGCAGCTATCTATCGTTGTCTCTGATTGAGAACAATACTTAGGTAGCCTCATCCCACCTGTGTTTTGTGGGTAGTTGTTTTCTGTTGTGTGTCTGCACCAGCCAGAACTGTTTCGGTCGTTCTCTTTGTTATTTTTGTTATTTCAGTGTTCATTAAATAAATATGGACACGTACCACGCTGCACCTTGGTCCTCTCCTTCGTTACATCGTTCTGCCCCTGAACAAGGCAGTTAACCCACTGTTCCTAGGCCGTCATTGTAAATAAGAATTTGTTCTTAACTGACTTGCCTAGTTAAATAAAGGTTAAATAAAAATACATTTTAAAAATTAAATATAGCCTCGTTATTCTTATTGTGCTACTTTTTATTATTACTTTTTATTTTAGTGTACTTGGTAAATATTTTCTTAACTCTTCTTGAACTGCACTGTTGGTTAAGGGCTTGTAAGTAAGCCTACACAAGTCTACACTCGCTGTATTCGGCGCATGTGACAAATAAAGTTTGCCGATGGCAGACTTGGCTCTCAAGATAAGACAGGCTATGTGACACTGCCTGGTGGAAACTGAGCTGCACTTCCTAACCTCCTGTCAAATAAATGTATGACCATATTAGAGACACATATTTCCCACAGATTACACAGAGCCACAAAGAATTCGAAAAACAAATCCAATTTTGATAAACTCCCAAATATACTGGGTGAAATACCACAGTGTGCAATCACAGAAGCAAGATTTGTGACCTGTCGCGACAAGAAAAGGGCAACCAGTGAAGAACAAATACCATTGTAAATACAACCTATATTTATGTTTATTTATTTTCCCTTTCGTACTTTAACTATTTGCACTTCATTACAACACTGTAAATATGCATAATATGACATCTGAAATGTCTTTATTCTTTTGGAACTTTTGGAAAGTGTCATGTTTCCTGTTAATTGTTTATTTGACTTTTGTTTATGTTTGCCAAAGCATATTGGCAAATGTTTCCCATGCCAATACATTGAAATTGAATTTACCATCTTAAAAACACACGCACACGTTCTTCTCCCCCACAATTAACACCCATCGGCACTTTCACGGCAGCTAGCGTTACATCATTCCTAACAAAAGCCAGGAACCACAGTCAATCAACCTATGGGGACAGGACAGTGGTCTTTCCTTATAATCCTGTGATTCTTGCTAATTCCTTTACTGCCCTCTGCCATTTCCAGAGGCTGGGGGGGGGGGGATCTTAGCATATCTATTAAAACAATATTTTCTATGAACCATATTCTGTCGTGTAATGCTAATCAGAGGTATACATTTGCCATGGAAACAGGACTACTCCAGGTAAACGAGTGCTGACGGTATGGAGGGGCAGCTAGCCCCCCAGGCGAGGCAACGCCCACCCAAGGCAAACAGACACAAGGCACTATGGGATTATGTGTTAGATCAAGGACATGTCTGGTCTGACCCACGTGGACTCAAAAGTCATCGTGAGGCCACAAAGGTCATCACGAGGTCATCATGGCCTCTAAAGAATATCCACATCCCCTCCCGTCCCGCCCCCTCCTCTCCTCAACATGGCACTCACTATCCTCTGAGTTGCTAACCAGTGGAGGCTGCGGAGGGGAGGACAGCTCATAATAATGGCTGGAACGGAGTAAATGGAACATGGAAACCAAGTGTTTGATGTATTTGATACCGTTCCACCGATTCCGCTCCAGCCATTACCACGAGCCCGTCCTCCCCAATGAAGGTGCCACCAAGCTCCTGTCTTGCTAACATAGTGTGAGAAAGAGTGCAAAGTATAGCTACAATGTGTCCAAAAAGAGTCAAATAACGAGCTGAAAGAAAGGTGTTTCTGCTTTTACAGCAGTACTACACCGTGCACTAATACACTACCAATCTACGACAAAGGCTTATTTAGTCTGTATGAGAGAGCTGTCTCACCCAGAGTGCACAATGTTGTTTCCTCTTTACCCGGGCGCTGTGACAATAAACCCTGGTGGGTCCGTGACAAGGTTGTGTTTAGTCTCCGTCTTAATTGTGTTGTGTTAATAGGGCGAGCCGCCCAGGGGGATGCCTCAGACTGCTGATCCCAGCATCGACTCCCTCTCACAGGGGAGCGAGTGGTCCCTAGAGGGGGGTGCCATGGAGGAGCTGAGTCAGGACAACTGTGATCATGTCAGTGGTGTTAACTGGTCCTCGTGTAGCCCACATGAAGAACAAACACCCGCCCAGCACTCCACCGGCTAATGAGGGAGTGTTGAAGGAACGGGTCACCAGGGCTCTAACATGCCCCGGTCAACACACACACACTCCATGCCCCGGTCAACACACACACAGGCTAACAACCTCCAGGGTCGCCTCTTGACCTTGACTCCAGCCAATAGAATCTCGTTCTCGTTCTCTCCCAGAAACAATTACGCAACATCCTTCTCTGTCTTGATCTGAGCCAGCAGCAACAGCAGCAGACAAATGCCTTCAAATCAAATTGCACAGACCCGGTCTGTGCCTTTTGTAATCGTCCCTTTCTTTGCAAATGAATGTGTTCTTCATGTTCATGTCAGTCTAATTGTATTCCAGTCATAAAGCTGCTATTGAAAGATATAATGGTGCCTAGCTACACTGGGACTCAGCTTTGGACATTGACATGTTTGGGGATTAGAGATGTCTAACTGCTAAAGCAATCAGAAACACAACCAGTTCCAATTTGATGTGATGTCTTTGACTACATAGTCATGAGCTGAGTGACTGTCCAATGTCAGCCTGCATTTAGCGCGCAAGCCAATATTAGAACGGGAGAGACAAATAAAAACAAATAACAGTCTTTAGAGGTCACACATACAGGCACACACCGTTTTGCTCGTCATTCCCTCCATTAGGCTCCATGCTACCATTTGCTGAGCTGGCAGCCATGTTTTTTCTGTCTTCTAGAGGGAGTCATTTTGCCCCCTAGTGTATGAATCAGATTTATGATGTTCATTACAGGCCTTCCTATTCAACTCATGCAAGCAGGCCGTAAAACACCCAGATGAAGTCGTGTACGAGCTCATCTTGCACTGAGCACATCTGAGTGGACTCTTTATGACCAGGCTACTTTGCCAATCTTTGTGGGTAGCGAGGCTTTTGGGATAGCCCCAGGTTTTAGTGCTTCTACTGTGGGGGCCAATAATAAATAAATAAAGAGAGAGAGAGAGAGAGAGAGAGAGAGAGAAAGAGAGAAAGAGAGAGAGAGAGACCCAAAATTAAGGAAAGCTTTGACTATCTACAGATTCAGTGAGCATAGCCTTGCTATTGAGAGAGGCCGCCGTAGGCAGACCTGGCTCTCAAGAGAAGACGGTGGAAACTGAGCTACACTTCCTAACATCCAAATCAAATTGTATTAGTCACATGTGCCGAATACAACAGGTGTAGACCTTACAGTGAAATGCTTACTTACGAGCCCCTAACCAACAATGCAGTTTTATAAAAAATAAAAAATATGAATAAAAATAAGAAATAAAAGTAACAAGTAATTAAAGAGCAGCAGTAAAGTAACGATAGCGAGACTATATACAGGGGGTACCGGTACAGAGTCAATGTGCGGGGGTAATATGTACATGTAGGTAGAGTTATTAAGTGACTATGCATAGATGATAAGAACAGAGAGTAGCAGCATTGTAAAAGAGTCCGGATAGCCATTTGATTCGATGTTCAGGAGTCATATGGCTTGGGGGTAGAAGCTGTTTAGAAGCCTCTTGGACCTAGACTTGTTGTGCCCTCTTCACAACTATCTTGGTGTGTTTGGACCATGTTAGTTTTTTGGTGATGTGGACACCAAGGAACTTGAAGCTCTCAACCTGCTCCACTGCAGCCCTGTCGATGAGAATGTGCTCCGTCCTCTTTTTCCTGTGGTCCACAATCATCTCTTCTGTCTTGATCATGTTGAGGGAGAGGTTGTTGTCCTAGCACCATATGGCCAAGTTTCTGACCTCCTCCCTATAGGCTGTCTTGTCGTTGTCGGTGATCACTGTTGTGTCATCGGCAAACTTAATGATGGTGTTGGAGTCATGCATGGCCGTCCAGTCATGAGTGAACAGGGAGTACAGGAGGGGACTGAGCACACACCCCTGAGGGGCCCCTGTGTTGAGGCTCAGCGTGGTGGATGTGTTGTTACCTACACTTACCACCTGGGGGCGGCCCGTCACGAAGTCCAGGATCCAGTTGCAGAGGGTGGTGTTTAGTCCCAGGGTCCTTAGCTTATTGATGAGCTTTGAGGGCACTATGGTGTTGAACACTGAGCTGTAGTCAATGAATAGCATTCTCACATAGGTTTTCCTTTTGTCCAGGTGGGAGAGGGCAGTGTGGAGTGCAATAGAGATTGCATCATCTGTGGATCTGTTAGGGCAGTATGCAAATTGGAGTGGTTCTAGGGTTTCTGGGTTAATGGTGTTGATGTGAGTCATGACAGACCTTTCAAAGCACTTCATGGCTACAGACGTGAGTGCTACGTGTCGATAGTCATTAGGCAGGTTACCTTAGTGTTCTTGGGCACAGGGACTATGGTGGTCTGCTTGAAACATGTTGGTATTACAGACTCAGACAGGGAGAGGTTGAAAATGTCAGTGAAGACAATTGCCAGTTGGTCAGCGCATGCTCGCAGTACACGTCCTAGTAATCTGTCTGGCCCTGCGGCCTTGTGAATGTTGACCTCTTTAAAGGTATTACTCACATCGGCTGCGGAGAGTGTGATCACACAGTCTTCCATAACAGCTGGTGCTCTCATGCATGTTTCAGTGTTATTTGCCTTGAAGCAAGCATAGAAGTAGTTTAGCTCGTCTGGTAGGCTCGTGTCACTGGGCAGCTCTCGGAAGCTCTGCTTCCCTTTGTAGTCTGTAATGATTTGCAAACCCTGCCACATCCGACGAGCGCCAGAGCCGGTGTAGTACGATTCGATGTTAGTCCTGTATTGACGCTTTGCCTCTTTGATGGTTCGTCGGAGGACATATTTCTTATAAGCGGGATTTCTTATAAGCTTCCGGGTTAGAGTCCAGCTGCTTGAGAGCGGCAGCTCTAACCTTTAGCTCTAGCCTTTAGCTCAATGCTGATGTTGCCTGGAATTCTGGTTGGGGTATGTGCGTACAGTCACTGTGGGGATGACGTCATCGATGCACTTATTGATGAAGCCAATGACGGATGTGGTGTACTCCTCAATGCCATCGGAGGAATCCCGGAAGATATTCCAGTCTGTGCTAGAAAAATAGTCTTGTAGCTTAGCATCTGCTTCATCTGACCACTTTTGTATTGATCGAGGTTTTCCTGCTTTTCCTGCTTTAATTTTAGTTTGTAAGCAGGAATCAGGAGGATAGAATTATGGTCAGATTTGCCCAATGGTGGGCGAAGGAGAGCTTTGTGCGTGTCTCTGTGTGTGAAGTAAAGATGGTCCAGAGTTTTTTTCCCTCGGGTTGCACATTTAACATGCTGATAGAAATTTGGTAAGACTGATTTAAATTTCCCTGCATTATTGTCCCCGGCCATTTGGAGTGTCGCCTCTGGGTGAGTGTTTTCCTGTTTGCTTATGGCAGAATACAGCTCATTCAGTGCGGTCTTAGTGCCAGAGTCAGTCTGTGGTGGTATGTAGACAGCTTCGAAAAATACAGCGGAAAACTCTCTAGGTAGATAGTGTGGTCTACAAATTACACAGACCCACAAAGAGTTCGATACTAAATCCAATTTTGAAAAACTCCCATATGTATTAGGTGAAATACCACAGTGTGCCATCACAGCAGCAAGATGTGTGACCTGTTGCCACAAGAAAAGGGCAACCAGTGAAGAGCAAACACCATTGTAAAAACAACCCATTTTTATGTTTATTTATTTTCCCTTTTGTACTTTAACTATTTGCATATTGTTACAACACTGTATATAGCCATAATATGAAATGTCTCTATTCCTTTGGAACTTTTGTAAGTGTAATGTTTACTGTTAGTTCTTAATTTCACTTTTTTTATTACCTATTTCAATTGCTTTGGCAATGTAAACAGATGTTTCCCATGCCAATAAAACCCATTGAAAGAAATTGAAGAGAGAGAGAGATGTGTACACAGAGAGCACAGAATATGAGCCAAAAAAGCTTTTGTCATTTGTATTCTCTGAAATGAATTCACTTTTTATCCGACAGAAAAAGGCTATCAGCTTCGAAAAGGGCCATACACACTGGTTCTAATGTCAGCGGTGGCCATCCTTAATTCAGCCTTTCAGTGGTCATGTCTCTCACTGTCACGCCCTGACCTTAGAGAGACTTTTTATTTCTCTATTTGGTTAGGTCAGGGTGTGATTTGGGTGGCCATTCTAGGTTGTCTATTTCTTTGTTGGCCGGGTATGGTTCCCAATCAGAGGCAGCTGTCTATCGTTGTCTCTGATTGGGGATCATACTTAGGCAGCCCTTTTTCCCACCTTCAGTTGTGGGATCTTGTTTGTGTGTAGTTGCTTTCTGCACTGCATATAGCTTTACGTTCGTTTTGTATTTTGTAGGTGTCATTTAAAATAAAAGGAAAATGTACGCCTACTACGCTGCACCTTGGTCTCCTTCTATCAACGAGCGTAACACTCACCCTGGTACTTATTATAGCCCCCAATAACTATCATTCCACGAGAGGGTTTGGCAAATTATATTTGTTTTGAAAAAAGAAAGAGAATGTGCAGTCAAAAGAATTAGTAATCCCTGTGTGGGTGAGAGAGAGAAGAAAAGTAAAAGTAAATGTGCAAAGGGAAAGCAGCTGTGTGGAGGAAGATGAGGAGGAAGATGAGTAATACAAGGCTGCTCAATGAGAGGCAGAGGACAGGTTATTAGAGACAGGAAGCATGCCCCCCCCCCGCCCCCCGCCCCCCACCCCAAACCACCAACCCCGGACCACAGCGGCCCCCCACCAACAAGATGAAAGCCTGGTGTGTGTTTGCCCCCACCCCCCACCTCCAATGTTTGCTCCGGGGAAAGTGTGAGGTAGTGAGGGCAGAGGGGCACATCTGAACACACACACAGGCTCCTCTCCGCAACTTTGCCCCTTGTCAGGGAGTTGACACTCACGTTTTCCTTCACTCATAGCGCCCTCTCTCGCTCCATATCTCCGCTCTCTACTCTCAACATTCAGACACGCACCCCTCTGTCTCATTCCATACCTCCCTCTAGGTCCTGTCTGCGGTCCAGTCTAGCCTGTTTGATCCTGCAGTCTGTTAGTTGACAGTCAGTCTCCTCAGAGAAGAGGTCTACATAGGGCCCCTGACCAATGGGCAACCTCTGTTAGCCCCTACTCGCTCCAGCGCCATCCCCACACAACACCTGTATGCGTTCCAGCTGGATCTGAGCAGTTCCACACACACAAACACACACACACACACACACAATTCTACAGAACATCTAGATGTGTTACAGCTGGACCTGTGGGGATCCAGATCAGGCTCAGCAGCACAAGCTGGGCCAAGAGCATGGCTATGGAGCAGGGAACTGGGCTCAGCAGCTCCACATGGACCTGAGGCTTGTTTCTTTAGTTTTAGAAAACCACAGAACATCACCACTCCTTGAGAGAAGAGGCTGGTGTTCTGTAGCACGGAACTAGAACCAACTATTTCTATGTTCTGTACTGTATGTCTGAGAACAGAGCACGGGAGAGAGAGAGCGTCTTCGACCCTGTGGGGCTGGGACAGACAGACAGATGGAGCTCTCTCTCACACACACACAGAGACATTCATATTCTAAATGGCCAGAAGGGACAATTACTTAAGAGACACCATTGAACTGGCTTCGTTCATGGGAAAGGTCTATTAGAATACATGAGGCAGTCAGAGGGATAATTGTGCGATTGTGTTGCGTCACGGCACTAAGAACGGTTACTCGGAGGTATGTTGTGATTACCACATATCTCCTCCATTACCGGGAGAACATCTCATGCAACGTGTTGGAATGCGCGGCAGATAAACATACTGTACAGATGTGCCTGTCTGCTGATGCTGTGCGCGTGTGTGTGTGTGTGTGTGTGTGTGTGTGTGTGTGTGTGTGTGTGTGTGTGTGTGTGTGTGTGTGTGTGTGTGTGTGTGTGTGTGTGTGTGTGTGTGTGTGTGTGTGTGTGTGTGTGTGTGTGTGTGTGTGTGTGTGTGTGTGTGTGTGTGGTCATGGATGAGCCATGTGGAGCCCACAGGTCTGTGACCTACATTCGATGGGGCAGCAGTGCCCCCACGGTCCCCACCACAAATCTCCAATAATCACAGCTAGCATCTGCCACAACTGGACTGTGGCAGGAATAACAGACACACACACACACTGGAGATGTCTAAACTCTATACATTACTGCTGAATCCTCACACTCTTCTACTACAGCAAAATAGAGAGACGAAAAAAGGACATTATCTTCAAACTCCTTCCTCATTTGTCTATGACATAATACCTTGTTGTGTCCTTGGAGCACCTCCTATCTCTCTCTCTCCTTTCCTACATCTCCTGTCCTACACTATAGTGTATTTCCTCCCTCTGTCCCCGGCGGTGTGTGTCTGTGTGTGTGTCCTGCCCTAGGTGGGCCCCTGTGGTCTCTGGAGGATGTAGGATCACTAGGATGTGCCCCTCACTGCTTTTACAGGCCAGACAGGAAGCAACCAACCCTGTCAGCTCATTAAAAATGTCAACGCCTGGTGGGGTCACACACACACACCAATGCGCACACTTGTATTATCACACACACACACACACACACACACACACACACACACACACACACACACACACACACACACACACACACACACACACACACACACACACACACACACACACACACACACACACACACCCATAAACACACACACACACACTGTACACACAGAGTACAAGAGCCACACCAAATAGGGCCCAGTATTCCATATCCCTAGAAAATGTAGCTTCATTATAAGGCCTACAGTCTGTATTGTCCCTCTGCTCATGCCGTAAAACAAGGCAGAGTGTTCCCCCTAGTAAGGCTTCTGAAAGGAGCTCAGCACAGTCTCCTAACACTGCCCCGAGCCCCCAGCCAAAAAGAACCCTGCTGCCCAGCCGCTTGCCACATCTTCTCTCTCTTGTACCATAAACCAAGCCTTTGTTCTCCCCTCCTCACATTATCCGGTGGGGATGATGCGCCATTCATCTCCATTCATCTCCATCTCTGCTCCCTAAACACAGCTAATTCGGGGGATGAAAACTCATCAAAGTTCACAGAGAATGTAACTTCAAGCACGGTATCAAACAACTTTTGAAACAGTAAACAAATGTATTAAAGCTGATAACATCTTATCAAGTGACTGTCGATAAAATCACATCCCTATCGGCACGGAGTGTCACGCAATGAGGATCTGTTCCCTCGTATCCAAATAGAACTGATGTTATTCACTCACATAGAGGAACACGCACACAAACACTTCATTCTGTGGATTCTTTAACTAGATGCGTGCATGACAATCTGTCCACACAACAACAGGAGGAGTGATCCCCTAATCACAAATCTGTATCTCTATAAGGCTGCCCTCCAAAGATTAACCCAAATCAGCTGGGATACGCCTATCCCCACACTCACAGACGCATTCAAAACGTACACTACACACACATCTGGAAGCTCACGTACCTCTGGTGTTGGTGGCCATGTCCGCCACCTTCTGAAAGGCATCCAGAAAGGCCACTGCTGCCAGCACTGTGGTCCTGAGAGCAGAGCGGGACAGAGCAGACAGGACAGACCCATGATTGGCACCAGTTCACAACCACAGTCATTTCAACATAAACAAACATAGTCAGCAGATCTGGCGCCTCAGAACAGACAGAGGGGGATTACATTGTTGTCAATGGCACACGCTGGGATACTCATTGACGGGCCACTGCTCTAGTAGACACAGGACAGTGGCTGGGGCTTACCTGAGCTGGGAGTGCAGTTTGGTGGCCTTGGCACTGAAGTCTTCCCACACGGGGTATGAACACTGGGAATAAATAAATAAATAAAAAGGGACACGTTAGAAGGACATTATGCAATGCAACTGGTGCATGATCTGTACAAATATCTGACAGGACCTTTGACCTTTTTCACTCACAACTCACATACAACACAAGTCAACATTGTATGCTCTAGACCTGTGTTTGCGCCCTACACTCTAATTTTCTAAGGTGCTATCTAGAACCTAAAAGGGTTCTTCGGCTGTCCCCATAGGAGAACCCTTTGAAGGACCATTTTTGGTTCCACGTAGAATCATTTCGGTTCCAGGTAGAACCCTTTTGGGTTCCGTGTAGATGGTTCTTCAACGGGTTCTCCTATGGGGACAGCCAAAGAACCCCTTTGGAACCCTTTTTTAAAAGTCTAATATAAAATAAGCACTTTATGTGCATCATTGCACCTCCCGTGAGGAGCAGAATATTCTGACTAAAATGTCTGTGTTCCCTGGTCTGAGTCATCACTGTCTGTGATTGGGCAACACATCCTCTGTTTCCACCAGCCCCTGGCACCGGCAGATATCAAAGGAAGCAATGAATGGCAACGCAAATCAAACACGATATTTGCACCCCAAAATGACCGTGTGAAGTTCTCTTCTTTTTTTCTCCCCTATATATATATAGGTGTCATTTCCTCTTTGTTCACACCCATTATCACACACAAATGATCCACAAGGTAAATAGTAGTAAATGCCGTGGAGGCTGCTGAAGGGAGGACAGCTCATAATAATGTCTGGAACGGAGTGAATGGAATGTTATCAAACAGATGGAAACTATGTGTTTGATACCATTCCACCTATTCCGCTCCAGCTATTACCACGGAACTGCTGCCACCAACCTCCTGTGAGTACATGGTGTTACATGTTGACTATAACATCTCTTCTACCTGCAGGGCAGAGTGTGTTTTCGAGCCCTCCGCGCCTCTCTCTGCCTTTGTTGTCAGACGCTACGGCCCGGATTTGAGAGCAGCAGATCAGACCGCTGTGTGTCCAAGGCTGAAATAAGCCTCACTCCACAGCACAGCTGGGGGTTGGAGATCTACATGAGCAAGTACCCCCAAGTCCCCCCGCCGTCTCCAAACCCGCAGCATGCAGGGAGAGAGAGGGGGAGAGAGGATAAGAACCAGGGAGATAGTGGGAGGAAAAGACAAAAGAGACCGGAGAGAAGGGAAAGGGGGATATGGTGGAAAGGGAACGAGAATGGGAGAGAGGGAGACAGGAAAGAGAGGGGATGAAGAGGAGCGTTTAAGGGACAGGACCCGACCGGAGCAGAGGAGCAGGGATGTCACGGGGGCTACAGTGGGCGACAGCTGGGCGTCTCGCCCTTTGATCTGACGTCTCATTCCTGGTGTTTGACGTCAGTTAATTTGGTCCGAAATCAGAGCAGCATTTCCCTGCGGTCCCCCGTCTGTGTTTGAAGTGCTCTAATCTTGCAATGTTGCAAGCCTGACGTCTGTCAGGAGAGGCCTTGTGGATAGGAGATACGGAGCGGGCCACGCCTCCTCTCCATTACAATCACACCAGCCCATCCCTCATTACCATATTAGGCCATTTTAATCCAATTGAGGGGATCCTGGCGGTGCCTGATAGTGTAACGATTGTTTATTAGGTTCATTGTAGGCCTGGGGATATTTTATTTCCCATCCTCCTCAATGAATCACTCACTCACTCCTACTCGACTTACAACATGACCCACAAACAATGGGATAAGTACCCCTCTCCATCCATCCAGCCGCCTGGATGGTTCCCAGGTAAAGAGAGCAGGCTATTTTTCCTTTAGCTTAACCAAGTGGAAAAACAGAGCCATTAAAGGTGCATTCTAATCAGAAAAAAAATAAAACAATCCAGAGGCAGAGGAAGACTGATGATGCAGAGTAAAGACAACAAAAAGGAAGAAGATACAAATCTTTATTTATTTAACTAGGCAAGTCAGTTAAGAACAAATTCTTATTTACAATGACGGCCTACCCCAGCCATACCCTTCCGTAACCCGGAAGACGTTGGGCCAAATTGTGCACCGCCCTATGGGAAATTGTGATATAGCCCAGGATTGAACCCGGGTCTGCAGTGACGCCTCTAGCATTGAGATGCAGTGCCTTAGACCGCTGCGTCACTCAGGGTGCACATTACATTACATGACAGCATTGACATTGCATTGCTGTTTGCGTCCCTGGAAGTCAAGGCATACAAACAGTAGCATCGCATAACTGCAACGTTGATAGAACCTTTAGAGTGAGTGACAGTGTTCTGCCAGGGCAGGCTGGCTGCCACTCCTCAAAAGGACCCTCAGCCACTGATAACATGCTATTGCATCACCACTTCCTCTTCTGCACATAAAGACATCCTCACAGTAGTGACAGCACACAGAAAAACCCCACAGTAACACATCTCATGCTCGACTAGCCCTCGACATGCAGCGCATCGTCTCTCCCTTGCACCAGCTCTCGCTAACTCCTCAAAAGGTTAAAGGTGGTAGGTTACATGATGGGCTAGCTGAACACTGTGGAACCCTCCGGGGAGTTTACAGTCCAGTGGCCTATATCTGTGCTCAGCGGACTTGAATTCTGTTCCGTTGTTTTAGCGAACCCACCATATTTACTTGAGCAAAGGAAAAGCTCACAGCTTCATCTCTTTGTTCCTTTGTTCTCTGGAGGATGACATAAACCGTGGATTAGCCCAATTCCAGCTCTTTAAAATCGGGCCAATTCAGACTTTTAAAGAGAAATAAAACCCCCACACAATAGAGGCTAATTTCACAGTTCTTTATGCTAATATAATAGATCCCATTTTGGATGTGCTGGAAAGGATACTGTAGACAATCCCTCTATAGCAACTGTATGAGACAAGGAACCAATGGTGATTCCCTAGCTTACTAAGAAGCCCCTTTACAGGCTGTCGGAACAAGGACAGGGCACAGACAGGGAAGGGAAGGGCAAACGGTTGATAGACGCATACGGCTAAGCTTCATTAAGTCATTGGAAGCAGAGCTACGCGTACAAACGCGAGCAACCACACCGTCTACTACCTGGCGATGCGTTATCTCCAGATCAGGGGAGCTCCTGCTACTTAGATCCAGGAAAGTAGACTCCTCCAAGGGCTTTACCGTATCAGCAGACCAAATGTGTTCAGCTGGAGTGCTGGACGCAGGCAATGCACATGACAAGTTTGATTGAACAGAAATGTTCACTAAGTCACAGGAGGTTGGTGGCACCTTCACTGGGGAGGACAGGCTTGTGGTAGTAGCTGGAGCGGGAATCAGTGGAATGGTGTCAAACACATGAAACACTTGGGTTCCATGTGTTTGATCCCATCCCATTAGCTCCTTTCCAGACCTTATTATGAGCCGTCCTCCCCTCAGCAGCCTCCACTGCACTAAGTGTGATGTCGAGTTTCAGGAGAAAATAGAGAATTTCTCCACTACTGATATGAACAACGCAAACACTAGATTGGAGTTTTCTCAGTAATGTTTACATTACCCGAGGATAGATACCGTGCCGAATCTCAAAAGTGCCTGTGAGCTACAAATACGTGGCTCTGTTATTACGAGAAATTGATCGCCTTCTGTAACTTTAAGAAACATTGCCTTGTGTCTTGTAATTCCATTACCAAAAACCTGCATATCTTTAAGATATTTTCTCTCCTTTCTCTCCCTCATGAGGGAGGACAAGTAAAGGTAGACCTACAAATTAGTTATAGTGTTTTTACTGATACCAATTTTGTTTATTAATTATTACATTTTGTTTTGTTAATGAATTATTAAGTAATTAAAAAAGTAACAAAATTACACATACCACAGTTGGGTCATCTGCTACTGTCTTCACTTCCCCTGGCATACTTTTATGTTCAGCTCATAACTGTTGTTTTTTTCCCTCTTTCTGTCATCTGGTAGTCAAAGCAAAACTGTGAAAACAGTCTGGACAACCACTCCCTCTCACATTCCCTGTCTCCAACTCTCTCTCTCTCTCTCTCTCTCTCTTTCTTCTCCCTCTCTCTCCAGCTAATGTCACCTCTCGCGGCTCTTACTGACGCCTACCATGACACATACTACCACCTGCCCTCTTTCCGTTTCCTGTAACCAGCATCCTCACCCACTGAACACCGACTGACACAGGACGTCCACGGACGTCGAAACGTAGTTGAACTTTGCTCAGTCCGCCCAGGCAGGACCAAATCTGAACCAGTCATAGATGTCTATGTTTCACAAGTTTGGAGAGTACTGTACAGTAGAGCACAGTAGAGAACAGAACAGTAAATAAACGCACAGTACAGTAGAGTTCAGTACAGTAGAGCACACTAGGGTAGAGTACAGTACAATAATAGCTAGTCTGTAGAATAATATCCAAATATGCAAAAAAAAGGATATTGCATATTTCTACTTGTCTATACCTGTTCAGGATACATCCCTGTGTAGAGAATGCTATTCAAATCCATAATTATGCATTTCTGTATATTACACATCAGGGACCCATGATGTAATTGCGTTAGCGTAATTCTGTTCCCCGGATGCAAATCCACTTCAACTGCTGTAGTTCAATAACTCAAGGTGTCATGCCATAGCTAACACTCCATTCTTTCCGCAGACATGTTTGAATTGTAATCTTTGAAAATGTATTTTTTTTTTTATCTCAATATCAAATAACTTCTGGGTAACAATTCAAATCGTCAAAAATAAACAAAAAAATGACTTCTTAGCAGGGACCAATTTGTCAAGCAAGAATTTTGCTAGGACTGTCTGGGAGTGGAGAGGGCAGAGGTTTAGAACAATATTTCTTATTGGTCAATTAACAAATGTACTGTCTGGTGATGTCACCAGGTAGGCCAAAACTCCATCCCACCAAAACAGGACATTTCAGGCGGTCTTTTCAAACAGCTCTTACATTTAAAGGGAAATATCATAATTTTCACAATATTATTCAAACCTCATAGTGTGGAAAAAATATATATAAAACACAGTAAAAATCAAATGTTTGACTGCACTGGGTTTTTAACGGAGTTTTTGGAAAATGTGGTCACACAAAAAAACTAAGGTTGAACTTTGCTTCTGCACAGGTCTTCCAGTAAATGTGTGTTTGTGAAATGTTCTGTGTAAATTGTTCAAAGTAGGCCTCGTGCATAGAGTGGTATGGTCTGATGGGTTTTGTTTGGCTTACATTTTAAAGTGAAAAATCAGAGTCAAAGCATAATTCCGTTACTGTGAAATTGCCTAAATATAACGTCTGGATCCAGCCTTCTCCATCTCCTGCACTGTAAGTGAATACTATTGACTCTGTCCCCACTGTTGTTGCTCCACCCCAACTAAATACACTGCTGGGTTCTTACCTGAGGATAGATACACAAATAGACGTCTTAGGTTACCTCTACATTATGTTGGCAAATCCTTGCTCTCAAATGACATCGTGATACAGGCAGCAAGTTGTTGTCAGACGAAACAGAAAGATTACGTGTTGCATAATTTATGAGGAAGAGGATCTTACCAATCTAAACATAGTAATAAAAACGAAACTATCCTGCCCGGCCTTTCTACCGTGGGACAAGGTTAATCATAGTCTCTGTTGACGTCTTTAGAATTTTTAAATATGTGAATGCATTTGCTACATTCTCCTGAGCTTGACCTTATACTTCCCAGACATCACAAACAGATAAGGTGAGACCCAATGCTCCCACTCATTTCTTGTTACTTTTTGTTTCTTCAGCCATAAAAAAACGGGAGATGAGGATGGAGGTGAGTTGAGCTACCCAGAGCGATGGATGGATGGCCAGTGGAGGTTGATGACTATAGGTGTTTCTGGATGGGGCCTGGGCTGCTCAGTGTGTCTCAGTAGTGTCAAGCACTGCCAGGCGCTTGATAAAAATAGCAGGTTTGGTTCAATCTCATAACCCCCACCTACGCAGTACATCGCATTCGATGGTGTGAATGAATGATGGGGGGGGGGGAAATAATCTCCCTCTTCACCATTTACCACAGCAGCCTGCAGCCTTGCAGAAATGAATAATGGAAATCGCTTAATATGAAAAGGCACAGATTCTTCCTCCATGTCTGTCTGTCTCTCTCTCTCTCTCCATCCCGGTCTCACTCTCAATCTATATGGCTGTCTCTTTCTGTATCACTTTGTGCCTTTCATTCTCTCTCATATGTTCTCTCGTCCTTTCTTACCATCATCTCCCTTCTTTCTTCTAGTCATCCATCTTAGTTGTCCCAGGTCTCCAATGTTGCATTTGTGTAGTGGCTGTGGGTGTACCACTCAGCCTAATTGAAATGGGAGTCTTCACTGAGGTCCTCTGTGTGACCGACTGCCACCACTCTGAGATACTGTATATAGTGGCATTAAAACACATGACAGGTCTGTGATGGAAAAGCAGGTAGCATTTTGTAGCGCTCTCATTGGTGGGGATGGTCGCCGACGGCTGTCCATCATGCAGAGACAGTTGGAGGTCGGGGTGTACTTGAGGATATGGGTCAGCATCATCCTCCTTTTTGCCTGGACCCAAACATTGTCAGTAAGCCCCATAGTAACATCTAGGGGTAGAGTGAATGGAAAACCACACTAAATACTTTTGCATGAGAGAACAGTGGACAGTGGATTTTGTTCATCCAGTAGGTAGATTTTTTTTTTTTTACGGTGCAAAAAAATTGATTTGAAACCATTTCTTTCCCCCGTTCATACTTATCAATGCGCTGAGTGGTTTTACAGTCAACAAATGAATGTGATGAGATGAGTTTGACAGGCCCGACAAAGCCTGCACTGAGAACCACTGGCACTGTCCCAATGTGATTTCTCAATCTGAAACCAGTCGATTCATCTCTAACGAGCCTAACGAGAGACAAGAGAACACATGCTCATTTAGAGACCCAGGGCCCTGCACATTGTCATGGCATCAATGGCCCCTACAAAGGGATGATCATTTGGGGGAGCACGGACACATGAGTCACGAGGATGGATGTCCTCTCTGGTCCTCTGCCTCTCGGCCCAAAGGCAGTGTCCAGAAATGGGTCACACGTGCAAATAAGTTTATTTTATATAGCCCTTCGTACATCAGCTAATATCTCGAAGTGCTGTACAGAAACCCAGCCTAAAACCCCAAACAGCAAGCAATGCAGGTGTAGAAGCCCAACACACACACACACACACACACACACACACACACACACACACACACACCCACACACACACACACACACACACACACACACACACACACACACAAACACAGCGCCTGTATGGGTTGTTTCAATTCTCTAAGTCATGGAAAGAAACTGTCAAGACTTTGCATGTATTTTGGAAAGCACAAGCCTGGTGGTTCATCCCACATTCATCTGTCTGTTAACGTTGTTGCCACTCTGACACAAAGATGAGACGACACAACATTATCCATAGACAAACACGCACAAGCCATGCTACAAAGAAGACAATCAGAGGAAAAATAAACATCTGACTACCACATGACCAATAACACACACACAAACTATGAATCGTCAAAAAAGACACACAACTTGACAAGGCAATCATTCCAGAATAGTCTGGTGCACAAACACACACAACACACACAAAAGCACTCTGAGCCAGATGGTCGTGTCTTGTTGTGTGAAGGCAGCATGCCTGTCTGAGACAGACTGGTATGCACACCTTGGAAAGAAGTGTGGCAGAGCCTGAGAATGTAAACAGACGTAATCTTCGATGAGTCCAGCTGGCAAACAGACCACGCCATGGACTTTTCCTGCCTCCTGTCTTCACTCTAGTCCCAGGTACCCCTCGACTCTGTCTGTCTCCACTGGCACTGCACTGAGCGTGTGGTCAGCACACACTGGGCCAGCCTATAGGGAGACAAGCTGACCATGAATGTGACACCCTGTGCTTTCAAATCAAATCCCCTCCATCCTTGCTCTGTCACCACACATAATAACCATGTAATAACAAGACATAGCCCTGAGGGCTGTAGCCAACACTGCCAAACAGCCAGCCCCCTCACACACATATATTCTCGTCTGTGTCCCTTAAAGGGAGCACACACACATCCCACCTATACACTCATGAAGTAAGATGTGCAAACAAAGGACTACTCACTCTCTCTTCCACATTATACCATACGGTGGGGGGAGGGGGGGTCTCTCTCTGGAGAACAGAGGGGGAGACGGGGGTCTCTTTGATGTCATTGTGGTTGTAATGTGCATTCCTTTTCAGTGAAACATCTGACTCGTGTACCGTATGCTAATGTCAGAGAGGCCTCCCGGTCACTCATCATGGCACTGTGCTGTGTTGCGCTGTACCGTACAATGAAGAGGTGTCCTACATGTAGTCGACAGTGTCTTTAGCGCAGTTGTGTTGCCAGCTATTGCACTGGGCATGTCTACTGCAGTGTGAACAAAGAGAGAGCCTGGTAAACAGCCAGTGATTCTAGGAGAGGAGACACACATGAGAAGTGACTGATCATGCCCTATGGGGGGGGGGGGGTCAATCCCCCTGCAACAAAGGGGTAGTGAGGGAGAGAGGGAGGGGAAAACATCCTCCAGTTAAAAACACTTCACTGGGACATGGATCAATCGCATGCGTATGTAAACGTGACCTGTCACGCATAAGGTATGCATTCCCCAAGGTGTTAAGTCTATAGCGCATCATTCAATATATTTGCATTTCGTTGCTCAGTGAAGAGATGTTTTGTCTTGAGCCGTCATGGGGGCACATATCAGCTGGAGAGGATGGTAATTGTTCCGAGATGGCATGACAGCACTGAGTTTACTGTTCAACTCAGCGCAAATAACATCTTAAGCATAGCCAGCCATAAAGACACAAATAGCTGAGGCCCTCCTCGTAATGACAATCCCTGTCCAACAATAGGGTATCCTCGGGTCTCCATTTGTGTGTGTGTGTGTTTTCTTCTCTTCTGCCACCAACAACAGCCGTCCTTTGAGAGGTGGGTCATTAGTGACAACATGAGGTTGTCATGAGGTTGTCTGGGGTTACATAAGAGCACAGCAGTCAGCCAGTGGCTTAGATATTACCATGTGGCACCTCACTCTGCTGTGGGGACACCCACTAAAGACTACCGCAATGGCCAACCTGAGACTCCAAGTGACCAATGGAGGATGGATGCTGCGGAAGTTACTATTTGACCCAGATGTTAGTCTCCTCCATCATGGTGTAAGAGATCAGATGAAGACCATGGGAAATGTTGAAAAATAAAATAAAACAAATTAATGAGATGAGTGTGTCAGAGGGAGCGCGAGAGAGAGCGCGAGAGAGAGAATGGTGGATGTGGGGGAGAGAAAGATAGAGAGATGTAACCATGAGAGCAGGGGGGGGGGGTTGTCACCGGTTCTTCCTTTAGGATGTTGTTAATCCGAGGTTGCAGTTTGACGTGTCCCTAGCTCCTTCAAAACCATATGATGTTCACAGATATAGATGGCCAGTTCAGGAATAATAACCATTCAGAACGCCATCTTTACTTCAACCTTATTCACATGAGACTGGGACTCGGATGACGTAGAAATCCCTTGATGCAGCTTCAAATCCATGATTTCTCACACAGTGGAAAGAAAGGCACAGATGATGAGATGGAAACAACGGTAGTCGTGTTACTGGTTCCAAGTCTGCGCTACGATTTCCTGTTCAAAGAGTAAGACTGTCCAAGTACTAAGTATGCCAAATAATCTGTTGGTTAGTCACAGTGGGTGTAGCTAGGAGTCTGGCTCGCTGTCTTCTCATCTGAAACATCGCTGCTCTACCCAGAGAAGACGGCCAGACCATACAGCAGGCTAGGCCTACACCATGGGCCAGTCAGACAGACACAGTGGTGTGCACTGCAGGACGCGTGATGGCTTTCGAGGTGCTCATGCTTGCCTCACACGGTCTCTTTAAAAAAAAAATCAGCTTGGCAGAAAATCAATGGTGCTGCTTTCTACAAAATGGGAGAGCTTATAACAGCGGGTTTTATTACCGGCAAGCAACAACAACAAAAAGCATGGGACATGTGCAAATGGCATGGTTAAATCTGACAGTTTAACATTCATTTATTTTGTGTTAATAAAAGCCGAATACATGCACATTTATTCAATCATAAATTATCCATATGGTTATAATCCATATCGTGTTCGAATACACATGCTTACCCTAACACACACATGGATTCATAGCCTACACGATGACTAGGTTTCACCTGATCTATGCAGAGCAAACCAACGCGCTGACACACACAAAGCACATGCAATGGTGATCAAGCAATTTGATTCAATTATAGTAGCTGTCAAAGCAACATTTCCAAAGCAATGACGCGACAAATGCGCAAACCTTGCTGGGGAAAGTCACTATCAGGTAGGTAGCCTATCGACGCACTGTGACAGAATAACGGTTCCATGTCCTCGAGGATGAAAACAAGCAGCTCACAAATTCAGTCAAAAACAATAAATGTTGCGAGCATAATGATGCCCGACCTACCTTCATATCATTGACAATCGCCTGGAATAGTCCCCCTAACGCCCCGCACTCCTTCTCCACCGTCTCCATGTTTACTAAATCCAGGGTTCACCAAATACGGACAGGGCACAAAACCCCACCAAACGTATTTCCACGGTAGAAATAGCGATTGCGGAGCCTTGTTCTTCTCTCCTTCCCTGTCTGTGCCCAGCGTGAAAGACAGGATGAGGACGTGTGTTTAAAAGAGAAAGGATACACAAATACGGTACAACTATTGTTGTCGACTGTCGGCTCGCTCCCCGTGTCCGTAGAACACCAAGCGAGTGATGATGAGAGAAGAGAGAGGTTACTCTCTCTCTGGTCCCAGCTGCGGGTCTAGAGCCCGAGTTAGGAGGTAAAGCATGCAGAGGGCACCGCGATGTACACTCTCATCTTCGGATAGCAAGGAAAAATCGAGTTGGGTTGATGAGAGGTAATAGCTCCGGAGTGATGTATCAAAATGTGAGACAGTAGGTTGGTGAGTAGGCCTACCCGGGGAGCGCGAGGGTACCGGCGATTGGAGAAGAGGCAGTGGGCTGTGCTGCGGATTGAGCAGAGCCAGTAATTCGATCTATGGGAATCGAAAGGGGCCGGACAGCTCTCTTGTCACATGGAGGTGGTGTTTGGAGGGAGGGGTTAACCGCGGGGGTGCATACACACACACACGCACAGAGAGACAGACAGACAGACAGACAGACTAGCCCATCAAACATTTCAATGCGATAGCGGAGAAACGTCAAATAGATTTATCTACCAGCAAACAATGGCATGGGGACGCATGCTGAATGCACCTGTGCGCAGGGGAAATGCTTTGTGATGCCTCAATTGTGGTTCAATTCATTAGAGCGTTTCACACATTATGGCTATTACACAACACTACAGGATCAACAAACATGGGGCCTTGAATAGCCTTTTGGATTATTAAACCTAAACAAACAAAAATATGCTGTCTGTGACAAACCCGTTTGTAAACTGGTCGTTAAACCTTGATTAATTAGTCTACAGTGTCCCTCTGAGTTAATATGCAGACCACTGCATAACTATTTTATAATCATCTCATCCGTTCTTGGATAGAGAACATTTTTCTGCATATTCACACAGTCAATCCTATAATAAATAATGTTCCACTCATTCCCTGTGCCTCATTCATTGACATTGTAGTAATGGATTTGATCTCTTGCCTACCTTTGTCATTTAAAATCAAATACAATTTTATTTGTCACATGTGCCGAATACAACAGTGAAATGCTTACTTATAAGCCCTTAACCAACAATGCATTTTTTTTAAAGTAAGACAACTTTTTTGGGGACAAAAAATAAGTAATGTATAAAAAAAAAGGAACACAACAAAATAACAATGAAGCTATATACAGGCGGTACCTGTAACGAGTCAATGTGTGAGGGTAGAGGATAGTCAAGGTCATTTAGGTAATATGTACATGTAGGTAGGGGTAAAGTAACTTTACATAGATAATAAACAGTGAGTAGCAGCAGCGTAAAAAAGGGGATCAATGCAAATAGTACAGGTAGCCATTTGATTAACTGTTTAGCAGTTTTATGGCTTTGAAGTAGAAGCTGTTTAGAAGCCTCTTGGACCATGACTTGGCGCTCCGGTACCACTTGCCGTACGGGAGCAGAGAGAACAGTCTATGAGTTGGGTGGCTGGAGTTTTTGACAATTTTTAGGGCCTCCCTCTGACACGCCTCGTATACAGGTCCTGGATAGCAGGAAGCTTGGCCCCAGTGATGTACTGGGTCGTACGCACTACCTTCTGTAGCGCCTTGCAGTTGGATGCCAAGCTGTTGCCATACCAAGCGGTGATGGAACCAGTCAGGATGCTCATGATGGTGCAGCTGTAGAACTTTTTGAGGATCCGAGGAACCATGCCAAATTTATTCAGTCTCCTGAGAGGGAATAGGCGTTGTCGTGCCCGCTTCATGACTGTCTTTGTGTGTTTGGACCATGGTAGTTTGTTAGTGATGTGGACACCAAGGATACCTGCTCCACTATAGCCCCGTCAATGTGAATGGGGGGGTGCTCGACCCTCCTTTTACTGTAGTCCACAATCAGCTCCTTTGTCTTGCTGACGTTGAGGGAGAGGTTGTTGTACTGGCACCACACTGCCAGGTCTCTGACCTCCTCCCTATAGGCCGTCTCATTGTTGTCAGTGATCAGGCCTAACACCTTTGAGTCGTCAGAAAACATAATAATGGTGTTGGAGTCGTGCGTGGCCATGCAGTCATGGGTCAACAGGGAGTACAGGAGGGGATTAACACGCAACCCTGAGGGGCCTCCGTGTTGAGGATCAGCATGGCAGATGTGTTGTTGCCTACCCTTACCACCTGGGGGCGGCCTGTCAGGAAGTCCAGGATCCAGTTGCAGAGGGAGATTTTTAGTCCCAGGGTCCTTAGCATAGTAATGAGCTTTAAGGACACTATGGTGTTGAACACTGAGCTGTAGTCAACAAACAGCATTCTCACGTAGGCGTTCCTTTTGTCCAGGTGAGAAAGGGCAGTGTGGAGTGCAATAGAGATTGTGTCGTCTGTTGGGGTTGTATGTGAATTGTAGTGGGTCTAGGGTTTCTTGGATGATGGTGTTGATGTGAGCAATGACCAGCCTACAGACATGAGTGCTACCGGGCGGTAGCCATTTAGGCAGGTTAGCTTGGTGTTTTTTGGCACAGGGACTATGGTGGTCTGCTTGTAACATGTAGGTATTACAGACTCGGTCAGGGAGAAGTTGAAAATGTCAGACAATTGCCAGTTGGTCAGCGCATCCTCTGAGTACGAGTCCTGTTAATCCGTCTGAACCTGCGGTCTTGTGAATGTTGACCTGTTGAAAGGTGTTACTCACATCGGCTACGGAGAGTGTGATCACACAGTCGTCCGGAACAGCTGGTGCTCTCATGCATGGTTCAGTGTTGCTTGCCTAGTTCTGTATTGATGCTTTGCCTGTTAGATGGTTCGTCGGAGAGCATAGTGGGATTTCTTAAGCATCTTGATTAGTGTCCCACTCCTTGAATTTGGCATCTCTAGCCTTTAGCTCAGTGTTCATGTTGCCTGTAATCCATGGCTCCTGGTTGGGATATGTACGTAGAGTCTTCTGTGGGGACGACGTCGCTGATGCACTTATTGATGAAGCCAGTAACTGATGTGGTATACTCCTCAATGTCATCAGATGAATCCCAGGAACATATTCCAGTCTGTGCTACAGTAGCAAAACAGTCCTGTAGCTTAGCATTCGTGTCATCTGACCACTTCCGTATGGAGCAAGTCACTGGTACTTCCTGCTTGAGTTTTTGTTTGCAAGCAGGAATCAGGAGGATAGAATTATGGTCAGATTTTCCAATGGAGGGCGAGCTTTGTACGCATCTCTGTGTGTGGAGTAAAGGTGGTCTAGAGTTTGTGTTCCTCTGGTTGCACATGTGACATGCTGGTAGAAATTAGATCAAATGGATTTAAGTTTCCCTGCATTAAAGTCCCTGCCCACTACGAGCGTCGCTTCTACTTGAGCATTCTCTTGTTCGCTTATGACAGCTCGTTGAGTGTGATCTTAGTGCCTGCATCGTTTAGTGATGGTAAGTAGACAGCAACAAAAAATATATTAAAACTCTTTGTAAATAGTATGGTCTACAGCTTATCATGAGGTACTTTACCTCAGGTGAGCAAAACCTTGAGACTTCCTTAATTTTAGAGATTGCACTGTTATTGACAAATTGACACAGACCACCACCCTTCGTCTTACCGGAGGTTGCTGTTCTGTCTTGCCAATGTACGGAAAACCCAGCCAACTCTATATTATCTATGTCCTCATTCAGCCACGACTCAGTGAAACATAAGATATTACAGTTAATGTCCCATTGGTAGGAGAGTCTCGAACGGAGCTCATCCAGTTTATTCTCCAGTGATTGCGCATTCACTATTGTGACTTGACATTAACATTAATCTGAAGACGGTTATCTAATTACCTAACTATGTTTAATTGTTACCCAATTAAATTAATCATGTAACTCATTGGGATCAGGGACACCATGAGAGCGGTTCTTTAAAGAGTTACCATCTCCTGAATTAAACTCTAAAATGTCGTTTCCTATCACATCTATAAACAGTCAATTTATTAATCATAACCTCTTATCCTGTCATCATTCTGAACTGTCATAACCTCCTTGCATCTGCAAAAACCAGAGCCTTACTTATAATTCAGTACCTGTCAAATTTAACGCTGGGAGTTGGAAAGCAAGTGTAGGTGGTGAGTTTATAACATAACACACACAAGTAGTGTATACACATGTCACGCGGGACTAGGTGGGTGCAGGAATCAGGCGCAGAGAGAGTTCCACTGGGGTTATAGTGCTCTTTAATAAGGCACACATAAAATATAAGCCCAACAAATACAGGGCACGGACATATAACGTGACAACCCAAAAACCACAGGGTGTCAAGTGAAAGAAAGAAAATACACCTCAGCCTACAATGCACACACGTAACAAAATAAAGACAATCCCGCACAAAACAAGGGCGGGTCTACCTACTAAATATAGGGAAGTTCATTAACCGAAAACAACAGAAACACAGGTGAAACTAATAAGACAAAACAAACAGACAAACGAAAACGGGATCGGTGGCGGCTAGTAGGACGGTGACGACGACCGCCGAGCACCGCCCGAACAGGCAGGGGAGCCAACTTCGGCGGAAGTCGTGACAACACAAGAAACACAAACAATACTGACTGGGGAAAGAACCTAAGGGAGGGGGGGATTTGCCCAAACCAAATTCCCCCCTCCAGCAGGGAAACTCCTTTCTGTTCCCATGCCTCAGCATCCCTGGTCCCATCTATCCATTGACTTTGTTATTTACAGTTGAAGTCGGAAGTTTACATACACTTAGGTCGGAGTCATTAAAACTCGTTTTTCAACCACTCCACAAATTTCTTGTTAACAAACTATAGTTTTGGCAAGTCGGTTAGGACATCTACTTTGTGCATGACACAAGTCATTTTTCCAACAATTGTTTACAGACAGTTTATTTCACTTAAAATTCACTGCATCACAATTCCAGTGGGTCAGAAGTTTACATACACTAAGTTGACTGGGCCTTTAAACAGCCTGGAACATTCCAGAAAATGATGGCTTCTGATAGGCTAATTGACACTATTTGACTCAATTGGAGGTGTACCTGTGGATGTGTTTCAAGGCCTACCTTCAAACTTAGTGTTTCTTTGCTTGACATCATGGGGAAATCTAAAGAAATCAGCCAAGACCTCAGGAAAAAATGGTAGACCTCCACAAGTCTGGTTCATCCTTGGGAGCAATTTCCAAACGCCTGAAGGTACCACGTTCATCTGTACAAACAATAGTACGCAAGTATAAACACCACGGGAACACGCAGCCATCAGATTGCTCAGGAAGGAGACGCGTTCTGTCTCCTAGAGATGAACGTACTTTGGTGCGAAAAGTGCAAATCAATCCCAGAACAACAGCAAAGGACCTTGTGAAGATGCTGGAAGAAACAGGTACAAAAATATCAGTAAAACGAGTCATATATCGACATAACCTGAAAGGCCGGTCAGCAAGGAAGAAGCCACTGCTCCAAAACTGCCATAAAAGAGCCAGACTATGGTTTGCAACTGCACATGGGGACAAAGATCGTACTTTTTGATTAAACAAAAAATAGAACTGTTTGACCGTAATGACCATCGTTACGTTTGGAGGAAAAAGGGGAGGCTTGCAAGCCGAAGAACAGCATCCCAACCGTGAAGCACAGGGGTGGCAGCATCATGTTGTGGGGGTGCTTTGCTGCAGGAGGGACTGGTGTACTTCACAAAATAGATGGCATCATGAGGGAGGAAAAGTATGTCTATATATTGAAGCACCATCTCAAGACATCAGTCAGGATGTTAAAGCTTGGTCGCAAATGGGTCTTCCAAATGGACAATGACCCCAAGCATACTTCCAAAGTTGTGGCAAAATGGCTTAAGGACAACAAAGTCAAGGATTTTGGAGTGGCCATCACAAAGTCCTGACCTCAATCCTATAGAAAATTTGTGAGCAGAACTGAAAAAGCGTGTACGAGCAAGGAGGCCGACAAACCTGACTCAGTTACACCAGCTCTGTCAGGAGGAATTGGCCAAAATTCACCCAACTTATTGTGGGAAGCTTGTGGAAGGCTACCCGAAACGTTTGACCCAAGTTAAACAATTTAAAGGCAATGCTACCAAATACCAATTGAGTGTATGTAAACTTCTGACCCACTGGGAATGTGATGAAAGAAATAAAAGCTGAAATAAATCATTCTCTCTACTATTATTCTGACATTTCACATTCTTAAAATAAAGTGGTGATCCTAACTGACCTAAGACAGGGGATTTTTACTAGGATTAAATGTCAGGAACTGTGCAAAACTGAGTTTAAATGTATTTGGCTAAGGTGTATGTAAACTTCCGACTTCAACTGTAGATGGGGTACTGTCATATTTATCCGGTAGGGACAAACAAGCATCGCTGACCTGAGCGGCTCACTGGGTCAACTGGTTGTAGAGTATCCTCTGCTAGTTGACGACAACGCTTCCTGGGCATGTTCGAGATGCTGCACACTGTGAAGAGCCTCCTCTATAGCCGTACCCAGTTGTGCCAGCTGGTCATGGTGTTGACGTAGAAGATATCCCTGCTCGTCGACCGTCTGGGAGATATTCAGTTTTTCCTGGTGCTTCCATTATTGGAGTCAATATTCTGTAACGTATATGCTGGAGTCGGAAAGCAAGTGCATGTGGTGAGTTTAATAATAAACGGAACATCGATTTTAGTTGTCCTTGATGTCCTTTGTTTAAAATGTATTATTTTGTTATATTATTATTTTTTGCATTGTTGTTTGCTGTTTTCTTCTGTCTTTTCCTTTTTTTCCTTTAGTTCATTCTCTTGGTTGTTGGTGCATTTGTGGGTTCTTGGGGGTGGGGAATGTAATTGTATTTTTATTTTTATATTTTTTTATTCCTGTGGGGACTGTGGGAGGGGTCTCGAATGGTTGAGGGACAGCTATTGGGGAACTGTGGGGGGGATCTTCGGGTTCACGTTTACGGTTTTTGGCCTGGTGGTAGATCGGTCAACATGCCCTTGAGCAGGACATTGACCCTGGATGCTTCTGTGTTTCGCTCTGAATGGGAATCTGTTGGATGACTAGTATGCGGTAGTTGTTGAGCGGCTTCACTGCAAGTATATTGTATGTTTCGAATATTAAAGAACTATAACAAACACGAGTAGCATATAGACAATAAACACATACACAATACTAACTGGGGAAAGAACCTAAGGGTGTGCCAGATATAGGGGAGGTAATAAGTGAGGTAATGGAGTCCAGGTGTGCCTGATGATTGATGCCAGGTGTGCATAATGATGGATCCCAGTACCGGTGGTTAGTATACTGGCTACGCCGAACACCGGAGGGGAGGAGCGGGAGTAGACGTGACAGTACTACACAAATTGGTTTAATTATTTATTTACTAGCTAATTAAAATGGCAACACAGGATAAACATACACACTTAATACGTTAAAAACAGGTCCCTAGCAGAATAACAACAACGTGGCTGCTTGTTACAAAAGAGATGGAGAGGGAGAGAGGGGGACAGAGACACTTAACATGGGTACTTTCAGACACTACTCTCACTTACAGTAACCATATTGCACAAGAACCACCACCTGCTTTGAGTAAGAAATCATTAACGTATTTACATGAAACGCCTTGGTTCGCCGGATCTCTTTCGGTGGACAGAGCTGCCTTGGAAAGTGAGTTAGGACTTTCGCGGCACTCCTGTAAGGCTCTGATTGTCCAAAAGAGTTCAAACAAGTCTTCTACTTTTGTTCTTCTCTGTAGTTGTCCTGTATCCGGTGACTTTTCGTGTAGTCCTGAACAGAACTACAGAGTTTATTTTCCTTCCATTCGCTCTTGAAGATCCTTTTTTGAAGATAGGCTAGCCAGCAGTGTCGATAGTTCACAGTGGGGTGATGAGAGTAGCTTAATACGGTGGCTTGAGCAGAGTTCTATAATGATCCTACTTAAATTCGCTTTCAAATATATTTTACTTAGGACAGCTAATCAGCCATACCAGTTATTTTCCGGGAGGTGAGTTTATCGTCTCTATCTCGTGTTGATATTCAAAGTTCAAACCACTTTAAACGTGCAGCGGTAGTTTAATGCTTTTCTGGTCTAGTATGTTAATTTCTTTACTCATCATTTATACAGTTTGTTCGAAAGGGGCAGTGCCGTCAGGCTAACATGCTCTCTGACCTCACTCGGGGGCGTGACTTGTCACTTGTACAAACTTATGTAAAACAATTATCTCTTATAGTTTCTCAAATCACATCCCTCTCTTACCAAAAACACTTTCCTAATTGTTAATATTACATGCACAACACTTAGTATGGAAACTTTTTACATGTACTGGGTATACTTTCCAAGTTACAGTATTTCCTTCATAACATTTTTAATGACATCACAAAATAAAAAACAAAATGACATTAGTGTTCTATAGATCCCCTCTGACCATTCCCCACGTTCTATGTTAGAAATATTGTTCGTATATTCGCTTTTGAACGTATTAGAGTTTCAGCGGGAAAAATATCTTGAAACAAATATATTTAGTTAATGTTGGAGAGGGAGACCTGAATCTTCTCCCCTTGATTTACGACAGGATGTCAAATCAAATCAGATTTATTTATATAGCCCTTCTTACATCAGCTGATATCTCAAAGTGCTGTACAGAAACCCAGCCTAAAACCACAAACAGCAAGCAATGCAGGTGTAGAAGCACGGTGGCTAAGAAAAACTCCCTACAAAGGCCAAAACCTAGAAAGAAACCTAGAGAGGAACCAGGCTATGAGGGGTGGCCAGTCCTCTTCTGGCTGTGCCTGGTGGAGATTATAACAGAACATGGCCAAGATGTTCAAATGTTCATAAATGACCAGCATGGTCAAATAATAATAATCACAGTAGTTGTCAAGGGTGCAACAAGTCAGCACCTCAGGAGTAAATGTCAGATGGCTTTTCATAGCCGATCATTAAGAGTATCTCTACCACTCCTGCTGTCTCTAGAGAGTGGAAAATAGCAGGTCTGGGACAGGTAGCATGTCCGGTGAACAGGTCAGGGTTCCATAGCTGCAGGCAGAAACTGGAGCAGCAACACGGCCAGGTGGACTGGGGACAGCAAGGAGTCATCATGCCAGGTAGTCCTGAGGCATGGTCCTAGGGCTCAGGTACTCCGAGCGAGAGAAAGAAAGAAAGAAAGAAAGAGAGAAAGAGAGAATTAGAGAGAGCATACTTAAATTCACACAGGACACCGGATAAGACAGGAGAAGTGCTCCAGATATAACAGACTGACCCTAGCCCCCCGACACATAAACTACTGCAGCATAAATACTGGAGGCTGAGACAGGAGGGGTCAGGAGACACTGTGGCCCCATCCGATGACACCCCTGGACAGGGCCAAACAGGCAGGATATAACCCCACCCACTTTGCCAAAGCACAGCCCCCACACCACTAGAGGGAAATCTTCAACCACCAACTTACCATCCTGAGACAAGGCTGAGTATAGCCCACAAAGACCTCCCCCACGGCACAACCCAAGGGGGGGCGCCAACCCAGACAGGAAGATCACGTCAGTGACTCAACCCACTCAAGTGACGCACCCCTCCTAGGGACGGCATGGAAGAGCACCAGTAAGCCAGTGACTCAGGCCCTGTAATGTGAGTTGTTAATCCCGTCTGGTTCTTTCCTCCGCCCTCTGCGAGTGAGAGGGGGTCTAATTGAAATTATTCATTGCAAACCTGATCTGACCTATTTGGATTCTCGTGGACAGTCATGACAGCCAGTAGGATGGATTGTAAAGGCGGATTATCCACTCACTGACAAATTCTCACCAAGCACCCGGATCTGCAGCCAACGTATCAGCGTCTCCTCTTCATGCAAATGACGGGGATTTTGGCCTGGTCCGGGAGGAGCCGTAAATCTTTTGCCTCTGATTCATTTACAAAAAAAAGTGTCCAGTCGGAGGTGAGTAATTGCTGTTCTGATGTCCAGAAACTCTTTCCGTTCAAAAGAGACTGTGCCAGAAACATTATGTACAAAAAATGGGAAAAACACACAGAATAACACAGTTGGTTAGGAGCCCTTAAAACAGCCGCCATCCCCTCTATATATATATATATATTATATGAAAATATATTGGTGTGATAAAAATAGATGTTATAACATACATGTTAAATACATGGTATTTAAGCCATCATTTTGCCATTTAATTGAACAGTAAATATTTGTTTAACTTCTCTGAGATATGTGGGACGCTAGCGTTTATTGGATAGGCGATCACTTGATAAACTACAAACCTCAGATTTCCCACTTCCTGGATGGATTTTTCCCCAGGTTTTTGCCTGTCATATGAGTTCTGTTATACTCACAGACATCATTCAAACAGTTTTGGAAACTGAGTGTTTTCTATCCAAATCTACTAATTTGTAACGATCTGAGTGACTTCAACCGAGGCAGGCTCTCCTTCCCGTTCGGGTGGCGCTCGGCGGTCGTCGTCACCGGCCTACTAGCTGCCACTGACTCTTTTCCCTCCCCCTCCTTATGTGTTTATTTGTATCACCTGTGTTCAGTTAATTGTTAATTAGTGTGGCTTTATTAGTCAGCCAGCCCGGACGCTTCTTTGTGCGGGATTGTTTCATTGTGGCTTTTGGATTTCGGGAGTGGATGTTATTATTGTGGACTGGGTTTGTTTATCGTGTCGTTGGACCGTTGTGTGTGACACCCAGTACGTCCGTGTTGGACATTGTGTTTGCAAGTTGAGTATTAAAAGACTCAACATATTGAAGCTCTGCTGTTCCTGCGTCTGACTTCGCACCTCCCGACACTCAGATCGTTACAGAATCCCGCACCAATGGAGTCAGCAGGAGCAGCAGCCAACCCTCTCCCATCGATGGAGGAACGGGTTCTCCACCACACCACCGTCCTCCATCGGATCGGATCGGCCATGGACCAGATGATGGAGAGAATGGAGCGATGGGAGAGGAGTGGGCTCCTCTCTCCACCTTCGGCTCCCCTTCCTCAGGACTCCGGCGCGCTCCGTCTTACGCTCCCGAGGGATTATGATGGAGCGGCGGCAGGGTGCCAGGGGTTCTTACTCCAGCTGGAGCTATACCTGGCCACTGTTCGCCCCACTCCCTCGGGAGCGGAGAGGGTGAGTGTCCTCGTCTCCTGCCTAACGGGTCGTGCTCTGGAGTGGGCCAACGCAGTCTGGAATGGCCCGGACTCAGCGAAGGAGCACTACCCGGAGTTTACCCGTCGTTTTCGTGCCGTGTTTGACCACCCCCCAGAGGGCCGAGCGGCGGGTGAGAGACTATTTCATCTCAGGCAGGAGAGGAGGAGCGCACAGGATTTCGCGCTGGAGTTCCGGACCTTGGCCGCGGGATCAGGGTGGAACGACAGGGCCCTTATTGACCACTACCGGTGTAGTCTCCGGGAGGACGTCCGCAGGAAGCTAGCGTGTCGGGACATCGCTCTGTCTTTGGATGAGCTTATCGACATGTCCATCCGACTGGACAATCTGCTGGCTGCCCGCGGGCGTTCGGAGAGGGTCCTGTGCGTTCCACCACCCAGCGCCCCGGCTCCCATCCCGATGGAGTTGGGAGGGGCCGCGCCTAGGGGTATCGGAGGAGGAGGCCTCCCCTGCACCAGCTGTGGTCGGAGAGGACACACGGCCGATCGGTGCTGGGGGGGTCTGTCTGGGAGTCGAGATGTCAGGCGGAACGCTTCTCGATCACCCCAGGTGAGTCAGCACCAAACTCACTCAGAACCCCCTGTCGGTCACATGTTTGTCTCAATTTTTTTCCTTGATTTTTTCCCCTCTTCCCAGCATAGGGCACTAGTCGATTCAGGTGCAGCTGGGAACTTTATGGATCGCGGACTCGCCCGAGAGTTGGGCGTTCCGCTCGTGCCGATAGATTCTCCCTTTCCCGTGCACTCCCTAGATAGCCGACCATTAGGGTCAGGGGTGGTCAGGGAGGCCACAGTTCCCCTGGACATGGTGACGCAGGGGAATCATAGGGAACGTATCAGTCTCTTTATTATTGATTCGCCTGCGTTTCCAGTGGTGCTGGGTATTCCCTGGTTGGCCCGGCACAATCCCAGTATTTCGTGGAGACAGGGGGTTCTCCAGGGGTGGTCAGAGGAGTGTTCTGGAAGGTGTCTGGGAGTTTCCATTGGTGCCACGTCGGTGGAGAGTCCAGACCAGGGTTCCACGGTGCGCATTCCCCCCGAGTATGCCGATTTGGCAATCGCTTTCTGTAAAAAGAAAGCGACGAAATTACCACCACATCGACCGGGTAGGGATTGTGCGATAGATCTCCAGGTTAACGCTGCGCTTCCCAAGAGTCACGTGTACCCTTTGTCCCAAGAGGAGACGTTGGCTATGGAGACATATGTCGCGGAGTCTCTGGGACAGGGGTACATTCGGCCCTCCATCTCACCCGTCTCCTCGAGTTTCTTTTTTGTGAAGAAGAAGGAGGGAGGTTTGCGTCCGTGTATTGATTATAGAGGTCTAAATGCCATCACAGTGGGGTTTAGTTACCCACTACCTCTCATCGCTTCGGCGGTGGAATCATTTCACGGAGCGCAGTTCTTTACAAAACTGGACCTCAGGAGCGCGTACAGTCTGGTGCGTATTCGGAAAGGAGACGAGTGGAAAACCGCATTTAGTACCACATCGGGCCACTATGAGTACTGCGTCATGCCGTATGGGTTAAAGAATGCTCCAGCTGTTTTCCAATCCTTTGTAGACGACATTCTCAGGGACCTGCACGTGCAGGGGGTAGTTGTGTATATCGATGACATTCTGATCTACTCAACTACTCAAGCCGCGCATGTATCTCTGGTGCGCAAAGTGCTTGGCAGACTGCTGGAGCATGACCTATACGTCAAGGCTGAGAAGTGTGTGTTCTCCAAACAAGCCGTCTCCTTCCTGGGTTATCGCATTTCCACCTCGGGGGTGGTGGTGGAGAGTGACCGCATAAAGGCCGTGCGTAATTGGCCGACTCCAACCACGGTGAAAGAGGTGCAGCGGTTTTTGGGTTTTGCCAACTACTACCGGAGATTTATCCGGGGTTTTGGTCAGGTAGCGGCTCCCATTACCTCACTGCTAAAGGGGGGTCCGGTGCGGTTGCGGTGGTCAGCGGTGGCGGACGGAGCTTTCAACAGGTTGAAGGCTCTGTTCACGGATGCTCCCGTGTTGGCGCACCCGGATCCCTCTTTAGCATTCATAGTGGAGGTGGACGCGTCCGAGGCTGGGGTGGGTGCCGTGCTATCACAGCGCTCGGGTACGCCACCAAAACTCCGCCCCTGCGCTTTCTTCTCTAGTAAGCTCAGTGCAGCGGAGCGTAACTATGATGTGGGGGATCGGGAGTTGTTAGCGGTGGTCAAGGCTCTGAAGGTGTGGAGACACTGGCTTGAGGGGGCTAAGCACCCTTTTCTCATCTGGACCGACCACCAGAATCTGGAGTATATTCGGGCAGCTCGGAGACTGAACCCGCGTCAGGCAAGATGGGCCATGTTTTTCACCCGGTTTAGGTTCACGTTGTCCTACAGACCCGGTTCCCAAAACGTAAAGGCTGACGCACTGTCTCGCCTTTACGACACGGAGGATAGGACCACCGAGCCCACTCCCATCATCCCCGCCTCGAGGCTGATAGCGCCAGTGGTATGGGAGGTGGACTCGGACATCGAGCGGGCGTTACGGGCGGAACCCGCGCCTCCTCAGTGCCCGGCGGGCCGTAAGTACGTACCGCTTGGTGTTCGGGACCGACTGATTCGGTGGGCTCATGTCCTACCCTCCTCGGGTCACCCTGGGGTGACGAGGACAGTGGGGAGCCTTCGGGGAAGGTATTGGTGGCCTACCTTAGCTCGGGACGTTAGTGTTTATGTCTCCTCCTGTTCGGTATGCGCTCAGAGTAAGGCTCCTAGGCACCTTCCTAGAGGGAAGTTGCAACCCCTCCCCGTTCCACAACGGCCATGGTCTCATCTGTCCGTGGACTTCCTGACCGATCTTCCCCCCTCCCAGGGAAACACTACGGTTCTGGTAATTGTGGATCGGTTTTCTAAGTCCTGCCGTCTCCTCCCGTTGCCCGGTATCCCTACTGCCCTACAGACTGCGGAAGCCTTATTCACTCACGTCTTCCGGCACTACGGGGTGCCGGAGGACATCGTTTCTGATCGGGGCCCCCAGTTCACGTCCCGAGTATGGAGGGCGTTCATGGAGCGTCTGGGGGTCACGGTCAGCTTGACTTCCGGTTTTCTTTTAATACTCAACTTGCAAACACAATGTCCAACACGGACGTACTGGGTGTCACACACAACGGTCCAACGACACGATAAACAAACCCAGTCCACAATAATAACATCCACTCCCGAAATCCAAAAGCCACAATGAAACAATCCCGCACAAACGTCCGGGGCTGGCTGACTAATAAAGCCACACTAATTAACAATTAACTGAACACAGGTGATACAAATAAACACATAAGGAGGGGGAGGGAAAAGAGTCAGTGGCAGCTAGTAGGCCGGTGACGACGACCGCCGAGCGCCACCCGAACGGGAAGGAGAGCCTGCCTCGGTTGAAGTCGTGACATAATTATATGCATATTCTAGCTTTTGGGCCTGAGTAGCAGGCAGTTTACTCTGGGCACCTTAATCATCCAAGCTACTCAATACTGCTCCCAATCCCAAAGAAGTTAAAGGTATAGTAGTATACTAGGTTGTCAAAGGGGATAGCTTTTTAAACAACACAGCACAAAGCTATAACAGTTCCATGAATTCAGAGTTACTACTATGTCTATGACCCACATTTTTAATTTCAGTGCCAAAATTGTAATGAGATACGCCATTATGAGATCTGGCCATGACCAGTCAAGATGTAAAGCCGTGGTATGCAGAAGCTGGGGCCCCTGATACAGTGTTAAAGGACAGGGTCAAGACTACTGAGTGCCCTCACTCTGAATGACAGACAGGAGTCAGGGATGGTGGGGCCGTCCTGATGTCCACTGAGAGCCAACAGAACTCCCTTCTCCCCTGAGCTGGCAGGGTCTCTCTCTCTCTCTGCCTCCTGCTCTCTCCTCTCTCTGCCACATTACACAGCATGCCCTAAAAACACAAGCTTCAGCATCCAACGTCCACATCTCCATACAGCAGCTCAAGCATGGCTCGGCCTGTTTCATGTCCTTACTTCACTTCTTATCATTTCCATTTAGTCTCTTATGTATTTGACCCGTCACTTTATTCTCATTTCTCCAAGTCTATTTTTCTCTTCAGTCTTCCATTGTGCTGCTCCTCTCCCCCTCCCGGGTCCACCCTGTATGGTTATGGGGAGCAGATGGACAGAGGGAAAAAGACAGGGCCAGGGAGGAGGGTAAAGTGATAACATATTCTGCACATTCCATTGAAATTTCTAACAGATAACACACCAGGGGTCCAAGACAGTCAAAAAGACAGACAGAGAGAGAGAGAGAGAGAGAGAGAGAGAGAGAGAGAGAGAGAGAGAGAGAGAGAGAGAGAGAGAGAGAGAGAGAGAGAGAGAGAGAGAGAGAGAGAGAGAGAGAGAGAGAGAGAGAGAGAGAGAGAGAGAGAGAGAGAGAGAGAGAGAGGAAGTGACAATTATGAGTAAAGGCTTGTCACAGGCCGCCTGGACACAGTCTGTTGTAAGTATGAGGAGGCTGTCTCCTAAGATGAAAGAGATTGTCCAGTACTTTTGTATACCTTTTAGCCAGTAGTTCTGAAAGTAGCACTCACGAGCCAAAAGTGGTCTCTGAAAATTGCTACTATGACACATGTGCAGATATGTACACTACGTCAATGCTCTCTTGCTCTGCTGTGTGTGCATCTTGCTAGCTGTCACTCAAATGGCAGGGGCTGAAGCTCATTGCCTAGAACTTGACTTGCTGGGGGTCTGGCCCACGTGGGGGGAAATGTAGTGAAAATGGCGCAGCACAGCTTCCCGAAAAGCAAGGGACTTTTTGAGGTAAAACGGTAATTCTGCTCATAGATTATGCATGTACAGTTGAAGTCACAAGTTTACATACACCTTAGACAAATATATTTAAGCTCAGTTTTTCACAATTCCTGACATTTAGTCCAAGTTAAAAGTCCCTGTCTTAGGTCAGTTAGGATCACCACTTTATTTTAAGAATGTGAAATGTCAGAATAAGGGTAGAGAGAATGAATTATTTCAACTTTGATTTCTTTCATCACATTCCCAGTGGGTCAGAAGTTTACATACACTCAATTAGTATTTGGTAGCATTGCCTTTAAATTGTTTAACTTGCGTCTAATGTTTTAGATAGCCTTCCACAAGCATCCCACAATAAGTTGGGTGAATTTTGGCCCATTCCTACTGACAGAGCTGATGTAACTGAGTCAGGTTTGTAGGCCTCCTTACTCGCACACCCTTATTCAGTTCTGCCCACACATTTTCGATGGGATTGAGGTCAGGGCTTTGTGATGGCCACTCCAATAGCTTGACTTTGTTGTCCTTAAGCCACAACTTTGGAAGTATGCTTGGGGTCATTGTCCATTTGGAAGACCCATTTGCGACCATGCTTTAACTTCCTGACTGATGTCTTGAGATGGTGCTTCAATATATCCACATAATTGCCCTTCCTCATGATGCCATCTATTTTGTGAAGTGCACCAGTCCCTCCTGCAGCAAAGCACCCCCACAACATGATGCTGCCACCCCCGTGCTTCACGGTTGGGATGGTGTTCTTCAGCTTGCAAGCATTCCCCTATTTCCTCTAAACATAATGATGGTCATCATTGTCAAACAGTTCTATTTTTGTTTCATCAGACCAGAGGACAATTCTCCAAAAAGTACGATCTTTGTCCCCATGTGCAGTTGCAAACCGTAGTCTGGCTTTTTTTATGGCGGTTTTGGAGCAGTGGCAGTTGCTGAGAGGCCTTTCAGGTTATGTCGATATAGGATTTGTTTTACTGTGGATTTAGATTGTTTTGTACCTGTTTCCTCCAGCATCTTCACAAGGTCCTTTGCTGTTGTTCTGGAATTGATTTGCACTTTTCACACCAAAGTACGTTCATCTCTAGGAGACAGTACGCGTCTCCTTCCTGAGCTTCCTGATGGCTGCGTGGTCCCATGGTGTTTATACTTGCGTACTATTGTTTGTACAGATGAACATGGTACCTTCAGGCATTTGGAAATTGCTCCCAAGGATGAACCAGAGTTGTGGAGGTCTACAATTTATTTTCTGAGGCCTTGGCTGATTTCTTTAAATTTTCCCATGATGTCAAACAAAGAGGCACTGAGTTTGAAGGTAGTCCTTGAAATACATCCACAGGTACACCTCCAAGTGACTCAAATTATGTCAATTAGCCTATCAGAAGCTTCTAAAGCCATGACATCATTTTCTGGAATTTTCCAAGCTGTTTAAAGGCACAGTCAACTTAGTGTATGTAAACTTCTGACCCACTGGAATTGTGATACAGTGAATTATAAGTGAAATAATCTGTCTGTAAACAATTGTTGGAAAATTTGCTTGTGTCATGCACAAAGTAGATGTCCTAACTGACTTTCCGAAACTATAGTTTGTTAACAAGAAATTTGTGGAGTGGTTGAGGAACGAGTTTTAATGACTCCGACCTAAGTGTATGTAAACTTCCGACTTCAACTGTACGAACTACACATTGACACATCCTGCCCAAAGCGGGAGGTATACAAAAAGACTTAGTAGTTGCCAAAGTTCTGGAGCATGTCTTTAAGGAGAGGTAGGATAATAGGTTAGTCAGCTTAATCTATGACAGTAACAGGTTCATAGTGCAATTACAGTGTATACACATTCATTTGTGGCATACACGATGGTGATACCTGCAGGTAAGCATGTTTAAACTGAATCAACTATTGTAGCTTTGAAGAGTAAAAAATAATATTGAACTAAAGAGAGATAGAGGAGTCCAACAGAGCAGCTGGTGAACGGCACAGGAAAGGAGAGTGTTCCTGTGATATCATGCAGTGTCACAGTAAACTGTGAGTTTAGAGGAAGTGTCCTTCCTCATGTCTGTTCCTTTGAGCAAATGATGACACGAGCACTGGGACATTACACAATCAGGAACGGGGCTAACATGAGCACACTTCGACAAGACTGTCACATACTCCAAATAGAGACTTCAGGGGATTCAGAGGGAGAATAGTAGTAACTTACGCCTGTCTGAAAATCAAATCGAAGTTTATCGGTCGCTTACACAGATTTGCAGATGTTATCGCAGGTGCAGCGAAATGCTTACGTTTCTAACCAACAGTGCAGTAATATCTAGCAATACAATAACAATACACACATAATCCAAAATTCTGGAGTATATGTAAATAGTGTATATAGACAGTATGGACAGTAGGGATGTGCATCTTTCCCTTTCAAGAATATTCTACACGTATCTAGATACATGGGCTCCAATACAATACAGGAACGATACATTTTAGTTTGAAACGATTCGGTGCGATAAGAGGAAGGAATCAATGCGATCTGGTACGATGCGATACAATTCATTTCACTAACATTTGTTGCATAAACACATTCCTTTTCCGTCGTAAATTACAATTTGCTGCTGATGGAGCTCATGAGCTGGGCCTCTCTCAGCTGGATCTGTCTGAGCTGACGTCTCTGTGTGTGTGTGTGTGTGTGTGTGTGTGTGTGTGTGTGTGTGTGTGTGTGTGTGTGTGTGTGTGTGTGTGTGTGTGTGTGTGTGTGTGTGTGTGTGTGTGTGTGTGTGTGTGTGTGTGTGTGTGTGTGTGTGTGTGTGTGTGTGTGTGTGTGTGTGTGTGTGTGTGTGTGTGTGTGTGCGTGTGTGTGTGTGTGTGTGTGTGCGTGTGGCGCGTGTGCGTGTTTGTGTGTTGAATGGTTTAGACCATTTGGAAGTTGATGGAATTGGAGTGAGCTTCTCTTCTCCTTTCACTTCAACCATGCAATGCCGGTAGCAAAAGTGATTTCCATCCTCGTTATGAAATGATCAACTTTACCATGTACTGTATATCTTAAAAATGACCATAATACATACTGCTTGTTTCCCATTATATATACTGACTGTTTCAAGCAAAACTATCAAAACTATTGCTGATGGTGAAGCTGAACAGTCAAAATGAAATCTCATGTAGCATGTAGCCTACCTATATAGCCAGATTCGAGTTGTGTCTCCAGCGGTAGCTCAGGCTACTGTCATTCTGGTAAAACCCCATTTTCAAAAGAGCATTTGATCAAAATGACCGAGCACATTACATTGGTTGCCTCTCAACTAATAAAGCTTTAATATTGCGCAAGCCATTTTTACAAACATTTGAATGCTGAAGGTGACACACAGATGTGCCAGATCAGGAATAGGAATAGGTGCACACAGCACGCAGTATGACTAGGCTTCTGATATTGCCTGGGTTTATTAGGCATGCAAAATGTATATAATTACATGCTTACATGAGGGGTGTTTTCAGAAGGTAGAAAGAAAGTCATTTGAGCAAAAATACATTTGTGAACCTACGATTCATAACGTTTCAATCGGTTCTCTGACCATGCATTGATACACCTGTACTGTGTTTGCCTTCTAGATGGTAGTGGGGTGACCAGGTTGTGGATCGGGTGGAGGAGGTACTTGATGATCTTTTTGGCCTTCCTGTGACATCAGGTGCTTTATATGTCCTGGAAGGCAGGCAGTGTGACGCCAGAGATTTGTTGGACTGACTGCACCACCCTCTGGAGAGCCCTGCGGTTGTCGTACCAGGCGGTGATACAGCATGACAGAATGTTCTCGATGGTGCATCTGTAGAAGTTTGTGAGGGTCTTATGTACCAAGCCAAATTTCTTCGGCCTCCTGAGGTTCTTCACCCCACTGAAGGTATGGAGGGACCATTTCAGGTCTTCAATGATGTGCACGCCACGGAACTTGAAGCTTTTAACCCTCTCTAATGTGGCCCCGTCAATGTGGATAGGTGCGTGCGCTCTCAGCTGTCTCCTGTAGTCTCTGCTATCTCCTGTAGCCCACGATCAGCTCCTTCATTTTGTTGGTGTTGAGGTAGAGTTTATTTTCCTGGCACCACTCCACCAAGGCAGTGTGCAGAGCAATGGGGATCGCGTCATCTATGGATCTGTTGGGGCGGTATGCAAATTGTATTGAGTCTAGGGTGTCGGGTAAGGTGGAGGTGATATGTTCCTTAACTACCCTCTCAAATCACTTCATGATGAAAGAGGTGAGTGCTATGGGGCGATAGTCATTTAGTTCAGGTCCCTTCGCTTTCTTGGGTACAGGAAAAATGGTGGACATTTTAAAGCGGGGACAACATACAAGATACTGGGATAGGGAGAGATCGAAAATGTTCGTAAACACTCCAGCCAGCTGTTCTGCTGGTCTGACATGTCTTGGAGATGATAGGTGGAAATTGCCAACAACACACATCATCTGGATTCTTCAGGTATCACACTCAATATCCCACCTTGATAAATCATTATTCACAGGTCTCTGAATTCCTTTACAGTGAATTAGCTTCTTCAAGGGGATATTTTAAAAGGTTGAGTTCCTGAAAGGCCAGTCCCTCTCAGCTCTGGGTGAATATGAGAGCTCTTGACTAATGAATTTCAGCTAGATGTGGTAGAAATAGTGTTAGAAATATGTTGGAATGTGCTGGAACAGGCAGGAACTGACACCCAACCTTTATATCAATAGTGAAATACTTGTGAATATGAATCACTTCCTAATTAGATTTAAGAAGGGAAAATACATTAGAACAAAGCAACATTGTACTGTATAATGTTTTTCATCCAACAAATTATCATAATTTTACTGATATTGTCAGCATGAAGACAGTCAATTTAAAACACTTTTTGAACATGGTTTAGCCAAAAATTCCTGCGTCTTAATAGTGATCACTTAATTTAGATGTGTCTAGAATATCACAGGTCAGAATTCAGTCTTAGGTTTCAGACCTAAACTTCATGTATATGTATGACCACACTATCTTGTAAAAATATCTGTGTGTGTGTGTGTGTGTGTGTGTGTGTGTGTGTGTGTGTGTGTGTGTGTGTGTGTGTGTGTGTGTGTGTGTGTGTGTGTGTGTGTGTGTGTGTGTGTGTGTGTGTGTGTGTGTGTGTGTGTGTGTGTGTGTGTGTGTGTGTGTGTGTGTGTGTGTGTGTGTGTGTGTGTGTGACAATTTTCCAGAGCAGTGTTTTTAAATCCTGGTCCTGGGGAACCAAAGGGGTGCACCTTTTTTATGTCGCCTTTGCACTGCACACCTGATTCAAATAATCAAAGCTTGATGCAGAGACAGAAGAGGAAGCAAGACATCTCCCTCGCTCTTTTTTTCTGATGGAAAAATAACTAAGCAGATCAGACCCAGCTCCTATGGCATTGGTGCCTATGGGTGAGCCACAACTTAAGCAGAACAGAACTGTGAATTTTCCCCCAATGTTTTAACAGCATTTGTCCACCATCTTTCCTCGATGATGAGATGATCATTTAAATCAGCTGTCTAGTGCTAGATAACATTTTAAAAAACGTGCACCCCTTTGAGTCCCCAGGACCAGGATTGTGAAACACTGATCTACAGACTGCTTGAAGCGTCTTCCCGAGAATATATCAAATAATCAATCACTTCATGAAATCTACTTATCTCGTTAAATCCCATGAGAATCCACTGAACTCCTCTCCTCTTTTTCATACACATCGATCACACACATTCACTTACACACAAACAGAGTTTGCAGAGTTGAGTCAGATCAATTCTGACTGCAAGAAACACCATCTCCAGAACATTCCTATGTCCCTAACCCGTTAAAAGACCGCATTAAATGGATGGGGAAAAGTAATATAAAAACGATTTAATATTTCAAGTATTTCTGGGAAACGGTTCAATGTGAGTGAGCCAAAGCAAACCTCAGTCTCATTTTGAGGGTCATTACCACAGTCTGTGTGACACTACACAGACAGGTCACAGACTGGCTTCTAGCAAGCAGACTATTTATGGAATATGATAACACACAAGCTATGATGATAATTACCGCCTTATTAAAAAATGTATTACATAATTTTTGCCCCTCATCAATCTACACACAATACCCCATAATGACAAAGCAAAAACCGTTTTTTAGATTTTTTTGCAACAAATATATCACATTTACATAAGTATTCAGACTGTTTACTCAGTACTTCGTTGAAGCACCTTTGGTAGCGATTACAGCCTCGAGTCTCCTTGGGTATGACACTACAAGCTTGGCACACCTGTATTTGGGGAGTTTCTCCCATTCTTCTCTGCAGATCCTCTCATTCTCTGTTAGGTTGGATGTGCATCATCGTTGCACAGCTATTTTCAGGTCTCTCCAAAGATGTTTGATCGGGTTCAAGTCCAGCCTCTGGCTGGGCCCTTCAAGTACATTCAGAGACTTGTCCTGAAGCCAATTCTGCATCCTCTTGGCTGTGTGCTTAGGGTCGTTGTCCTGTTGGAAGGTGAACCTTCGCCCCAGTCTGAGGTCCTGAGCACTCCAGAGCAGGTTTTCACCGAGAATCTCACTGTTCTTTGCTCCGTTCATCTTTACCTCAATCCTGATTAGTCTCCCAGTCCCTGCCACTGAAAAACATCCCCATAGCATGATGCTGCAACCTCCATGCTTCACCGTAAGGATGGTGCCAGGTTTCCTCCAGAAGTGATGCGTAGCATTCAGGCCTTGGTTTCATCAGACCAGATAATCTTGTTTCTCATGGTCTGAGTCCTTTAGGTGCCTTTTGGCAAACTCCAAGCCGGCGGTCATGTGCCTTTTGCTGAGGAGTGGCATCCGTCTGGCCACTCTACCATAAAGGCCTGATTGGTGGAGTGCTGCAGAGACGGTCGTCCTTCTGGAAGATTCTCCCATCTCCAGTGAGGAACTCTGGAGCTCTGTCAGAGTGACCATCGGGTTCTTGGTCACTGGCCTGACCAAGGCCCTTCTCCCCGATTGCTCAGTTTGGCCGGGCGGCTAGCTCTATGAAGAGTCTGGGTGGTTCCAAACTTCTTCCATTTAAGAATGATGGAGGCCACTTTGTTCTTGGGGACCTTCAATGCTGCAGAAATGTTTTGGTACCCTGCCAAAGGTCTGTGCTTCGACACAATCCTGTCTCGGAGCTGAATTTACCACAGGTGGTCTCCAATCAAGTTGTAGAAACATCTCAAGGATGATCAAAATGAAACAGGATGCACCTGAGCTCAATTTCGAGTCCCATAGCAAAGGGTCTGAACACCTATGTAAATAAGGTATCGTTTTTTTATTTAGTATACATTTGCAAAAAAACTAAAATCCTGTTTTCGCTTTGTCATTGTGGGGTATTGTGTGCAGATTGATGAGTATTTTTAAAATATGTTTTGAATCCATTTTAGAATAAGGCTGTAATGTAACAAAATTTGTAAAAGTCAAGGGGTCTGAATACATTTGCCGAATGCACTGTATTATATTATTATTGTGCTCATGAGGCAGTTTATGTGTTATAATGTAATGGTTTTTGCTCCCTGGTTTTACCACAACCCTATTATTAGTGGTTCTGGATGAGTGACGAGAGCAGTAAGATGGCACTTTGACAGGGTCTTTGCTCTGCTCTTGCCTTCGTGTCTCTCTTCTGTTTACATTTGAATTCCTATTTTTGGAGAGTGAAGTGACCGGCCAAATCAGCAAGGGTCCTCTAGGAACTTTAAGAATGCTTCAGATATACACTGACATACAGTGTCATGTGCAAAACCAATGGTAAGAAGGAACGGCTTCAAATTCGAACCATTCACCCATTTAGAAGAAAATGGTTGTAAAAGAGAATGGTTGTGAGTCAGTTGCACCTCAAAATGTGTACTTTAGAAGAATGGAAACTCAATTTCCCTTCTATCTGTATGAGTAGGAAACAGGCTGTATTACCATATTTCAGCATTAACCCAGCTTACCCACCTCACCATTTTAAGTGGGTCAGGATGAGTCACCCAACCAACCAACCAACCAACCCTCTCCTCTCCCCTCCCATCTCCTTTCCTCTCTCTAAGGCTTGGTGGATCCCTGGAGGAGGCAGCATTAGAGAGCCAGCCAGACAACACACACCAACCCACAGCCCCCTGGCTCAGAGTGGCAAGTAAAACCCACAACAGAGGGGCCACTCTATTGAGACAGTCGCTATGTTTACTGTCTAATGGAATCGATCAGCAAAATGCATAAAGTATCGTGTCTTAGGTATACATAGAAATCAGCTGGGGATGCTCAACCTCATGTAAATTCTATGGTTCAAAATAAGTGATGCCAATAGTGGTATTACTATTTCACTACTGCATCCATATTACCTTACTCCTAGCACCCAAATTCCATCAATTGCAGTATATTAGCCATATCAAACTCTGACCTGTATGGCCTCAGAACCCTGTTTGAAGGTGGTGGTAGTGATGGTGGGGGTTAAAACAGGAGCAATACAGAAGCCATCACCAGAAATGCAGATTTACAGTCCGTACACCAAATGTTTATGTCTCACTAGACCAAAGCCCACACCCAGTGGTTTCCTATTCCTCAACACTAGGCAGCTATGGAGAAACATCCATGAAATAAAGACAATGACTTATTCTAACAACTCAGTCAGTCACTCAACCTGTGTGCACCCGAAAGTGCAGGCCTATGCAGACACTGTGTGAAATGATACAGTATGTCAAAGATTCATTATGTAATTGTTTGAGTGTATATTTTAATTCATTTTGTGTGTCATAACTCCTTATGAGATGTACTATATCTGTTTCAACAAGTACCACCGCTAGTCCCACAGAGTGAACGATAAAAGGCACTAAAAGGATTAAGTCTTTCTGCGAAACGGGAGCAAAACATGTTTTGTGAAAATGTAGTCCCCCACTTTCCCTCTGCCAGCCAGGAACCCTGAATTATTTAGTTTACTTTTTATTTTGGATAAGTAAGCACTTTGGATATCCTTAATGAGGACACAGGCTCTTTACTCTTTACTTCAAAAGCTCTTCAAACGATCTGTCTGTACCAGAAGATTGTGAAAGGGATTGTCATTCATTATATTTGAACCTGAAGTTAAAAATCTGAAATCAGACAAGCAACAAAACCCCTCATTGACCTTGACTGACCTTGAAGGGCTCCTACCTGGCCAGTTAGGGTAATTCACCACCTTTGATCTCTACACTAACTCTCTGACCTCTGACCCAGTGTTGACATCTGTAACTCACATTAGAGTCACCTTATAGGGCGAGACAAACAGCAAGTGAAGATACTGTGGGTGAAAGGTCAGAGGCCAGCTGACCCCAAAACCCATGACTTAACAATTCCTCTGAGGGGAAGATATGACATGATTTGACACATCTAAACGCGATGGAAGTGGTACTCTAAACACACCAAAAGGGGTTGAAGTAAGATGCTATGGCTGACCATCTGTCCATCTGACCCCTAAGATAACATGTGATCATCTCTGACAGGAAGTGACATCACCGGAGGAGAGGTGGCGCTATGGGTTCCATCCTGTCGTGGGCTGGGTTGGCAGGGACTCACAAGGAAAAGAGTACAAGGAAGAATGAACAGATTTGCTATGCCCAGGGGGTGACAGACACAACACCTGCTACAGGACAGGAGGCAGAGTCACCTTCATACTGCTAGTCCCCTGGGACAATTGGACAGACAAACTCTCTCCTTCTTCACTCATTTCTTATTACACCTTTTTCTTTGCATCAACTACACCGTCTAGCTGTTGTTCTCTGAGTCTGAAGTACCTACGTCCTTTCCTGTTTTCTGCTTTCCTGTTTGTCCTAATCTTTAATGCGTAGGCTACATCTGTGAGTCATAGTCCTGTTTATCAATTCCGAGAATAGAAATGGACAGGGTTGCAAGTTTCACTGGGGACGGAGGATATAATGTCCCCACCATATTCTGAAATGGCATTTTTGTCCCTGTCCCCAGTTTTATCATTGGAATGTGATATGAAACGAGGCAACGTGTGCTTTAGGACCATGCGTACACCTCCGAGTGTCGGGTGGGCTGTTTGGAGTGTTTATCCGACTGGATAAAAACAATACATATACAGAACCAATCAAAAGGTTTGGACACACGTACCCATTCAAGGGTTTTTCTTATTTGACTATTTTCTAATAGTGAAAGACATCAAAACTATGAAATAACATATATGTAATCATGTAGTAACCAAAAAAAGTGTTAAACAAATCAGAATATATTTGAGATTCTTCAAAGTAGCAACCCTTTGCCTTGATGACAGTTTTGCACCCTCTTGGCATTCTCTCAACCAGCTTCATGAGGTAGTCACCTGGAAAACATTTCAGTTAACAGGTGTGCCTTGTTAAAAGTTAATTTGTGTTATTTCTTTCCTTCTTAATGCATTTGAGCCAATCAGCTGTGTCGTGACAAGGTAGTGGTGGTATACAGAAGATAGCCATATTTGGTAAAAAAACAAGTCCATATTATGGCAAGAACAGCTCAAATAAGCAAAGAGAAACGACAGTCCGTCATTACTTTAAGACATGAAGGTCAATCAATACGGGACAATTCAAGAACTTTGAAGTTGTGCAGTCACAAAAACCATCAAGCGCTATGATGAAACTGGCTCTCACGAGAACCGCCACAGGAAAGGAAGACCCAGAGTTACCTCTGCTACAGAGGATACGTTCATTTGAGTTACCAGTCTCAGAAATTGCAGCCCACATAAGTGCTTCACAGAGTTCAAGTAACAGACACATCTCAACATCAAATGTTCAGAGGAGACTGCGTTTTTGTGAGATGCAGAGTAGGTGAATGGATTATCAACCGCATGTGTGGTTCCCACCCTGAAGCATGGAGGAGGTGGTGTGATGGTGTGGGGGTGCTTTGCTGGTGACACTGTAAGTGATTTATTTAGAGGCACACTTAACCAGCATGGCTACCACAGCATTCTGCAGCAATACTCCAACCCATCTGGTTTGGGCTTAGTGGGACTGCCATTTGTTTTTCAACAGAACAATGACCCAACACATCTCCAGACTGTGTAAGGGATATTTGATCAAGAAGGAGAGTGATGGAGTACTGCATCAGATGACCTGGCTTCCACAATCACCTGACCTCAAACCAATTGAGATGGTTTGGGATGAGTTGGATGGCAGAGTGAAGGAAAAGCAGCTAACAAGTGTTCAGCATATGTGGGAACTCCTTCAAGACTGTTGGAAAAGCATTCCAGGTGAAGCTGGTTGAGAGAATGCCAAGAGTGTGCAAAGTTGTCATCATGGCAAAGGGTGGCTACATTGAAGAATCTCAAATATAAAATATATTTTGATTTGTTTAACACTTTTTTGGTTACTACATTTTCCATATGTGTTATTTCATAGTTTTAATTACTTCACTATTATTCTACAATGCAGAACATAGTAAAAATAAAGAAAAACCCTTGAATGAGTAGGTGTGTCCAAACTTTTGACTGGTACTGTATATTGTGGCAGATGGCAGGGAGAGGTGAGGGGAGTGGTGATTGAAGGGAGATATCTTGCAGCCCGCTGGCTCCACCCCCGAGCCTTATATGGACTTCCTGCCCCAACGAGGCAAGCCTGTCGTTCATTAAGCCATGGAGTGCTTGGGGATAAAAGAGGAAGCCGGCTGCACAAACAGGGAGAGGACTGAGAGGGAAACGTGTTATGGAGAGTGTGAGAAGAGAGAGAGAGAGAATTATCTGTGTGCTTATCTATTGTGACCTGGACTGTCTGATTAGCCCCACTGTGTACCGAACCAGTTTGGCTGTTTTAGGATTACCCCTGGAGAATGGATTGTGAACTGGTTGCTGAATTCCACCCTTTTCCACAGTGTGCAAATCTCCCTAATAAATTCCCCATTTGTATTCTAGTTGTGCTTTGTGTGGGTGTTTGGTTATATAACTTAGTGACGTGGAAACCCTACCCTCTTGAGCCTGCTACAATATATACTGCTCAAAAAAATAAAGGGAACACTTAAACAACACAATGTAACTCCAAGTCAATCACACTTCTGTGAAATCAAACTGTCCACTTAGGAAGCAACACTGATTGACAATAAATTTCACATGCTGTTGTGTAAATGGAATAGCCAACAGGTGGAAATTATAGGCAATTAGCAAGACATCCCCAATAAAGGAGTGGTTCTGCAGGTGGTGACCACAGACCACTTCTCAGTTCCTATGCTTCCTGGCTGATGTTTTGGTCACTTTTGAATGCTGGCGGTGCTTTCACTCTAGTGGTAGCATGAGACGGAGTCTACAACCCACACAAGTGGCTCAGGTAGTGCAGCTCATCCAGGATGGCACATCAATGCGAGCTGTGGCAAGAAGGTTTGCTGTGTCTGTCAGCGTAGTGTCCAGAGCATGGAGGCGCTACCAGGAGACAGGCCAGTACATCAGGAGACGTGGAGGAGGCCGTAGGAGGGCAACAACCCAGCAGCAGGACCGCTACCTCCGCCTTTGTGCACGGAGGAACAGGAGGAGCACTGCCAGAGCCCTGCAAAATTACCTCCAGCAGGCCACAAATGTGCATGTGTCTGCTCAAACGGTCAGAAACAGACAGGTGGTATGAGGGCCCGAAGTCCACAGGTGGGGGTTGTGCTTACAGCCCAACACCGTGCAGGACGTTTGGCATTTGCCAGAGAACACCAAGATTGGCAAATTCGCCACTGGCGCCCTGTGCTCTTCACTGATGAAAGCAGGTTCACACTGAGCACATGTGACAGACGTGACAGAGTCTGGAGACGCCGTGGAGAACGTTCTGCTGCCTGCAACATCCTCCAGCATGACCGGTTTGGCGGTGGGTCAGTCATGGTGTGGGGTGACATTTCTTTGGGGGGCCGCACAGCCCTCCATGTGCTCGCCAGAGGTAGCCTGACTGCCATTAGGTACCGAGATGAGATTCTCAGACCCCTTGTGAGACCATATGCTGGTGCGGTTGGCCCTGGGTTCCTCCTAATGCAAGACAATGCTAGACCTCATGTGGCTGGAGTGTGTCAGCAGTTCCTGCAAGAGGAAGGCATTGATGCTATGGACTGGCCCGCCCGTTCCCCAGACCTGAATCCAATTGAGCACATCTGGGACATCATGTCTCGCTCCATCCACCAACGCCACGTTGCACCACAGACTGTCCAGGAGTTGGCGGATGCTTTAGTCCAGGTCTGGGAGGAGATCCCTCAGGAGACCATCCGCCACCTCATCAGGAGCATGCCCAGGCGTTGTAGGGAGGTCATACAGGCACGTGGAGGCCACACACACTACTGAGCCTCATTTTGACTTGTTTTAAGGACATTACAGCAAAGTTGGATCAGCCTGTAGTGCGGTTTTCCACTTTAATTTTGAGTGTGACTCCAAATCCAGACCTCCATGGGTTGATAAATTTGATTTCCATTGATCATTTTTGTGTGATTTTGTTGTCAGCACATTCAACTATGTAAAGAAAAAAGTATTTAATAAGAATATTTCATTCATTCAGATCTAGGATGTGTTATTTTAGTGTTCCCTTTATTTTTTTGAGCAGTGTATATTATGCCCCCCCCACTTCTAAAACCAAAGTTCCGCCCCTGGAAATGGAGAAGTACTGCCAATCTACATGTATAATTATGCCTGGTATGAGTTGCACAGACAGGGCGTCCCCTATGATTGACATAAGAGTGCATCTTTCTCTATCTCTCCCCCCTCGCTCTGTCTCTCTGTCTCCCTCTCGCTGACTAAGTCCCTCAACCCCTCGGACAGTCAGCCGGACATTGTGTGGAGGAGTGGAAAAGAGGCAGGAAACACTCTCTCTGCCCCCTCCCTCTGTGTTTGGTCTCTGCAGAATGTAGGTCTCTGCTCGCCTACAGCCATCAGCAGCAATCAGTTCTGCCCCAGTTACTGACGCATCACAGAGACCAAACACATACAAACACACACACACACACACACACACACACACACTCACGCAGAGACAAGCAGCAGAGACAAATATATAATCATTAACATACTGTACACACATGCATGCCCATGGTTGAAACTCATTCACATATCATGCATCTAGAAGCGCATAAACTCTCATAGACACACACAGAGACACAACACAATCCCTCACACACTAGGAAACAGATGACGCACGGTCAGACAAAACCACAGTGTCAGAGACAATAGCATGTGTTCATGGGGACAACATACATATATATATATATATATATATATATATTGCCGTAAATACAGCCTATGGTCAAACATACAACAGTGCAGGAAGATCCTATACTGAGCAGCTGTACCAGAAACACAGATAGCTGTTGAACTGTGATAGAAAGATACAGGCAAACCAGGAGTTTTCACATAGAAATACACCTCAGGCAGGTGCATTGACACTCAGCTATACAACATAATATGGTACTGTTTAGAATGTATCCCTGCAGGTCACTGTCCTGGTTTGACCCTTCGTGTGACTGTCTGGGTCGGTCCAGTTCAGGTACCCAAACAAGGACCATGTATTTCTGACCAGCCAGTTGGTCTGAGGAAGGAGTCATGAGGTTATGATGCATGTGTCCCCCTCGGTCCGCAAATGGACGTTTCTTTCACTTCCAGGTCACTGCTGATTGGACTGGGTAAAGGGTCAGCCCATGTGGTCACGACTCACCAAACATAACAATAAGAAGACTACTCAGGCAATTTTTTGTTAACTAAGAACATATTCTTACTTACAATGACAGCCTAGGAACCGTGCGTTAACTGCCTTGTTCAGGGGCAGAAGGACAGATTTGTACCTTGTCAGCCCGGGGATTAGATCTAGCAACCTTTCGGTTACTGGCCCAATGCTCTAACCACTAGGCTACCTGCTGCATCATTGATGCAGGTCATACATTAGTAGATGAATCATTCTAAAGTATAATATAACCATCTGCCTAGGCTTTAGGCGACAAGAACATACTGGAGAATATGCACTCTTTTCCCCAAAAGCACAGAATATTCCGTGCATCTGGGATTTAGCACCATTATTTAAGCAAATCACATTTATTTGAATGTTACATATTGGATCACTGGCAGATCGAAAGAACTGCTGTTGAACCTCTAAATTCGAGCCAGGAACAACACATTATTTACTAACACTGGCTCTATACAGCCACCTCATAGGGAGTGCGCTTGAGTCAGAGAGACAGACAGGAGTTTGGGGGGGGGGGGGGGGGATCAGTGGATGCAGAGACAACACAAAGAGGGGGAGAAGAGGAGTAGGAGCATTGCAGAGAAACTGCACTCATTAATCTTTCACTTTCATTCACTCTGAATTATTTAACAACCCCCAGTCAGTTGTTTTATGTTGCAGTGGAATCTGGGCTCCTTTCTTTGATAAAGCAGCCCCATCCAGCCCTAATCTGGATGTGTCACTCCTGAGGTATCTCTCCTGGGATTCAGCCCTGGAGAGGGCTGATGCTGCCATACGCTGCCTGCCAATCCCCCCCCCCCCCCCTTACTCGCTCTCCCTGCACCCCATCTCACTTGAGCAGATTAAAGGGTAAGAGGTGTCAAAGCCACTACACTGCACCCCCACCACCACCACATCCTCCCCCCTAAATTCTGACACATTGTTATATTTTGAGATGGTTATTCTTTCTGTTAAATAATATATTTGATGGTTTTTACACAGCAGAGCTGCACATGTATAAAACACACACATACGCAAAGCTCCCAGAACGATTCCGTCTAATGATATTCTACTCAAGTTCCACGTTATTAGACATGTATACTAAGCGTGTCGATTTATTTGTTCGCATGCATAAAAACCCATTCTGTCAGTTCTGCGGCATCGTTAACAGATATTCCATGTGCCTCCTGTAATTGCGTGTCGACTCAACAGACCGTAGGCCTGTCCATGGAGGGAACATGTCATGACCTGTGGTCTGTTCAGAACGCCGCCGGTGGACTGTCCTGTAATGTCATGCTCGGACTTCATACAGTCCTTACAGTGAGTTATAGCAGGGGAGACCCCCATCTGTGCCAACCTCAACTCATCTTACGCATGCATGCACACACACACTGTACAGGCACACACACTGTACAGGCACACACACACACACACACACACACACACACTGTACACACACACACACACACACACACACACACACACACACACACACACACACACACACACACACACACACACACACACACACACACACACACACACTGTACAGGCACACACAGAAGCATATTAGAATACATAAAATAGGAGGAGCATATAGACGGGTTGGTTGCTTAGTAACAAAACTGACGAGTGAGCAGCTACAGGGCAAAACAGACCGGGTTGGCTCAGATTTTTGACAGCTATATTTTGTCTCCAATGTTGATTGAAAACACACTGTAAGTACATTTGCACAATAAGCACTTGTTGTCTCTCAAATACAATGTTACAGTTGTTGGTTAGCTAGATCGTGATTTTTGGCCACATAGCATTGACATGAAATCAGTCAAAATACCTTAAAACAAGACAGGGTATCAAGATCAAGCTACAACTACCTGAAACTAGCCACTTACAATTTACCACATGTTGCTAGCTATCTGGCCACCCAGTATCACAACATACAGATTTCTGCCCCATTGAAGCGTGTGCATTGTTTTCGTGACATTGTCAGGTAATCCATCTATGAGACAGAGAGGACAGAGAGAATAAGATGGTGATGAGAGAGGATGAGAGGGTATCTGACGGACAAATGCCCACTGCTTTGTAGCCATTTGAGCAATATTGTCTCCCATAGCATCATATCTCTTTTGACATATTCATTTGAACCGATCCACAGTATTGTACATAGAAGACTTAAGAAAGCTAACATTGTATAACAGCCTTTTTTTTACTGTCCCCTGCAGCATTTTGGGAGAGTGTGTGGGTTGTGATGCAGAAACGTGTACAGTTCCAAGAAGGCTGTAGAATTAAAAGCAAAAAACACCTTGCTCAGATGTCTGCAGCGTGGCCTAGATAAATCTCTGCTTCTTGATATCAAATGGGAGCATGGGATCTGATCAAAGTGTTCTGAGAGAGAGAGAGGAAAGGAGAGAGAGCATACGAAAGACGAAGAAGAAATAGAGGGAGAAAGAAATGAAAAGTTGACAGAAAAGGCAGGGAACATCTTGAGAGAGAGAGAGAGAGAGAGAGAGAGAGAGAGAGAGAGAGAGAGAGGGGAGAGAGAGAGAGAGAGAGAGAGAGAGAGAGAGAGAGAGAGAGAGAGAGAGAGAGAGAGAGAGAGAGAGAGAGAGAGAGAGAGAGAGAGAGAGAAATGGGAGAGCAACAGGGTGATATAGAGAACAACAGGCAAAAGAGTAAAGAGGACACTTACAGTCCCTGAGCACAACTTAAAAGGAGCTCTCAAATTTGGAACAAAGCGTCCACCTCCGTCTCTCAGTCCATCACAACCATGTTAATGAGCCCGGCTTGATGGCCTGTGACATTCCTCCTTGTTCAGTCAACTAAGAAATGAGAACGCAGCAAACCTCCAACCTTGGCCTATCCTCTTCAGTCTCCCTCTCTCTCTTAGTGTGAGAAAACCTGAAGCATCTCTATGTGTCCACTCAGGAGAGGAGACTCTATTTAACTTCCTGAGGGCTGGAAGAGGAGTCTGCTCTAAGTAGGTCCACAGAGAGAACGCTATTCTCTCAGTGTATCCCAGAGAGGAGTCTAGAGGGGAGGACCCTTTCACTGAATGAAATCCACAGGGAGGTACAGTTTAATTAGTGGAACCACATCGATGTCAGAGTAGAGACAGATTATCCCAGATCTGACTCAAAGCCAAGAAAGATCAGGAGTGGGTCCTATATTTCCCTATTTTGTTTAACTTACCAGTATTGTTGTATTCTCATTACCTGCTAATATGGAATGTATAAATCAGGGATCATCAACTAGATTCAGCCGCAGGCCAATTTTTTCTTTACCGGATGGTTGGGGGCTGGAACATAATTGACACACCAGCCTTCGCTCTGGCTCCCCCTCCTGGCCAGCTCAGGCGTTCGACATGGCCGGCCTTCTAGCTGCTGCTGAACCTAATGCTGGTCAGTTAGGACCACCACTTAATTTTAAGAATGTGAAATGTCAGAATAATAGTAGAGTGAATGATTTATTTCAGCTTTTATTTCTTTAATCACATTCCCAGTGGGTCAGAAGTTTACATACACTCTACTAGTATTTGGTATTTGGTAGCGTTTGTAGGCCTCCTTGTTCGCATACACTTTTCCAGTTCTGCCCACAAATTTTCTATAGGATTGATGTCAGGGCTTTGTGATGGCCACTCCAATAGCTTGACTTTGTTGTCCTTAAGCCATTTTGCCACAAATGTGGAAGTATGCTTGGGGTCATTGTCCATTTGGAAGAACCATTTGCGACCAAGCTTTAACTTCCTGACTGATGTCTTGAGATGTTGCTTCAATATATCCACATAATTGTCCTTCCTCATGATGCCATCTATTTTGTGAAGTGCACCTGTCCCTCCTGCAGCAAGGCACCCCCACAACATGATGCTGCCACCCCCGTGCTTCGGCTTGCAAGCCTCCCCCTTTTTCCTCTGAACATAACGATGGTCTTTATCGCCAAACAGTTCTATTTTTGTTTCATCAGACCAGAGGACATTTCTCCAAAAAGTACGATCTTTGTCCCCATGTGCAGTTGCAAACTGTAGTCTGCCTTTTTTATGGCGGTTTTGGAGCAGTGGCTTCTTCCTTGCTGAGCGGCCTTTCAGGTTATGTCGATATAGGACTCTTTTTAGTGTGGATATAGATACTTTTGTACCTGTTTCCTCCAGCATCTTCACAAGGTCCTTTGCTGTTGTTCTGGGATTGATTTGCACTTTTCACACCAAACTACGTTCATCTCTACGAGAAAGAACGCATCTCCTTCCTGAGTGGTATGAACGTGGTACCTTCAGGCGTTTGGAAATTGCTCCATTGGAAATTACTCAAATGATGTCAATTAACCTATCAGAAGCTTCTAAAGTCATGACATAATTTTCTGGAATTTTCCAAGCTGTTTAAAGGAACAGTCAACTTAGTGTATGTACATTTCTGACCCACTGGATTTGTGACACAGTGAATTATCAGTAAAATAATCTGTCTGTAAACAAATGTTGGAAAAATGACTTGTGTCATGCACAAAGTAGATGTCCTAACCGACTTGCCAAAACTATAGTTTGTTAACAATAATTTTGTGGAGTGGTTGAGAAACGAGTTTTAATGACTCCGACCTAAGTGTATGTAAACTTCCGACTTCAACTGTATACTCCTTCTGCCATTTGTCTTTGTTTGTCATTGTAAATGTTACTTGAATCTCTCCTACTATTCCCCGAGTACTTTATATTTTGCACTTTGGGTTCACCCCGTGCCTTTTTGTTTATGAAGATATATTTTGAGCACAACAACATTTGTGTTTTGTCCCGCTTTGATCTATGGTGCTCAAATAAATTCAGTAGTTCTGAACCTGCGACTGTCTCCTGCCTACTCCTCTCTACACCAGTGACAATAATTACAAATCATTTGTGGACTGAGAATTGACCGCAAGAATCCCAAACACACATAATATTTGACAAAAACACAATCATTTCTAACATTTGTAAATGATCACGTCTCTCTACAATGCGTGGGAATACTTGGGAACGGAATTCCAAAATCAAAATCACATGGAGCTGATTTCCTAGTGTTTAATCTGTCTTTTATGTCCAAAAAAACAAAAACAAAAATCACCCGCAGTCCGCCAGTTGGGGAACCCTGGTATGAATCACTGACAGGAAGTGACTACAGTATGTCTATGGACCATACATCCATAATTATCCAACTGAATGCCAGAATTAAAAGAGAAACATACAAACCCACAGTGCTGAATAGTATGTGCCAGCACTAATGCAGTAGTCCAGATCCAGAGACACCATCTGTCAGTCAAGAGTCCCCGTGTCCCTGACAAACAGTAACGTCCTCCATCTCACTGCCATCAGAAGCTCAGAGTCTGGAGCAGCACGACACAGCTAACATGCTGACCAGACCACATGTGCACGTGCGTCCGTTTGCGCCATCACGCGCATGTTGATTTTGTCCACCCACACCAGACGCGATCAAGACACGCAGGTTGAAATATCAAAACAAGCTCTGAACCAACTATATTAATTTAGGGACAGGTCAAAAACTATTAAACATTTATGGCAATTAAGCTAGCTAGCTTGCTGTTGCTAGCTAATTTGTCCTGGGATATAAACATTGGGTTGTTATTTTACCTGAAATGCACAAGGTCCTCTACTCCGACAACTAATCCACAGATAAAAGGGTAAACCAAGTTTGTTTACTAGTAATCTCTCCTCCTTCGTGCTTCTTCATCTTCTTTGGACTTTATATGGCGGTTTGCAACCAACTTTAAAGTGCATTACCACCACCAACTGGACTGGAGTATGGACCTGAGTTCATCTTTCAATCATCCACATGGGTATATGCTCCTAAAAACCAATGAGGAGATGGGTGGGGCGGGACATGCAGCGAGTCAAGTGTCACAAATAGAATCAAGTTCTATTTTAGCCTGGCTACGCAGGCGCTCGTTGACGTGTGCGAGCAGTGTGTGTGCAGTGATTGAATAACATGTATGTGTACATTTATTTTGCAGCGCTCGCTCACACGACACGAGCGGTGTGGTCAGCATGTAAAACACACAGCTGTACAGATAGAGATGGATACATTACATAGTAACTCGATATACAGCTTAGTGAAAACCTTCAGAATTGAAATAACACTTTTCTCATGTCATCACCAAATAAAACATGGCTAATATGTATACATTTTTTAGTACTATGTAATTCCTGGTACACATTGATATGACATTTCCCACTGAAAAGGCATAGGTGAGCCCTTGTGGACACCACATATTTCATCTTGAAGTATTTTATCCATCATCTTGATTGATTTGCTTACGGAGCCCACATACCAGGGAAGGCTCAATGATTGACCTTTGTCTTCTCCAGTGTCCTGGTGTCCTTTCTGCAGGTGAAGAGCAGGTTATATGACAGCATCAACTATCTCCTCCTGGATACACTCAGGGTCAGACTCAAGTCAACGTGACTGTTAGTAAGACAGCATCCAGGATGATGTCACTCCATACACACAATCCCTTCCCGCTAGGGAGTGACTGAGGTGACTCCTAACCCTATGTCACGCCCTGATCTGTTTCACCTATCTTTCTGCTTGTCTCCACCCCCCTCCAGGTGTCGCCCATCTTCCCCATCATCCCCTTTGTATTTATACCTGTGTTCTCTGTTTGTCTGTTGCCAGTTCGTTTTGTTTCGTCAAGCCTACCAGCATTTTCCCCTCTGTTCTTGTATCTCGATTGTTCCTGGTTTCAATTTTTTTGCCGGGATTGACCTTTTCTGCCGTCCTGTACCTTTGCCCCACTACTCTGGATTACCGACCTCTGCCTGACTTGACCCTGAGCCTGCCTGCCGTCCTGTACCATTGCCCCAGTACTCTAGATTATCGATCCCTGTCTGCCTTGACCTGTCGTTTGCCTGCCCCTGTTGCTGTAATAAACATTGTTTCTTCAACACAGTCTGCATTTCGGTCTTACCTTGAAACGTGATACCCTAAGCAGAGACCATGGGAAAGAAGTTACACAGACAAGGACTGAGAAGGCTTTGGCCTGGGACTTAACTAACCTGGCTGCTGGGGCAACTCTCTACGCAAGCCTAGAACACATGGAAGAACCCCTGGAGAAACAGATGAAATGAACTTTAGTTTCTAATGGTAAAACGTCTAATTAAAGGTCTCATTAGGAGTTGAAGTCTCTTATTGCACAGTAGAACCTTGAAGCATAACCTTGGCAGCAGCCACACGCTGTATTTAACTGAGAGAGGTGTGGGCTGCTGACTGTCAGGGGGAGGAAGAGCTTAAGACAGCATCCTGCCCTTTCTAGTCTCTTCACCATCTCGTTCATCACATTAGTAGTTGGTTCTATGTAATAAAAGAAAATTGGATAAAGACGGGATGCTCAGGGATAGAAAGGTCAAAGCCTGTATTTGGATACATTCATTATGGAAATAGAGAAACAGAGAATACTAGAACCCCATGAGTCAAAAAAGCCACTAAATGCCACTTAGGAATAAGGACTTCAATAAACTAACCAAACTCTCTATCAGAGCCAAAGCCTCCACTAGGAAGAGGAAAAATATGTCCTTAATCAAGAGTTCACATTTCGAGACATGCGGTTTTCCTGTTTACCCATACTCCGTCTCCTATTTCTGCTCAAAGTCACTCTGACCTCAGAGTCCAAATATTTAGCAGGAGTGAGACCTGTTTACTGCACTCTGCACCACAGACAATGTAGAGAGGTGTTAAAAACTGTCTACAAAAGGGATGATCATCCCAAATGAACACATCTCATGGAGATACAGACCAATTCAGACAGTGACAGGCTGAAAACAACTGCCTGCAGAGAAGAGCAGTGGTCTGTCAAGGAACAGGTAGTAAGTAGCCTCTTCTGGTGATGTCCCTCATATTGTAGTCAGGGGACAGATATTATTCTGGAGAAAGAGAGAGAGAGAAAGAGAGAAAGTGTGAGAGAGAGGGAGAGAGAGAGCAAGAGAGAGCACCAACAGAGCAAGGTCTACAGGAACAACTTAACATTCCTTGGGAATACAGCATCAACTGGGCAATCAACATCAACTTTCAGAAAACCAAAGTTGTGATCTCCCAGAAAAAGTCCAGGAATCAGAGCAGCAGACACTCCTTCAAATTAGGAAATACCATGGTTGAACATGCCCAATGGTACAACTACCTGGGACAAAAAAAAAATGTGCCTCTGGTGAGTTTGGTCTGGCAGTGTATGTGTCATGCCCTGACCTTAGAGAGCATTTTTATTTCTCTATTTGGTTAGGTCGGGGTGTGATTTGGGTGGGCATTCTAGTTTTTCTATTTCTTTGTTGGCCGGGTATGGTTCCGAATCAGAGGCAGCTGTCTATCGTTGTCTCCGATTGGGGATCATACTTAGACAGCCTTTTTTCCACCTTTAGTTTGTGGGATCTTGTTTTTGTGTAGTGCCTGTGAGCACTCCAGTCATTACGTCTCGTTTGCTGTTTATTGTTTTTGTTGGTGAGTTTCATTTCAATAAACATGTGGAACTCTATGCACGCTGCGCCTTGGTCCGCTCATTTCAACGATCGTGACAGTATGCAGTAAAGAAAAAGCCTGCAAAGCATTTTACTCCATAAAAAGAACATTCTCAAAAATAAATATTCCTAGCAAACTGTGGTGCAAAATATTCAATAGTGCTCTATATGGAAGCGAGGTTTGGGGTCCAACCTGTAATTGCAATTATAAGCATTGGAAGAAAAACCCAATAGAAAATATACAAAGAAATCTGCAGAATAATCCTAAATATCTAAAAGACAGTACCAAATAATGCATGCAGAGCGGAACTCTGAATATTTCCTTTAATTGGAAATATAAACAAAAGGCCTCAAAACATCCTTATAATTCAAAGCACTGGAAACCCAAGAGCTGAACCCTGAAAGGAGTCCCCTATGTCAGCTGTTAAAAAACACTAAACAACCATGTTATCCAAACACAAAGGGAAATCAATCAAATTGTTACAGAAACCTCCTGTTGGGAAATTGGGAAATTAAACAAAAACAGAATAAACTACATTTCTATTTGGCCCTCTAAAGAGAATACAAATTGGCATAATAACTCTACTCCATCAGAGATCTAAAACAGAGACAGAACCTGACCAAATACAGGCTCAGTGACCACCAATTGGCTACAGAAAAAGGGAGACTCAAAAAGACATTCCTACCCAAAGAGGAGCATCTATGTGGTCACTGCACGACAGGGGAGGAAGAGACAGAGATGCACTTTTTCCTCTACTGTGAGAAATACTCCCAAATTAGATCAACATTTTTTCAAGAAAAAAATCGCAATCAATTCCCAACTTCTGTGCATTTACTAATGACATAAAGCTGGAAATTATTCTGGGTGAGGGAGAAACCACAAATATTACTGCCAGATATGTATATGATTGCAATAGCCCGAGGGACATCCCATGACCATTAATTCCTTCAAGTGTTTTCATTGTGTACAAGTAATACATGTAAAAAAATATATATATATATTTGTAAGCTATTCTTTCTTTTTCGGTTTCTAATCTTTTTCTTTAATTAAATGTATCGACCGAAGATTACACATTACTGTACAACAGCAGTAGTGTTATACCTGTATACATGATTATATGTACTATTATTATTATTATTGTTATTACTACTTCTACTGAAATTATTTGTATTTCACTAACTTCATTGCATTGTACTGTATTTACTGAAATTCTGTACCACTACACTCTTAGAAAAAAGGGTTCCAAAAGGGTTCTTCAGCTGTCCCAATAGGATAAACCTTTTTGGTTCCAGGTAGAACCCTTTTTGGTTCCAGGTAGAACTTGTTTGGGTTCCATGTAGAACCCTCTGTGTAAAGGTCTCTACATGGAACTCAAAAGGGTTCTGCTTGGAACCAAAAAATAGTTATTCAAAGGGTTCTCCTATGTGGACAGCCGAAGAACCCTTTTAGGCACCTTTTTTTCTATGAGTATATACTGCTTTAGAAATATAACAAATTGTATTTTATGCAAATAAAGCAATCTGAATTAGAGAGAGAGAGAGTTAGAGAAATAGAGTCTGTTGTCAGACCAGCTCCTTATGGACAAAGAGACAGAACATGGCTCTGGGTAGATCCATGGGGAAAGTTCATTGCATGTGTAATAATGGCTGCGGGCCTAAACACTTAAAAGACACACCCTATCCCCTCAGCCCTCAAATTAGGGCTAGGCATCCCGCTAGCGGGACAATTTCCGGTGAAACTAGAGGGCGCGCAATTCAAATAAATAATCATTAAAATTATGGATATTAATAAACAATTAGGTACATATAAGTGTCTTATATTGGTTGAAAGCTTAATGTCTTGTTAATCTAACTACATTTACAGTAGCTATTATAGCGAAAGCATGCCATGCGATTGTTTGAGGACGGCGCCCCACATCAAAATATTTTTCCACCGGCACAGGTTTCATAAATTCACAAATAGCGATTAAATGTTCACTTACTTTTTGAAAATCTTCCTCTGATTTGTCATCCAAAGTGTCCCAGCTATAACATGTAGTGTCGTTTTGTTAGATAAAATCTTTCTTTATATCCCAAAAAGTCTGTTTAGTTGGCACCGTCGATTTGAGTAATCCACTCGTTCAACATGCAGAGAAAGGAATACGAAAATCTACCCCTAAACTTTGTTTCAACAAGTCAAAATACATTTCTATTCACTCCTCAGATACCCTAAAATATAATCAAACTATAATATTTCTTACGGAAAGATGTATATTCAATAGGAAACCGATTTTAGCAGCTGCGTGCTGTCTTCATTTCGCACGCAAACACGAATTTCCAAGACTGTGTCCCTGTACTAAAACTGACCTTTCTTATTCATTTTGAAAGTCACAAGCCTGAAACCTTGAACATAGACTGCTGACACCCTGTGGAAGCAATAGGAATTGCATCATGGGAGCTAATTTTCAGTATGCTCCTATACATGTCATTGTAAGAGCATGGTCTCTCTCAAAAAGAAAATACGGTTGGTTTTTCTTTGGATTTTCTCCTACCATATCTATTGTGTTATATTCTCCCACATTATTTTAACATTTCTACAAACGTCAGTGTTTTCTTTCCAATGGTACCAATTATATGCATATCCTGGCTTCAGGGCCTGAGCAACAGGCAGTTAACTTTGGGCACGTCATTCAGGCGGAAATTGAGAAAAAAGGGGCTTAGCCCTAAGAAGTTAAATGGACCAGCCTTGTTCGGAAATTTGTCACTCGTTCATTCCGCGATGATTGTGTTCTCAGCCACTGGTAGCTTGTGGCTGCTTTATATGCACTACATTCAATTATGAGTGCATGTCTACTTATATTAAATATATTATTCTTAATATATGCCTACTGTATGATAGCTAGCAAATGAATTAGCTAACTAACATTAGCCTGCCTAGCTGGAACTTCTGAAGAGGAAAATGTTTTATTTCTACAATTTCCAAAGGATAACCAAACAAAAACATAGTTACATTTTACGAGATGTGTTTGTGCCGTCATGTGCACTAGAAGAACAATTTCTAACTTATTTGCATTCATTTTTACTTACGTTGACTTCTCCATTGATGTTGGTTTTAAGTTTTCGCTGACTTTTCTTAGCGGATGTACAATCGTCGCAAATTGATTTATGGGGAGTTTCAGGCCCCGGAGTGAACATAATTGTACACTCGCAAAGCTGACTAAAAACGAGGGCTGAGGGGCTTACATTGCAAACTTCCCTTGCTTGGCTAATCATTTGGACTGCCCTTCAAGAATGCAACCGGGATTCCCCCAAGGACATAAGGCGAGGGTAAGTGGACGAGGGTGTGTCTTTTAAGTGTTTGGACCGCAGCCAATGATTCACAGATATTTTGAGTTTCAATATGTTTCCTGTGCTAACATGGCCATGATGTTTTAATAAGTCCCCTGCATTTCGTGGTAACGTTTCACTTTATAAGATAGTGAATATTGAATATTTCTCACATTTGCTGGGAAGGTCAATTGCCGGGTCCAAAACACCCAGTTTGTTGCCACACACACACACACACACACACACACACACACACACACACACACACACACACACACACACACACACACACACACACACACACACACACACACACACACACACACACACACACACACACAGGTGAACGTGACAAACGACATATAGCCTCCGTTAATCGATCCATGACTATGACGGGAAGAGAGGTGGAGGCCAACCAGCTTTCTACTGAAGCCAGGATTTCCTTTCAACCCCAGCTACATCATCCCCTCCTTCTCTCATCTCCCTTCCATTCACTTCCTCCCAATCACACTCTCTCTGTCTCTGTATCAGCTCAGAGAGGATGGTGAAGGATGTGATTTCTTTCATAAGAACACCAACACTCGTCTGCACCATGAAAGACCAGAAACACTGCTGCTCAGTGCTCAGTTTAACATTCCAACCAGCAGACCCTCGTAGAACAAACACACAGTGTCTCTCATGTGGCCAAGTACTTCCTCTCACCCTGACACACACACACACACACACATCGTACCGCATGCAGCTAGGCCAAGGAAGCAGTGCATCGTCGTCATGACAACTGGCAAGAAAGTGAAGGCTATCATCAGCATGCGTGTCCACATCTCTGTCTCTATATTTCTCTCCCTCTCTCTGCCTCTTGGATCCCTCCATGTACTAAGATCCCTCAGCCTTTAAGAGCTTAATAATATGTCTGTCGGATGAGGACTGAATATTGCTTGCCGATGTGTCTGTGTGTTTAGATATGTGCACTGAAGTGAATTTGAGTGTCCATTATTGCCCATTAGTGTGTGTGTGTGTGTGTGTGTGTGTGTGTGTGTGTGTGTGTGTGTGTGTGTGTGTGTGTGTGTGTGTGTGTGTGTGTGTGTGTGTGTGTGTGTGTGTGTGTGTGTGTGTGTGTGTGTGTGTGTGTGTGTGTGTGTGTGTGTGTGTGTGTGTGTGTGTGTGTGTGTTAAAAAAATAGAAGCAATAGGATTTGAAGTAATAGGCTACCCGCATGTGGTCAACTATTTCAGCATTGTTTCGCGCTGCTCTGAGACAAGCATGGGGACTGGTCTTGATTCATTTTCACTGAATCTCCATTTGGGTATTGGTTAGACTACAATTAGGGTGTGGAAATGTTAGCATTATTTTGCTCTTATAACTGTAGCCTACTCACGACCGGTCACGTTGTACAGTGACATATTTTCCTAACGGAAACCCTGAGGGTGTCAGTTTTTGTTTTTCTTGGAATAGAAACACCATAATATTAATCAAATTAATTAAGCTACATTTCTTAAAATCAATCCCATATACTATGTTCTTACAAAAAAGGTTTTAAATTCTATCTAGTACAGCCAATATTAAAAACTGTCAAATGCTTCTCAAAGATGCCCTCTGGTGGTCAAACTAGCACTAACTAGCATTAATGGCAACATTGGCTGACACTAAAATTACGTGCCATAGAATTCTGTGGCAGTCCGCAAGGTGTGCTGCAGAATTACGCAACTTTTACAGGAAGTTTTACTGTACATCTTTATTATATTCCCGCATCAAACATATTTTGAAAAATGCATGTACCTGCAAAGTGAGTCTTTGCATTCTGTAGGGTAGAAGGGAAGGATGGCTGTGTTGTGGAAGTGAAGTGCCCCTATTCCAGCTCCTCAACTGTTTGCAAACTTCAGCTCTGGTAGGAAGCGGTGGGCTAAGGGATTAACCCCTACTGGATTGGTGTCTCCCCCACAGGACGGTTAAGCTAACATAGGCTAATGTGATTAGCATGAGGTTGTAAGTAACATGAACATTTCCCAGGACATAGACATATCTGATATGGGTAGAAAGCTTAAATTCGTGTTAATCTAACTGCACTGTCCAATTTACAGTAGCTTTTACAGTGACATAATACCATGCTATTGTTTGAGAAGAGTGCACAATGATGAACTTGAAAATGAATTAATAAACCAATTAGGCACATTTGGGCAGTCTTGATACAACATTTTGAACAGATATGCAATGGTTCATTGGATCAGTCTGAAACGTTGCACATACTCTGCTGCCATCTAGTGGCCAACATTAAATATAATAATACATTATGGCCTTTCTCTTGCATTTCAAAGATGATGGTACAAAAAAGAAATGTTTTTTTTATTTGCATTATCTTTTACCAGATGTAATGTGTTATATTCTCCTACATTAATTTCACATTTACACAAACTTCAACGTGCTTCCTTTCAAATGGTATCAAGCATATGCATATCCTTGCTTCAGGTCCTGAGCTATAGGCAGTTAGATTTGGGTATGTCGTTTTAGGCGAGAAAAAAAAAAAAAAAGAAGGGGCGGATGCTTAGATGCCACAATGTCACAAATAATTGAACACAAACAATTCTTAAAACTCTGAGAAGGGTAATACGAGGTGATCTGCACTGCATATTAAACGGACATTCTTATTGCTATATTCCATGTCTTACTGTGTGTTTCGATTCTCTCTCTCTCTCTCTCTCTCTCTCTCTCTCTCTCTCTCTCTCTCTCTCTCTCTCTCTCTCTCTCTCTCTCTCTCTCTCTCTCTCTCTCTCTCTCTCTCTCTCTCTCTCTCTCTCTCTCTCTCTCTCTCTCTCTCTCTCTGATGCACCCGCACACGCACACGCACACGCACACGCGCACACACACTTGCTGTCTTGACCTCTGAGTGCTCGGCTATGAAAAACCAACTGGCATTTACTCCTAAGGTGCTGACCAGTTCCACCCTCTATAACCACTGTTTATAATATTTGACCCTGCTGGTCATCTATGAATGTTTGAACAGCTTGAAAAATGATCTAGCCTTTATGGCCATGCACTCTTATAATCTCCAACCAGTTCGGATTTAAGTGTAACTTTTGTATGACTGACGCCTTTAGTGAGAGGTCTAATACTTTAATATTTAATCATTTCTGCCCTCCGAATTCATATTCATTATATAAATAGGCTCATGTTTCGCTTGATGGAGATGTTTCGCTTGATGGCCCTCTGACCTGCAACTGTTTTCTACGGTTATATATGTGTTCCCATTCTTGTAGTGTATCTTATTACCAGTTTTACTATCGTCCTGGGCTTTTAGATTGAGTCAATTCTTCATCAGATGAACCGCAACATGTCGGCTAAAGCAATTTAATTCATGAATGCGTTTGAAGGTTTTAATATTGTGATAGTGAAGAGCAAAATTCCTCTCAAGAGAATGAACATTACAGTTACAACAACTGGTAGGCTAATCACACAATTGTACAAAATGGTGAGAGAACTGGTGAAGAAAGTTACACCTCCATATACACAAATTATTTTTCCGGAATCTCTAAATGAAAAAACTTTCAGATTCATAAAATGTCCTTGTACAGTAGTAGATGTAAGCGAGAAACGGTGCTGAAATAGTTGACCATATGCGGGTAGGCTCTTGCTTGTTGGAGGGGGATTTTCACACAGTAGCCAGGCTATTAAACTAATCGTTGGATAACAGATCGGCTCTCGGAACTCATTAACACGCGTTACTGTGTGTGTTTCGATTCTCTCTCTTCTCTCTCTCTTCTCTCTTCGGATTTAAGTATAACTTTTGTACGACTGACACCTTTAGTGAGAGGTCTAATGCTTTAATATTTAATCATTTCTGCCTTCCGAATTCATATTCATTATATAAATAGGCCCATGTGCACCTGTATATAATACAGTTCTGGCCAACTATATTGGCACCTTTGCACTTTTCTTTAATAATTCCCCATTTCTTCTAAAATAAGTGAAAAATATAAACAAAATAAACTTTTGGTCACCATACCTTGTTATTGGATTTTCAACATTGCAGAATCTATTTTATTTTTGTAAACTTAAGTTTACAATTTTAGTTTAGATAATTAAGAGAAAAGGCATGGACCAAATGATTGACATCCCGGAGCTAGTACTTGGTTGCACAGCCTTCGGCCAAGACGCTTATTGTAGCCATCAATGACCTTGCTGCACCTTTCTAATGGCAAGTATGAGTATTTTCAAACCCAGAGGGCCATATTGGCTCCCGAGTGGTGCAGAGGTCTAAGGCACTGCATCTCAGTGCTTGAGGCATCACTACAGACACCCTGGTTCGAATCCAGGCTGTATCACAACCGGCTGTGATTGGGAGTCCCATAGAGCGATGCACAATTGTCCCAGTGTTGTCCAGGTTTGGCGGGTGTAGGCTATCATTGTAAATAAGAATTTGTTCCTAACTGACTTGCCTAGTTAAATAAAGCTTAAATAAAAAATGTACTACAAAAAATGTGAATCCTGGCCAATGCAGGAATCATTTTCAGTAATAAAACTAGGGGATCACATTGACAATGTTTAAGCACTCATTATTCCTAGAGCAGATGGTGTAGGCGGAGTAAAAATACAGTAGTTTGTGTTAGATTGTTAAAAACCCAAGAGTTTGTGTATTTATTTCAATTGAAACATAGGTATGTACACTACGTATGTAGAATAGGCCTGTACTACAAAGACACATGTTTGTTGGTCACACCACACAGAGGTCAAAAGTAAACTGACCAAAATAAATTAATCCTGATTTAAGTTGTCAGTAAATTAAATTTCACAAGGAAATCCAATCAGTAGCATTGTTGTTTAGCTTGTTTGCCTGTGGGTTTGGTCATGCTAGTCGTCATGCTGACACTCCCTATGCACTTTGCATTGACACACCACTAGAGGGCAATGCTAACTAACAACGGAACAGTTTCTTCCTTAACAGTTTCTGTTTTCTATCTCAACAGACACCACTAGTCAAATTTCTCTCTCTTGACTTCACAGTCTGCACCTGTGAGGTGGAAAGTGGTGGAAATGTGGAGAGAGCAAAGATGTAGAGACTAAACAGTCATAGCCATTTGAAAATGATAGCCATTTGAAAATGATATACAGTGAGAATCAGCCAGTCTGGTGAATCACAGGTGTGGAGGGAACAAATGATTAGTAATTGTTTTACAAAATCCAACATCAACTAACTCTCTCTCTCACTCTCTCTCTTTTATATATATATATATATATATATATATATATATATATATATATATATATATATATATATTGTGGAGAAGTGTGCCCTGAGGTGGGGGGTGTTCTCAACCGGCCGGCCATGTCTGTGTTGGAGAGGAAAGCAGAGAGCCGCCAGCACTTCCACAAATGTCTTCCTAAAACAGCACAGCTATGGAATGACACGGCGGAATTGGATTATGTAGGCAGTGCTCGCTGATATGTGGACCCAATTTAGCCATACCTTTTTGTGTATTACGTAATACACATAGGGATGCCATCAGGGAAAGGCTATTTCTGTCTCTCTTTTCAGGTTTTAAATACTGTTGTTTCTGGATTCATTCAATCAGAGGCTACATTTTAGTTTTAGAAGTAAGTGAGTTGGGACATAACCTGGCAGGTAATTTCATGCATTTCTACACAGTCTAATATGACCAATGGCCCTTCTAGACGTCTCTATTTGGAACAACAAAAAGTAAGCAAAAAAATGGCCACAGTCATCAAGCTAGGTAAGCAATCATTATTAAGTGATTGATAAGACTAAACTACATAAAAAATGATTCAATAATCAATATTGTGTTGCACCTTTAACCAATAGCCTGAGAAATAAACAACTCTTTCAAAAAAAGTATGAAGACATTTGATTGTCTTTATTAAGACATCCTCTTTATAAAATGTCTGCCAGTCCGTCCAGCCAGCCTGAGCCGCCTGCATGCCCGACCACCTAGTCAATAACTCTGCTCTCTCCCAACACAATTTCCTTCCCACTTTTTGAAAAGAAGTTAAAAACAAACACAAATTTGGTGGTACTGTATTCAATATAAGGCATCCAGACTTCATGAAAGTTGCCCAGTATACCCTTAATCCTGTAAAAATCTAGTGATACATACCTTGATATTCCTGCCATCCATTGTGACATTGTGGGAGGATACACAACCTTCCAATTAATGGCAATGCGTTTCTTAACCTCTATAAATACTACGTTACACAGTTTCCTTTGATAACAGTCTCCAGTATCAGAATTTCCATACAAACAAAAACAGGGAGAAGGGAGAATCTTTGTAGACATGCTGAGATAAAAGAAGGTACTCTATGCCAGAATTCAGCCAGTCTTCTCAAGACCATAACATATGCAAATACAGTGAGCTTTCAAAAATACAATGTGGGGGACCCCCCATCCCCATTTAGCTCCAAAAGTAATGGGACAGTGACTCATTTTGTGTTGTTTTAGCTCTGTACTCATGCACTTTGGTACAATGACTATGACACAATGACTATGACGTTAAGTGCAGACTATCAGCTGTCATCTGATAATCCTGAACGAATCGTGAATATTGATGAGTGAGAAAATTACATAGGCATAAATATCATACTATCCCCCCCAAAAAAATGCTTACCTCCCCTGTTATTGTAATGGTGAGAGGTTAGCATGTCTTGGGGGTATGATATTTATGCATTTGTACATTTCTCACTGTGTCTGTAACAACTTGGAACACATACACGGTATTACACACAGTCAACAGCTACCTCTGTTCAACTCTCATGTGCCGGTCCTAAGCCAGCCTTTAGAAGCTTTGTCTCTACACAGCCTGTCCGCACACTCTGAGGTGTCCACGTGGTCCTAAAGAATGCCTGTGCCACTTTTTTCTATCACAGTGCAATGATAAAACTGGGGGGGGGACAAAAATACAATTTCACAATGTGGGGGACCCCCCATTCCCATTTAAATTTGCATCCCTGCTTTCAATGTAGACCCACTTGCACACCTGCTCCCGCACCCCCTCCCTGGCGCTCTAGGGCACCAGGCTGACCATCATTACGCACACCTGTCACCGTCATTACGCTCATCAGCGCTCATTGGACTCACCTGGACTCCTTCACTTTGTTGATTGCCCCCTCTATATCTGTCTGTTCCTTAGTTTATTCCCTGTGTCAGCATTATTGTCGTATTGTCATTTTGTTACCCCTGTCCAGACGCTGTTCTTGTTTTTATTATATGTCCTTTTATCCATTAAATGTTCACTCCCTGTACTTGCTTCTCGTCTCCCAGCGTCTGTCCTTACAGAATGCTGACACCACTATTTGTAAGCATCGGTGAGTTTTTTTGTTTTTTGTTGGGGTTCGTGACATCGGGTCCGGGTGCCATTGCCGAAGGAACCGGTGGAGCCTCAGCTGGCCCGTTGGGCTTCCATCCCTTAGCTGGCTCGAGAGGTTTCCTTGCCTCGGTTGGCTCGGCAAGCTCCCATCCCACGTCATGCCTCAGCCGGCTCGTCTGGCTCCCACTCCTCAGCCGGTTCATCAGGCTCCCATCCCACGTCATGCCTCGGCCGGCTCGTCGGGCACCCACGCCTCAGCTGGCCCATCTGGCTCCCATCCTACGCCTCAGCGGTATCGTCAGGCTTTCACGCCTCAGCCGGATCGTCAGGCTCCCACGCCTCAGCCGGCTCATCAGGCTCGCCCAGGTGGGATGCCAGGTGGCGCCGCTATAGGGGGTTACTGTCACGCCTGCTCCCGCTCCCCCTCCCTGCCGCTCGAGTGCGCCAAGCTGCCCATCATTACACACACCTGTCACCATCATTACATGCATCAGCGCTCATTGGACTCCCCTTCACTTTGTTGATTGCCCCCTCTATATCTGTCTGTTCCTTAGTTTGTTCCCTGTGTCAGCAGTATTGTTGAATTGTCATTTCGTTACCCCTGTCCAGACGCTGTTCTTGTTTTTGTTATATGTCCGTTTATCCATTAAATGTTCACTCCCTGTACATGCTTCTCGTCTCCCAGCATCTGTTCTTACACCCACACACTTTCTGAGTGGTTATGATGTTGCTTAGGGGAGGATGGTTCCACCCAGAAAGGAGAGTGTGTGGGGTTTGTCTTGCTGCTTGTACTTTTAATGGCTTGTACTCGACATGTACAACATTATAGATATACTTTATACTAATAATGAGACATGTATTGTCGTTGTATTATATTTTGATAGGAAAATAACAGGCTTAGTTTGATCTTGTCATCCTCTCTCAGCATATACAGTACAGTTGTTGACAAATACACTCCATGGCCAAAAGTATTTGGACACACCTTCAAGTTAGTGGATTCGGCTATTTCAGCCACACCCGTTGCTGACAGGTGTATAAAATGAAGCACATAGCCATGCAATCTCCATAGACAAACATTGGCAGTAGAATGGCACGTACTGAAGAGCTCAGTGACTTTCAAAGTGGCACCGTCAAAGGATGCCATCTTTCCTACAAGTCAGTTCGTCTAATTTCTGCCCTGCAAGAGCTGCCCCGGTCAACTTTAAGTGCTGTTATTGTGAAGTGAAAACGTCTAGAAGCATCAACGGCTCAGCTGTGAAGTAGTAGGCCACACAAGCTCACAGAACGGGACCTCCGAGTGCTGAAGCGTGTAGCGTGGAATAATTGTCCTCGGTCTGTCCTCAGTTACAACACCCACTGCCGAGTTCCAAGCTGCCTCTGGAAGCAATGTCAGCACAATAACTTTTCGTCGGGAGCTTCATGAAATGGGTTTCCATGGCCGAACAGCCGCACACAAACCTAAGATCACCATGCGCAATGCCAAGCGTCGGCACCACCATTGGACTCTGGAGCATGTGGAAACACATTCTCTGGAGTGATGAATCACGCTTCACCATCTGGCAGTCCAATGAATGAATCTGGGTTTGGTGTATGCCAGGAGAACGCTACGTGCCCCAATGGATAGTGCAACTGTAAAGTTTGGTGGAGGAGGAATAATGTTCTGAGGCTTTTTTTCATGGTTCTGACTAGGCCCTTTAATTCCAGTGAATATTAGTCTTAACCCTGCAGCATACAAGGACATTCTAGATGATTCTGTGCTTCCTACTTTGTGGCAACAGTTTGGGGAAGGTCCTTCCTGTTTCAGCATGACAATGCCCCCGTGCACAAAGCAAGGTCCATAGAGAAATGGTTTGTCGAGATAAGTGTGGAAGAACTTGACAGGACAGCACAGAGCCCTGACCTCAACCCCATCGAACATCTTTTGAGATTAATTGGAATGCCTACTGTGAGCCAGGCCTAATCACCCAACATTAATGCCTGACCTCACTAATGCTCTTGTGGCTGAATGGAAGCAAATCCCTGCAGCATTGTTACAACATCTAGTGGAAAGTCTTCCCAGAAGAGTGGAGGCTGTTATAGCAGCAAAGGGAGGACCAAATCCATATTAATGCCCGTAATTTTGGAATGAGATGGTCGACGAGCAGGTGTCCACATTCTTCTGGCCATGTAGTGTATATTGACACCCTTGCCCTTTTCTTAAATAATTCCCTATTTCTTAAAAATAAGGAATTGGTCTCAACATCTTGCTATTTGATTTTCAACATTCCAGAACCATTGTTTTTTGGTAAACTTTAGGAAATTAGGAAATATTAGGAAATAAAGACAAATGGCATGGACCAAATGATTGACATCCCGCAGCTAGTCCTTGGTTGCACAGCCTTTGGCCAAGATAACTGCCAACAATCGCTTATTGTAGTCATCAATGAACATACTGCACCTTTATGGGTAATTTGGCCCACTCTTCAGCAGCAAACAATTATTCAATGTTTGAGGAGTGCCCTCCACCAACTGCTGTTTTCAGCTCTCTCCATATGGATGTGATTTAGATCTGGACTCTTCGCTGGCCACGCCAGAACAGTCCAGCGTTTCTTCTTGAACCATTCTAGGGTGCTTTTGATGTGTGTTTTGGGGTTATTGTCCTGCTGGAAGACCCACAACCTTTAACATAGACTGTTTTTGGACAATGGGTTGAACATTGCACTCCAAAACACCTTGATCATCTGCTGATTTCATGATGTCTTGCACACATTCAAGAGCCCCAGTACCAGAGGCGGCAAAGCAACCCCACAGCATTATCAAACCTTCCCCATGTTTGATTGTGGGGAGAGTGTTTTTTTCTTCTGATTCTTCCTTTGGTCGTTGGTAAACATAGGAAGACCCCCACTGCTGAAGGAGACACACTAGAGCCAGAATGAACTTCTCATAAACCCACCTAAACAAGCATAAATCCTATGTAAAATGTTCTGTGGACCAATTAAACACAATTAGAGCTCTTCGGCAATACAAACCAGCTGTGTTTACTGAGGACCAAATTAAACAGCCGATGAAAATAACACCCTCCCTACAATCAAAGATGGGGAAGGTTTGATAATAACATGGTGTTTCTTTGCGGACTCTGGTACTGGGGGTCCTTGAACTGTAAAACCCACAACCTTAAACAGAAGGTTTTATGACTTATAATATTGTATTACTGTATTACTTCAGCACTAGACACTCGTCTCCCTACATACCTCTGAGGAAAGGTGTTTCAGACATAATTATACACTATAGCAGTATTGTTTTATTTTCACGCCGGGAGAGCTCAACCAGTGACATCATCGGTTGATTGAGCCTACTGTCCTATCTGCTGTCCTATCTGCCAGGACATTGCAGGATATCTAGGTTGACTCATTTAACCTGCCTTTGTAAAGACTACAGCCTGACGTGAGCGCTATTTCCTTGTCCAATTGTGTTCCCACCCTCGAAGATGGGCTTTTCAAAATGGGGGTGGTAATAGTTTCTATAGGTTCACAGGAGCCATGTCTATCCGAGATGGCTAAATAATTACAATGGCTGCTTCTGATGATTCCTTTTTCCAAGAAGAGCTGGACAACAATTATTTTTTATCTGTTCTTTTACGTAGGAACAATACAGCCCTATTTATTTGAGCTTGAAAACACTGAATAGGAGTTGAGACAGCAAGAAACACTATTACTAGGCCAGCGAGCAGGAGTGGCAGACTAGACCAGCTGGATCAGGAGGGCGAATGACAAACGAGTAAGTTATTTTGCTGTTGGTAGCTAGCTAGCAATATGTTCACTATTCAATGATAATGTCCCGGGTTGGGACATGTCCCGGGTTGCCTTTGAGAATAGCATTAGCATATACACGGACGCAGTGACTGAGTTAATCAGCAAGTGCGTAGGGGATGTTGTTCCACAGTGTGACTAGTAAAACCTACCCAAACCAAAAACCGTGGATAGACGGCAACATTCGAGCAAAACTGAAATCACAAACCACTGCATTTAACCACGGCAAGGTGACTTGGAATATGGTTGAATACAAACAGTGTAGCTATTCCCTACGTAAGGCAATCAAACTGGCAAAACGTCATTACAGAGAACAGAGTCGCAATTCAACGGCTCAGACACGAGATGTATTTGGCATGGTCTACAGACAATCACGGACTGCTAAGGGAAAACCAGCCAAGTTGCGGACACCGATGTCTTTCTCCCGAACAAGCTAAACACCTTCATCACTGCCACCTACACGGCCCACACACAAGGACTGTGGGCTCTCGTTCTGTGTATCCGACCGTGAGTAAGACCTTTACGCGTGTAAAACCTTGCAAGGCTGCCGCCTCAGAGCATGTGCAGACCAGCTGGCTGGAGTGTTTACGGACATATTAAATCTCTCCCTATCCCAGTCTGCTATCCTCACTTGCTTCAAAATGTCCACCATTGTTCCTGTACCCAAGAAAGCAAAGGCAACTGAACAAAATGACTATCGCCCCATAGCACTCACTTCTGTCACCTCAACCTTACCTGACACCCTAGACCCACTTCAAAATGTCTCAGCTCCGCGCATGCTCAGGCAGCCCTCGCCCGTTTTACGTGCTCCTGACCAACTCTGCTATTTTGTGTGTTTTTTTGCATCACCATCGTTTCCGAGGACCGAAAAAAACTTCTGGACATCAGCATTCACTTACCTCGATCTGGACGAAGACATCTACGTCTATGAGTCTTCGGCACGGTAGATACTCCTTACCTCAGACCAGGCCCGAATCCCTAACACTTGAAAGAGGAAATGATGTCGCTATAGAAGTTGCCATGTGGGCATATTGATGAGACTACGGAACACCACCTGCCTTCTGTTCTACTGGTGAATGTGCAATCGCTGGAGAACAAACTGGACGAGCTCGATTCAAGAATATCCTATCAACGGGACATTAAGAACAGTAATATACTAATATAAAGGCCAGACAGATTACCAGGACGCGTACTCAGCGCATGCGCTTGCAAGTGTCTACACTGCCATTTTCAACTTCTGCGGGACACAGTCTGTAATACCGACATGTTTCAAGCAGACCACCATAGTCCCTGTTCCCATGAACGCCAAGGTAACCTGTCTAAATGACTATCACCCTGTAGCACTCACAATTGTACTCATGAAATGCTTTGAAAGGCTGATCATTGCTCACATCAACACCATCATCCTAGAAACCCTGAACTCACTCCAATTCGCAAACCGCCCAAACAGATCCACAGATGATGCATTCTCTATTGCACTCCACACTACCCTTTCCCACCTGGACCAAAGGAACACCTACTGTATGTGTGAACTGTTCATAGACTACGGCTCAGCGTTCAACACCATAGTGCCCTCTAAGGTCATCACTAAGCTAAGGTCCCTGGGAATGAACACCTCCCTCTGCAACTGGATCCTGGACTTCCTGATGGGCCGCCCTCAGGTTGTGAGGGTAGGCAACAACACATCCTCCACGCTGACCCTCAACACAGGGGCCCGTCAGGGGTGCGTGCTTAGTCCCTTCCTTTACTCCCTGTTCACCTACGACTCAGTGGGCCCGCACGACTCCAACACCATCATCAAGTTTGCCAATGACACAACGATGATGTGCCTGATCACCGACGATGATGAGGCAGCCTATCGGGAGGTCGTCAGAGACTTGGCAGTGTGGTGCCAGAACAACAACCTCTCCCTCAACGTGGGCAAGACAAATGAGATGGAGGGCAGAACACGCCATTCACATCGACAGGGCTGCAATGGAGTGGGTCGAGAGCGCCAAGTTCCTATCATGGTCCAAACAGACCAACACAGTCATGAAGAGGGCACGACAATGCCTCTTCCACCTCAGGAGGCTGAAAAGATTTGGCATGGGCCCTCAGATCCTCAAAAAGTCATACAGAAGCACCATTGAGAGCCTCTTGACTGTCTCTATCATCGCTTGGTATGGCAACTGCATGGCATCCGACTGCAAGGCGCTACAGAGTGTAGTGCATACGGCCCAATACATACATCACTGGGGTCAAACTCCCTGCCATCCAGGACCTCTATACCAGCCAGTGTCAGAGGAAGGCCCTAAAAATTGTCAAAGACTCCAGCCACCCAAATCATAGACTGTTCTCTCTGCTACCGCATAGCAAGGGGTACCGGAGTGCTAAGTCTGTGACCAAAAGGCTCCTGAACAGCTTCTACTCCAAAGCCATAAGCCTGACAAAGAGTTAACCAAATGGCAACCTGAACTATTTGCATTGACCCGTTTTGCACCAACACTTTTTCACTCTATGCACACACACTGGACTCTACCCACACACTCACACATACTTACACTGACACTCCAACACATACACACCCACACTCACACACACATAACATGTACACACAGTCACACTGTCACCACACATACACTTCCACATTCATCAAATACACTGCTGCTAATGCCTATTATCTATCCTGTTGCCTAGTCACTTTAACTTTACCTACAGTAAAGTAAATGTACACTCGTTATTCATACCCCGCATTTAGTTGAAGTCGGAAGTTTACATACACCTTAGCAAAATACAGTTAAGCTCTATTTTCACAATTCCTGACATTTAATCCGAGTAAAAATTCCCTGTCTTAGGTCAGTTAGAATCACCACTTTATTTTAAGAATGTGAAATGTCAGAATAATAGTAGAGAGAATGATTTAAGTTAGTATTTGGTAGCATTGTTTTTAAATTGTTTAACTTTTCGGGGAGCCTCCCACAAGCATCCCACAATAAGTTGGGTGAATTTTGGCCCCTTCCTCCTGACAGAGCTGGTGTAACTGAGTCAGGTTTGTAGGCCTCCTTGCTCGTACATGCTTTTTCAGTTCTGCCCACAAATTTTCTGTAGGATTGAGGTCAGGGCTATGTGATGGCCACTCCAATACCTTGACTTTATTGTCCTTAAGCCCTTTTGCCACAACTTTGGATATATGCTTGGGGTCATTGTCCATTTGGAAGACCCATTTGCGACCATGCTTTAACTTCCTGAATGATGTCTTGAGATGGTGCTTCAATATATCCACATAATTGTCCTACCTCATGATGCCATCTATTTTGTGAAGTGCACCAGTCCCTCCTGCAGCAAAGCACCCCCAAAACATGATGCTGCCACCCCGTGCTTCACGGTTGGGATGGTGTTCTTCGGCTTGCAAGCTTCCCCCTTTTTCCTCCAAACATAACGATGGTCATTATGGCCAAACAGTTCTATTCTTGTTTCATCAGACCAGAGGACATTTCTCCAAAAAGTACGATCTTTGTCCCCATGTGCAGTTGCAAACCGTAGTCTGGCTTTTTTATGGCGGTTTTGGAGCAGTGGCTTCTTCCTTGCTGAGCGGCCCTTCAGGTTATGTCGATATAGGACTCGTTTTACTGTGGATTTAGATACTTTTGTACCTGTTTCCTCCAGCCTTTTCACAAGGTCCTTTGCTGTTGTTCTGGGATTGACTTGCACTTTTCGCACCAAAGTACGGTTATCTCTAAGAGACAGAACGTCTCCTTCCTAAGCGGTATGATGGCTGCGTGGTCCCATGGTGTTTATACTTGCATACTATTGTTTGTACAGATGAACGTGGTACCTTCAGGCATTTGGAAATTGATCCCAAGGATGAACCAGACTTGTGGAGGTCTTCAATTTTTTTCTGAGGTCTTGGCTGATTTCTTTTGGTGTTCCAATGATGTCAAGCAAAGAGGCACTGAGTTTGAAGGTAGTCCTTGAAATACATCCACATGTACACCTCCAATTGACTCAAATTATGGAAATTACCCTGTCAGAAAATTCTAAAGCCATGACATCTTTGTTTAAATTTTCCAAGCTGTTTAAAGGTACAGTTAACTTAGTGTATGTAAACTTCTGGAACTGGAATTGTGATACAATTAATTATAAGTGAAATAATCTGTTTGTAAACCATTTTTTTAAATTACTTGTGTCATGCACAAAGTAGATGTCCTAACCGACTTGCCAAAACTATAGTTTGTTCACAAGAAATTTGTGTGTTGAAAAACGAGTTTTAATGACTCCAACCTAAGTGTATGTAAACGTCAACTTCAACTATATATATCCAAGCTACTGTATCATTGATCATTGTGTATTTATTCCTCGTGCTATTATTATTATTTATTTCTATTATTGTCTCGTAAGTAAGCATTTCATTGTCAGTCTACACCTGTTGTTTACAAAGCATGTCACAATAAAATTATTTTATTTAATATAAGGAGACATTATGTCCAAATGCAGCCTTCTCCCCCAGAGGTCATGGCTATTTCCTACATGTCCTTAGCTTTTGAGTAATTCCCCTTGAAGAGCAACAGAGGTTACATGCCCTGTGTTTGGTACATGTTTATGCATGTACATTGATCGGACCGGTATATCCGGTTATGTGACCAGCTTTTTGAATGAACATTCAATGAACATTCAATTATCTGGCAACACTCTGGTGGACATTCCTGCATTCAGCATGCCAATTGCACACTCCCACAAAACTTGAGACATCTGTGGCATTTTGTTGTGTAACAAAACTGCACATTTCACAGTGGCTTTTTATTGTCCCCCAGCACAAGGTGCACCTGTGTAATGATCACGCCGTTTAATCAGCTTCCTGATATGCCACACCTGTCAGGTGGCTGTATTATCTTGGCAAAGGAGCAATGCTGCTATATGCCAGGGAGATGGCCTCCAGGTGGGGCTGAGCCCCACCGGTTTTGAGCCCCACCTGTTTACCCCCCCCAAAAAATATGTGTCACATATCAGTTTGCAAACAATGTAAAAAAACAACAACATTGATTTAATAAAGCTGTGTACTAACATGGTCTCTTTTTTGCTTTGTTGAGTAAGGCAGCTCCAAAACGCAGGTTTTTCAGCCTAGTTCAGTGCTTTCTGTGGTGGCTGCCAGCGGAAAATACGGAGCTTGGGGGTTGGTAATGTTCTCTAGTTGCGCCGTGATTGGCTCAGTGTTCTATCACTCATGGGGACACTATGTCACCACAAAATGTACAGATAGAGCTCGAAAATTCAAGCCCCTTGGGTACTGCCATAGACTTACATTAGATGTGCCCAAGTGCCTCAAGGTCATTGGCCACAGATAAAATGACGCCAAATCACGTTATATCTACAGTAGCTTTGATTGGACTGAGCATGTCAACATCATACTTTCAAAATCTTAGCCAACAAGCTAGCAGTCATCATCATGAATCAAGTCGACAATCTACTGGCAAATCCTTTTCAATCCTTGTCATATGAAGAGAAATTCTAGTTAAAACGTATCAGTGCCCATTGGACATAAACATTACACAACAAGTTGTAAATCGCAAATTCAACAATGAGTGCTATGGCGCCACTGCAGCCCTGGGTTCGATACAAGGCTGTGTCACAGCCGGCTCTGACCGAGAGACCCATGAGTCGGCGTACAATTGGCCCGAGTTAGGGAAGGGTTTGGCCAGTCGGGATGACCTCGTCTTATCGTGCTCTAGCGAGTCTTTGAGGTCCTTGAGGCTGGCTTCCGGGTTAAGCGAGCAGTGTGTCAAGAAGCGGTGTGGCTTGGCTCTCAACCTTCTCCAAGTCCTTAGAGGAGTTGCAGCGATGAGACAAGATTGTAACTACCAATTGGATATCACGAAAAAGGGTCCAGAAAAGTTTTAATACATTGGCCATGCTGTCAATCCAGCATGACTTTTGCCACGTTAAAAACAACTGGTAACTCGGAACTGGGAAATCTTAGACATCAGTGAGTTCAAGACAACTGGGAAGTAGCTCCGACTGGGAAAATACGGAATTCCAAGTTGGGATTTTGGGCCTCTTTCTGGAGCCCACAGGAAGGTCTGCCGCAGAACCTTCCTGTTCAAGTGAGCACAGCACAACAAAGTGAGTCCAAAAATGTATTATATGCTGCTGCATAAATGATGTAATATGCCAGGGAGATATGTATATTGTAGCCAAAAAAGTAATACTATGTGTATGTTGTGTAGTAAGCTGTTAGCCCATGTGCCTCACCCTAATAATTTAGTCCCGTTCCTCCCTTATAACTTAGCCTAATGTTCTGACTTTATGGTGCACATGTAGCCTATAGCCTGTTTTAGAGAAACATCATCATCGAATATTGTAAGAGCTTTCATTGTCTGCTTATATGCCACCTTTATTTATCCCACGGTTCTGACTTGTACAGAGAGAACACTGTAAGAATGGCCCATGTTGTGGATTCTGTCGATGTACATTTCAAAAGTGCTGAACAAAAATATATATTTTTCAAAATGTTTTATATTTACCCCTTTTTCTCCCCAATTTCGTGGTATCCAGTTGGTAGTTACAGCCTTGTCTCATCGCTGCAACTCCCGTACGGACTAGGGAGAGGCTAAGGTCGAGTACCGTGCATCCTCCGAAACACAACCCAACCAAGCCGCACTGCTTCTTGACACAATGCCCACTTAAGCCGGAAGCCAGCCGCACAAATGTATCGGAGGAAACACAGTACACCTGGCGACCGTGTCAGCGTGCACTGCGCCCAGCCCGCCACAGGAGTCGCTAGTGCACGATGGGACAAGGACATCCCTGCCGGCCAAACCCTCTCCTTACCTGGAAGACGCTGGGCCAATTGTGCACCGCCCCATGGGTCTCCTGGTCGCGGCCGGCTGCGACAGAGCCTGGACTCAAATCTTGAGTGGCATAGCTGAACAAAAAGTTATATTGACCACGTCTGTCCTAGCTTGCTCATTAATGTCTTAATTGACATGCTAAAATCACCTCTGTTGCTGGCTCCAGAAAATAAAAAAATGTCAGATCATGTATAATTACAAAAAATACTGGGTTCATAATCGTATCCAGAATATTGCCCATTTCTGTTTTCAGACTCCTCGGCACACCACTAGTGTTGTTTGAAATTTCATTCTGTTTTGGTGGGATGGAGTTTTGACCTGCACTCTTAGAAAAAAGGGTTCCAAAAGGGTTCTTCGGCTGTCCCCATAGGAGAACCCTTTTTGGTTCAAAGTACAACCCATGTGTGTTCCATGTAGAACCCTCTGTAGAAAGAGTTCTACATGGAACCCAAAAGGTTCTACCTGGAACCAAAAGGGTTCTTCAAAGGGTTCTCCTATGGGGACAGCCGAAGAGCCCTTTAAGGTTCCATTTTTCTAAGAGTGTGCTTGGTGACATCACCAGGTGGTAAATTAGTTCATAAACTATTACGAAAGAGAGTACCAAACCTCTCTGACAATAACAGATCGTTTTCAGTTTCTACTCCCCACTCAGACGACTCTTAAACAGTCCTAGTACAATTCTTGCTGGAGAAATTGCTATTTTTGTTTCTTTTTTGACAATTTTAATTGAAAACAATCACAGTAAGGTACTTAATTGTTAGCCAGAAATGATTTGATATTGAGATAAAAATGGCTGCATTGGACCTTTAACCACCACATACAAAACATAACATTTTCCCTCCCTTGATATTGACTTCCCTCCGTCAGAGTCACAGAGCGGTGCGAGTGCGGAGCTTGATAGGAATCAATTCATATGAAAGGTAAGTTGAACACCTTCTGCAACGTGTTTTTGTTAAGTTGATTGACAGAATGTATAGCATGGATACTGAACATGAATATGACACTTTACGTAAGGTTATGTACCACTGAAATCTGGCTCACGTGAGTATGTGTCTGTATAGTTCCACTGCGGCCAGCAATTTAAGGTCTTTCCTGAAATCTGATAATGTGGTCTTCTTCTAATTTACAGTTCCATCTTCATCTAATATGTTTCAAATTTCACAATATGGCTATGGCGTTTTTGTGTTGGTGGTTTATTTTTTTGTGTTGGTGGTTTCTGAAGGATTCTCTTCCCAACCTGGTGAGTATAGACCAATGTGTAGACTAACTAACTAACTAGGCTAATGTATTGAAATGTCTCTTCTCACTCCAAATTCACAATATTAAAATATTTTTTCTTCCCTGGATGTTGAGTAAGTCTTTGAAATAGAACACGTTTTGTGTATTACAGTATTACAGTATAAACAATGGATGTTTAGTCATGTTTATTGGTATTCCAATTACAAGTGATGCCATTTTGTGCTCAATTTGCTGAATTTTCTAGGTCTATTGTTGATTAACATGACAAATAAAATACCTATATATGCTGTAATGTGTTACTTTTTGACTGATATTACATTTGCATGTTCTATTTTTGATCTATTTCCTCATATACATTGACAACAGCTTTCATGATGGTGGACTATGTAACTTTGTGTAGTCCAGTGGTGTTCTTGGCAAACAATTTAGTACTTATTACTAAATTATATTACATTAGTGTATATTGTCATTAGGACTGTTTCATAATTTAATGATCATGAAAGTGTTTTTTGTGTTTAGTTTGTATTAAGCTGAAGAAACTTCAGTAAGTCATGGAATACTGTTCAGGGATCGCATCAACTGTTTGTTTCAGATTGTATAGCTGTTTGTAAGAAGTCCCAAAGACAGTCTGCATCAGATAAGTCAACTTGTGTGGATGAAATAAGTAAGTAAGCCTACAAAAAATTCTAACAGTAGGTTCAACTAGATTTTAACTAGATTTATTTTACCCTGTTTCTCTCGCAAGAGAAACAGAGTACATGTGAAACTCATCTGTGCTAAATTTCTTGCCATGCTTTCAGGGCATGAATGCTTCTGCACTTATCAAATTTCCAGTCTTACACGGATGTGTTCTTTAATAATGGAAATAAGTCACATCCAGCAGTGCATCGATTTAGACTCAAGACAGGTGTCATTTTCATTCACACGGAACACAACCTGCAAACTTCCTGATTTGTCGACTGGATTATCAGGTAATTTTGTTACAGCAAAGTGCCGTTTCCCGACCTTGATGTCCAGCTGCTGAAAACACTATTACAAATCTGAGTAACACATTTGCATTCATTTATTTAAACTTTATTCAGGTTATTCTCAAATGTTTCAAACAAACATGGCCCATTTGCCCGAGAGGAATCATGTGTAGATGATCTAGTCTTCTACTGTCATTAACCAAAATAAAGCATGTGTTTTTACTCAGTGTAAGTTGATTTGACCAATAGCCTGGACTCTGTTCTCTACTTACAGATTGCGTCATCAACATCACGACATATGACAACTGCAAAGAAAGGCCTCTAACAAAATGTGTGGATCAATGGACCTTTATTAACATGACAAATCAGTCCACTACTAGTCAGGCAACTACTATTGGAATTGAAAATAAATTCACAACCAAAATCCCAAACATTGCGAGAGAATGTGATTCTGAAAACATTAGACATACTCATGCAAATAATATCCTGAACTCCGTTGATGAATATATCAAAAAATGTAAAGGAAAGGCAAATACAATAATGAATGGTCAGCAGTTGCATTTCATAACAAAGTGAGTCCACTTATAATTTGAACTGAAATCAGGGCCGGCCCTAGCCTTTTGAGGGACCTGAGCACAATTGTGTTGCTTATGTCACTTATGCCTAGGGCCGGCCCTGACTGAAATGTATTTTTAATGTAATTTGAGCTATGTCAATGTCTACCTGAAAGCTAAACATATTTTCATGGATTCGTTTTGGGCTCGATTATTCATAACTGTGATTTTTTTTATTCCCTACAACAGCACATTTCACAACGTTACCAAGCAGGGACCTCAGAAAGTGAACCTAGACAGCATCAAAGGCTCAGTGACATCACATAAGAAGAACAAATTGCTAAACTTTAGAATGGCTCTACCCTCCACCAATAATGTAAGCATCAACGAAATGGAGTGATGGAAAGAGAGGGAGGTCAAAAGCAAAATGGGGAGATAGTCAGTAATCACATGTATAACTATTTCTCCATCTCCACCAGGCCACGTTGGAGGAGATGGATGACATTTGGTTGGAGATTCCTACTGAGGCTTTGAATGCTATTCTGGGAGACACTAAACAGGAAGTTAACCTGGGAGTATTTTGGTTTGAGAATGACAGCCTGTTCCCGGAAAAAAAAACAGTAATAACTACAACATCTCAGAGATTTCTAATGAAACAGACCTGCAATCATAACACACAGACATATTACAGGACATCCTGATTTTAACAAAAGCACAGAAAAACATCTGTGGTACTTTCTCATTTAACTCCAGTTTGTGAATCATGTGACAACACATTGGTACCAACATACACTGATGGAGTGCACATTTGAATGAAGCCCTTAATCAAACTGCATCGTGACAGCCTGCTATGGAGAGTAGCTCTATTCGTACGACGGGGATTTGAGCACGTTGACAGTTTCCTAGAAAGACCCAACAACCACTTGTATCGCTGTCATCTATGTAAAGTTACAATGCTTACTGCCTGCCTGCTTTCCTACTTCATTCACTCATTGTCATTCTACTAGGCTAGCTACCAGTTACACTATGCTCAAAATACACTACAACACAACTTGTAGACACAACTTCAGACAAAAGAGAACAAGTTCACTGAGAAATACGTTGTTGTTGTCAAACATCATGCCCAGTGCCTATAGAAAAAAATATCCTTTAAAGTATTTGGTTCTGAGGAGAATTGTGGTCCTCTCTGACATTTCTTATTGACTTGTATCTTTAGAGAGAATATATATCCCCTCTTCTGATCCCTACTAGGTGGAGGAGAACAGCACTGACCTCCTAAACAGTCGAGTGGTATCCGTCGATGTGGGAGAGGACATCTCAGGCCTCAGTAACTATATGAAGATCACGTTCCGCTTCCAGAATGCATCAGTGGTTAGTGAGCGCGTGCATATCTGCATCATAATCAACCGTCACCCTCTCTTTTTTTAAATATTTGTTATGTTTTTGTTCTGTCACCTGTCAAAAATCTATCAATCGCTTTACATCTCCGATAATTCATGTTTATGATATGGTGTGGATTGGATTGGAATAGGAGAAGGGTCTAATCAGGTTCTATTCTCTCTGATAGGAAAACAAATCACTAGCATGTGTGTTCTGGGATCTTGAAAATGGTAGTATTATTTATTCACGAAACAAAAGAGTTTTATGAAGCACTATGTACAACAAAATTATATATTGAAAATGTTTTGCTGTATCTCTTCACAGATACTGTTGCACATTGGAATTCCTCTGGATGTGTCACTGAGACAAAGGAAAATGAAACAGTGTGCTCTTGTAACCACCTTTCATTCTTCGCTGTACTTATGGTGAGAAATCATTTCTTAACCTAACTCTTAAAATTTGTTGTGACCTCACTTTAACATTATTTTGATCAATCGATTAAGGGCTTGATTCATATCGTATTACGGAAGATCTGCGGTATAGCACCACTGAGAGTTAAAGTGCAATGTTCCCACGTTCGCGGAGACTGCATTCACGCTAAGTGACTTGTATGTCCGCTCAATCGTAAATTACCTTTCATTTTAAATCGTGGACAGCACGATACGGATTCATTTAAACCCAAAATGAAACACTTAACCAGCGTGTGATCTAGCCACTGTGTTTTGTTGACGGCAGTCTCCGGGCAGTGTCTCCAGTGCCAGTCTGAGCTCCTCCTCTGTGTGGTTGCTGACGTTGTTGTCCAGGGTGGGCTGTGGAATATCCCTCTGTTTCCTGTGTCTGGCTCTCCTCATCCACCTCAGGTCAGATTATACCAACAACTAATACTTATGTTCACGACATGCAGATAACGAGCCACCACACACAATGCCATTCAAACAGAACATCCTCATTAGAAAAACACGTTTTGTGATTCAATGTACCTTTTTACATCATCAGTTGTCACACAGTGCTTTTACAGAAACCTGACCCCAAAGAGGAAGTAGAAGAAACCTAGATATGAACTGCCATAACAAAGAGCTTTGCTATGTTGTTGATTTTGACATTAGATTTCAATCTCTTCTTCCTCCAGACGGGGTAAATCTGATGATTCCCTGTGCATCCACATCCACCTGTGCGTGGCGCTTCTGTGCCTCAACCTAACCTTCCTCATCAACGACAGCCTAGCCTCTCTCAATGTCCATGGCCTGTGTGTTGCTACGGCAGCAGCCACCCACTACTCCCTGCTGTGCACCCTCACCTGGTTCTCCCTGGAAGGCTTCCACCTCTATCTGCTCATCATCCGGGTCTTCAACATCCACGTCAACAGATACCTCCTCAAACTGGGCCTGGTAGGATGGGGTGAGTGCAGTAATTCAATGGTGAGGACAAGTATGACTGGACTTGGCCTGATCAATGAGAAGTGAAACTGTTTCACCAAGCTGCACATGGTATTGTCCAGCTTGATCAGCTCCTAGCTGGAGGGATCTCTGGTTCTTTCCAACTTTCATCGCTTTAAGGAATCAATGCTATCTCGTGGTGTTTGACTAAACGGGGAACCACGTCTCTTTCAGGAATACCTGGCATAGTAGTTATCATAATTGTTGCTTGTGGCAAATATGGAGAATACAGAATATACCAGCAAGAAGGTGGTGCTATTCAAATGTAAGTTATATCATGATATTTATAATGATGTGTTTTCAAATCACGAAAGACTCCCTTACTCTCTGTAAAACATTTACTGAATGTGTCCCTGTCTGTGTATGTATGTGATTGTGTCTGTGACTCTCTCCGTCCGTCCGTCCGTCCGTCCATCCGTAGGTGCTGGCTGACTGACTCTACTCTGACCACGGTGTCCTTCTCGTACTTCGTGCTGACATTCGCGGTGAACATGCTGTGCTTTGGGTCTGTGACAGTGAAGGTGGTGAGGGCCCACCGTCAGAGTCCTGTCCTGAGGGAGAGGGGTATGAACAGGGGGACAGTACTCAGTCTGCTGGGTCTGGCCTGGCTCCTGGGGGTCTCCTGGGGGGTCCTGCTCTTCCAGTTTGGTCCCCTAAAGGAGACAGCCTACTACATCTTCTGCACCATCAACTCTCTCCATGGTGAGATAAGATACAGCCCTTATTCTCATTCACATCAGGTACACACATACATACACAGTAGTCCTGTATACGGAAGCGCATCATGGTAGTTTAACTGCTGATAATGCAATAGTACATACACTACAGGTCAAAAGTTTTAGAACACCTACTCATTCAAGGGTTTTAAAAGCTGTCATCAAGGTCATCAAGGCAAAGGGTGGCTATTTGAAGAATCTCAAACATAAAATATATTTTGATTTGTTTAACACTTTTTTAGTTACTACATGATTCCATATGTGTTATTTCATAGTTTTGATGTCTTCACTATTATTCTACAATGTAGAAAATAGTAAAAATAAAGAAAAACCCTTGAATGAGTAGGTGTTACAAAATGTTTGACCGATAATGTAGATCTAGGGGTATGATGGATGCAAAACATATTTAAATTGGTGTAAGTAAAAGCATGCCTTTATAAAACACTGTAGGTAATGTCCTGGTTGTGGCATTGACACCAGATTAGCAAACTAGTCAAATAACGTTGTCTATGGTCAGGGACCTACAGCTACAGCTACACTGTCTCACTATTGTATACAAACACAGACTTATCATCTTCCAAGAGCAGCTCTTGTAATTCAGTCAAAATGCTTATTACACCCTACAGGCCTCTTCCTCTTTCTACGCTATTGGGCTTTAACTCGGCCAGAGAAGGCATCTATCTCCATGGCAACCACTGTATCTTCTTGAACTGAGATGCATCCAGCTGAGGCCAGTCCCCGACTAACACGGTTAAACCTTTTACTACTAATACCACTGCTTCCATTTTATTACCACAGAAGCACAATATTTAATATGTTGGATTATAACTTTCACTACAGGCAAACCTAAACATACATTATAAAGCGTAATTACAAAATTACAACTTGTTTCCAGGTTTGCACGTAAGCTTACTGTGCTCATAATACTTCTTTTTTTCCCAAAGTTGTGCTGTTTATTGCACTTTGTGTGCATTTTGTTGTATTTTGTGACATGCCTTCCATGCATATTCTGTTTTGATGTGTATAGTCCTAGGCAAACAGGGAACACATCTATGAGGTTCAAATGATTTTCCTCTCTGAAAATAATCAAATACGTTTGGATACCCAATCTATCACTCACCATCGTGCACGAGGGTAAGATGGAGTGGTCGACTGTGAATCGGTGCCTTTCTGTTTCTTTGATTGTTATCAAAAACCCTCTGAAAGATATGCCCTTTTTTAGTCCATCTAACATTTTGGAGAATTTTGAATTCCGCCTTTGGTTTTTGCAGAATAGGCATACAGTATATAGCCTCCTAGCCTATGGGTTACCTGAGAGAACATCAGGCCTACAAGTAGATAATACCTTAGCATAACACCATATTTGCAGGGATGGGAAATCAATGTTTAGAAATGAACATTTTTAGATTGTGTAAACTTTTTCTTTGTGTAAATAATTTATGTAAATAATAATTCCATAATAATTTGAAAGGGGGAGATGCCTCACAAGCCTCTCTGGGGTTTTCTACCTCTCCTGCACATGCTATTTTATGTTTTCCTTTTACCTTGTGATCATACTGTTTTGTATTTTCTTGTGTGCCACTTTTTTTTTTAAATAAATAGATAGCCTATAGGCCTACTGTGTCATTGATATTGAGGGGGTTCAATTGAAACCTATGACTACTTTCACCCTTCCCAACATCGAAATCATTATGTGGAAATATACTGCTGTCTTTTGGAAGACGAGGTAAAGGTTTAGTGTGAACAGAATAAAAGAATGAAGAAACCCAACCTGAGCAAAGAGGAGCTACAATCTCTGAAAAAGCTACAGTCAGAACCAACCATTGCAATTCGACAGGCGAATTTCAAACACAATTGATTGTTTCTGAATTCAAAAGACAATTGTCATACCAACACGTCTACATGCCACTGCCCTCTGACCCCATTTCCACCTACAATGAACAGATCAAAGAGACATTGTTCGAAGGAGTCAATCATAACATCGTAGATGAAAAAGCACGAGCATTTTTGTATGTCCCACACACCTGCACCCCCCTGTACTACATGGTGCCTAAGCGACACAAGAATCTGGACAACCCTCCGGGCAGACCCATTGTGTCAGGGATTTGGAGCAGAACTGAGAACATCTAACTTTGTCAACCATCACCTGAAACAAGAAAAAAAATATAGAACTCAAAGTCAGGTGACTGTAAAACTCTTGACTGACATTGATACCAGAACAGGTTTTCTTAGTCTATTTTGACATTCAATCTCTGTACACAGTCATTCATGGTTAACTAGGAATAGAATTTGAGCTTATGTGTTAGTTTATTCACTCAACTTTTTAAAACGCTTGCTGAGTAAAATTACAAATTCATGTTTGGCTTTGAAAGGCAACACTGTAAAAAAAAAAAAAAAGCCAAATTAAAGGAGAAGCTCTTTTTTTTTCAACCACAGTTTATGATGTAAATGGAGTGTTATAGAAGGAAAGGGTCCAGACACTTTTTTGAGATTTCACTTGTTTTTGAGAAACTTAGGGAAAGATATGCAATAGGCTGACTAGCAATCATGCCACACATTAAATCATTCAAATCTGCACAATTTTCGAAATAAATCCTGAAGATAGAGGAATAGCTGATAGGCAGCGGAGAGGCCATGTGCGTCATTACGTATGCAAGAACAGTAAAGACACGCAGCTCAAAAAGCTCCCCTACTGATCTTGTTTAGGGATAATAAAAAGATCCTAAAGCATTACATTTGGATTAGTTGTGGGTCTACTCTGGGCATTATAGAAAGAAACTGTAGCAGGCCAGTCTGTATTTTTGCTGATCTTCATTCTCCCGTCGACGTTCAGAAAGTATTTACACCTTTTGACTTATTTTACATTTTGTTGTGTTAAATCCTGAATTCAAAATGTATTAAATGTGGGGGGAAATTCACCCATCTACACACAATACCAAATAATGACAGAGTAAAAAAAAATATGTTTTTAGAACATTTTGAAAAAGAAAAAAAAAATTAAATACAGAAATATCTAATTTACAAAGGGGTGCAAGATTGCTACACAATCTAACATGACCCATGGTCCTTCTAGCCATCTCTAAAGGAAAAATGGCCACAGTCATCTAGCTACAGTAGGTAAGAGATGATATGTTTATATGATTGATAAGACTGAACTAGATCAAAGGTAATTCAATAATCAAGATTGTGTTGCACCTTTAACCAATAGCCTAACCAATGAACAACTCTCAACCCTCCTGCTGTGTTCCGGTCGAATTGGACCGATTTACAAGTTTTCTCTCTGAAAAATGTAGTTCGTTTCATCTGATTGTCATAAGGTTCCATGACTTTGTCCACACAGGGCATCTGAACACACCAAATACATTTTGATGATTTTCATAACATTTTGGGTGTTTTATTTAACTTTTGTACACCTGTGGTGTTCCTGGTCAAAAATGACCGGTTATTAGAACTGAATGGGTGAGACTACAATTAGTGTATAAAATTTAATTCAGGCACATACCCATTCATCAGATGGACACACCTCTCCCAGACCCCCACATGCAATTGTGTTTGAGCGTGCGCACACACACACACACACACACACACACACACACACACACACACACACACACACACACACACACACACACACACACACACACACACACACATACACACACACACACACACACACACACACACACACACACACACACACACACACACACACACACACACACACACACACACACACCTCACTCCCCTTCTTGGCTTCCATGGCAACCCCCACAGGAACCTTTCCCCAGTAGAATCTTTCCCCCACGGGAACCACACCGGTTGGCATTCTCACATACAATCACAACATTGTTTCAATAATATATAGAACTTTTCTCGCAGCTCTGGAATATAAAGCTTTTTCAAGGCCTTGCTCACAATTCATTCTGTGGCCAAATTATATACTATATGTGATATATACTATATATACTATAGGCTCTTGATCATATCTTTGATCATGACACTGGTGAGGAGGAGAGAGTCCTTGTTAAGCTTTGACACAAAGTAGTCTGTGATAAATAGCACAATATGTTTCATCTGAGTATTTGTTATAGTCAAAATAATCCATACATTATGCTTTTTTTTACTGAAAAACAAGTTGTATGAGCTCAGGTCAATGAGGCCTACAGGCCATAAATAGCAAATAGAAGTTCATAACTGGTCATGTTCACAAGAACTTAAGTTGATAAAAAGATCTAACACAACATTAGGTGATTATGTATTATTATGAATTTATAATCAGCTATAAGGGGGCGGTCAGTTTGGACCGGGAACACACAATTAATGAACATGAAACGAACACAACAGGAGGGCTAAGACATCCTCTATTTCAAATTTCAGTCAGACCACCCAGCCAGCCCGAGCCGCCTGCACGCCCGACCCACACCAGTCTAGTCAATAACTAAACTCTTGCCCCAACACAATTTCCTTCCCACCTTTTATTCCTCCAGGGAAAGTTTTGGGGAAAAAAGTTTACAAAAAAAACTATTTTTGTCATACTGTATTCCACATACGACATTCAGACCTTATGAAAGTTTCCCAGTGTACCCTTAATGTTGTACTGAAACAAAGCTAGTGATACGTAACTTGACATTCCTGCCATCCATTGTGACATTGTGGGAGGATAAGCAACCTTCCAATTATTGGCAATGCGTTTCTTAACCGCTATAAATGCTGGTTTACACAGTTTCTTCTGATAACAGTCTCCAGTATGAACATTTCAGTACAAATGAAAACAGGGAGAAGGGAGAATCTGTAGACATGCTAAGATAAAAGAACATCCTCCTTGCTGTCACGCCCTGACCTTAGAGATCCTTTTTATGTCTCTATTTTGGTTTGGTCAGGGCGTGAGTTGGGGTGGGTATTCTATGTTCTATGATTTGTATTTCTTTGTGTTTGGCCGGGTGTGGTTCTCAATCAGAGGCAGCTGTCTATCGTTGTCTCTGATTGAGAACCATACTTAGGTAGCCCTTTTTTCCACCTGTTTTGGTGGGAAGTTGACTTTGTTTAGGGCACATAGCCTTTAGCTTCACGATTTGTTTTTGTAGTGTTTATTGTTTTGTTCGGCGTCTTGTTAAATAAAGGAACATGTACGCTCACCACGCTGCACCTTGGTCCTCTTTTGTCGACAGCCGTGACACTTGCCAGAATTCAGCCAGCCTTCAGCCAGCCTTCACAAGACCATAACACATGCAAATAGAGGGATCCCAAAAAGTATTGGGACAGTGACCATTTTTGTTGTTTTGGATCTACTCCAACACTTTTGAAATTATACAATCACTATGAGGTTAAAGTGCAGACTGTCAGCTCTAATTTGAGGCCATATTCATCTGTATCAGGTTTAGAAATTACAGCACTCTTTGTACATACAGTCGTGGCCAAAAGTTTTGAGAGTGACACAAATATACATTTTTACAAAGTTTGCTGCTTCAGTATCTTTAGATATTTTTGTCAGATGTTACTATGGAAAACTGAAGTATAATTACAAGCATTTCATAAGTGTCAAAGGCTTTTATTGACAATTACATGAAGTTGATGCAAAGAGTCAAAATTTGAAGTGTTGACCCTTCTTTTTCAAGACCTCTGCAATCCGCCCTGGCATGCTGTCAAATAACTTCTGGGCCACATCCTGACTGATGGCAGCCCATTCGTGCATAATCAATGTCTGGAGTTTGTCCAAATTTTGGGTTTTTGTTTGTCCACCCGCCTCTTGAGGATTGACCACAATTTCTCAATGGGATTAAGGTCTGGAGAGTTTCCTGGCCATGGATCCAAAATATCGATGTTTTGTTCCCCGAGCCACATAGTTATCACTTTTGCCTTATGGCAAGGTGCTCCATCATGCTGGAAAAGGCATTGTTCGTCACCAAACTGTTCCTGGATGGTTGGGAGAAGTTGCTCTCGGAGGATGTGTTGGTACCATTCTTTATTCATGGCTGTGTTCTCAGGCAAAATTGTGAGTGAGCCCACTGCCTTGGCTGAGAAGCAACCCCACACATGAATGGTCTCAGGATGCTTTACTGTTGGCATGACACAGGACTGATGGTAGTGCTCACCTTGTCTTCTTCGGACAAACGTTTTCCAGATGCACCAAACAATCGGAAAGGGGATTCCTCAGAGAAAATGACTTTACCCCAGTCCTCAGCAGTCCAATCCCTGTACCTTTTGCAGAATATCAGTCTGTCCCTGATGTTTTTCCTGGAGAGAAGTGGCTTCTTTGCTGCCCTTCTTGACACCAGGCCATCCTCCCTGAAGCCTTCTTCACAACAATTGAACCGCTCTCCTTGAAGTTCGCGAAGTTCGCGATGCTCCGATAAATGGTTGATTTAGGTGCAATCGTACTGGGAGCAATATCATTGCCTGTGAAGCCCTTTTTGTGCAAAGCAATGATGACGGCACGTGTTTCCTTGCAGGTAACCATGGATGACAGAGGAAGAACAATGATTACAAGCACCACCCTCCTTTTGAAGCTTCCAGTCTGTTATTCGAACTCAATCCGCATGACAGAGTGATCTCCAGCCTTGTCCTCGTCAACACTCACACCTGTGTTAATGAGAGAATCACTGACATGATGTCAGCTGGTCCTTTTGTGGCAGGGCTGAAATGCAGTGGAAATGTTTTTAGGGGATTCAGTTCATTTGCATGGCAAAGGGGGACTTTGCAATTAATTGCAATTCATCTGATCACTCTTCAAAACATTCTGGAGTATATGCAAATTGCCATCATACAAACTGAGGCAGCAGACTTTGTGAAAATTAATATTTGTGTCATTCTCAAAACTTTTGGCCACGACTGTAGTCCACTTAATTTAGGGGACCAAATATATTGGGAAATTCACTTGTACACTACATGACCAAAAGTATGTGGACACCTGCTCTTCGAATATCTCATTTCAAAATCATGGGTATTAATATGGAGTTGGTCGCCTCTTTGCTGCTATAACAGCCTCCACTCTTCTGAGAAGGCTTTCCACTAGATGTTGGAACATTGCTGCAGGGACTTGCTTCCATTCAGCCACAAGAACACTAGTGAGGTCGAGCACTGATGTTGGGCGAATAGGCCTGGCTCGCATTTGGCGTTCCAATTCATCCCAAAAGTGTTCGATGATGTTGAGATCAGGGCTCTGTACAGGCCAGTCAAGTTTTTCCACACCAATCTCAACAAACCATTTCTGTATGGACCTCACTTTGTGCACAGGGGCATTGTCATGCTGAAACAGGAAAGGGCCTTCCCCAAACGTTTGCCACAAAGTCGGAATCACAGATTTATCAAGAATGTCATTGTATGCTGTGGTGTTAAGCTTTCCCTTCACTGGAATTAAGTGGCCAAGTCCGAACCATGAATAATTGCCCCAGACAATTATTCCTCATCCACCAAACTTTACAGTTGGCGCTATGCATTCGGGCAGGTAGCATTCTCCAGGCATCCACCAAACCCTGATTCATCCATCGGACTGCCAGATGGTAAAGCGTGATTCATCACTCCAGTGAACACGTTTCAATTGCTCCAGAGTCCAATGTCGGCAAACTTAACCCCACTCCTGGCGACACTTGGCATTGCTCATGGTTGTCTTAGGCTTGTGTGTGGCAGCTTGGCCATGGAAACCCATTTCATGAAGCTCCTGACAAACAGTTATTGAGCTGATGGTGCTTCCAGAGGCAGTTTGGAACTCAGGAGTGAGTGTTGCAACCGAGCACTGCACTCGGCTGTCCTGTTCTGTGAGCTTCTGTGGCCTACCACTTCGCGGCTGAGCCGTTGTTGCTCCTAGACGTTTCCACTTCACAATAACAGCTCTAGCAGGGTAGAAATTTGACGAACTGACTTGTTGGAAAGGTGGCCTATGACGGTCCTATGACGGTGCCACTTTGAAAGGAACTGAGCTTTTCAGTAAGGCCATTCTACTGCCAATGTTTGTCTATGGAGATTGCATGGCTGTGTGCTCGATTTTATACACCTGTCAGCAACGGGTGTGGCTGAAATAGCCTAATCAACTAATTTGAAGAGGTATCCACATACACTATATATAAAAGTATCTTAAACCGATGAAAGCTGAAGAGATCCAGGGACCCTTCCAGCTCAGGGCCGTAACTACGCTTAAAAAAACATAAACGCAACTTGTAAATTGTTGGTCCCATGTTTAATGAGCTGAAATAAAATTCCTAGACATTTTACATTGGCAGAAAAAGGTTAATTTTGTTTGTGAGCATTTCTCCTTTGCTAAAATAATCCATCCACCTGACACGTGTGGCATATCAACCAGCTAATTAAACCGCATGATCATTACACAGGTGCACCTTGTGCTGGGGACAATAAAAGGCCACTTTAAAATGTGCAGTGTGTTTATTTCTCTACCATTAGCCGCCTCCAATGTTGTGTTAGAGAATTTGGCAGTACGTCCAACCGGCCTCACAACCGCAGACCACGTGTAACCACGCCAGTCCAGGAACTCCACATCTGGCTTCTTCACCTGCGGGATCGTCTGAGACCAGCCACCCGGACAGCTGATGAAACTGAGGAGTACTTCTATCTGTAATAAAGCCCTTTTGTTGGGAAAAACTCATTCTGATTGGCCCCTGCCCAGTCATGTGAAATCCACAGATTTGCCTAATTTATTTATTTCAATTGACTGATTTCCTTATATGAACTGTAACGCAGTATATTTTTGTATAGCCACTGCGCATTATGTTTCAGTCGCAACAACAAGCAATTACATTTCTCCGTAAACGTATTCTCTTTTATCTGAAGTTGTGTCCACATGTTGTGTTGTAGTGTCTTTTGAGCATAGTGTGACTGGTAGCTAGCCTAGTAGCAGATCTGCCCTTTAGCAATCTTCTCTGGTGTGTTTGTTGTCATGGCAAAAATATTGTGACAATGGATGAATGAATAAATGGGAGAGCAGGCCAACGTTTGGGAAAGCTTTTTCAGTTTGATTATATAAACTTTAGGCAAGGATTTAAGGACTAATAAGTTCATTGAAAGTCTGTCGGAATTAATTTGCCGGTCAAGGATGGATTACTTCTTATTGTTGGAGTGACACAGCCTGCTGTTCGTTTGCAGCCGATAGGCTATTACTTTATAGGTTGTTTCCCTTCACGATAAACGCTACAAATGTCGGCTCAATCGGATATTACCTTAACATTTGAACCCGGATCTTCCGCAATACGGATTGAATCCAGCTGTAAAACCTAGATTCAGGGCTGGATTCAATTGGTATCGCCCAGGATTATCTGTCATAGCCTAGTTCGGTGATATAGATTGAATCCAGCCCTGAATCTAGCCCTAAACCAGGGGTTAAATTAAAATAAATATTTGATTATGTTCCTAAGTGTGGAAAAAATATTTAGAGAAACCTCATTTACAACTGAACGGCCATAGAATGTTGCAGTGTCATGTAAATGTATCATAATACAGAAACCTAAATCCCAACTCTCTAAATACATGGCTCTAGATATAGCAGTTTTGGATATGATGCAAAGAAATATTGGGATGTTTGTTCAACCCGTTTGCTGGGTTACAGGCATTGGGTCACTTAGTTGATCTTTGTAAGGAAAACAGCCCAAGGTTGGGTTGTTAATACTGGGTTATTGATGTTGGGTGATTGAGATTTGACCCAGTGGGTGGGTTAATTCTCCCACAAAATCAATCAATGAGGATTGTTGCAGCTGTGTAGCAAGTCTACCAGACAGTGCAGCCTGTGCTGAAGAGTGGAAATGCAATGGGCATGGTGTTGTGGCTGACCAAAAACTGTGAGTAAAAAGCTAGATAGGCTAAGATAGCTAATTACTAATTATCCATTCAGGTTAAATAGACCTAGCTATCATAATGACATATCTGTCGTTGACAATTTTAGACAATTTTAGCAAACAACCCCATGCCTGCTAGCTTGAGCTTGAGCCAACAAGCTATTTTCCTGTGTTGTGTGTGTGGTAGCAAAAATCTTAGGTTTTTGTTAAAGTTTGGCTAGCTGGCTATGTCAGTAACTGTAGAAAGCTTGTTTTCTGTAAGCCTAACATTACTGTGTTGTGCATTATTTCACACCAGGTAGGTAGCTAAATATTTTAGCCTAACGTTAGACCAGTTAGTTACGTATAGATTTTGCTAGGCCTATTCCCTGTCTGAGTTTATTTAACATGGTTGTAGCTAGTTGGCAAGCTTATTATTTATTACTCAGGCTTTTATGGTGGTTTAGTTTCTGTATGTTTACATTTTTGCCTAATTGTTTCTGAGTTAGCCAGCTAACGTTAGCTGGCTAGCTAGTCAGTCTGGATGCAGACAATTACTTTCGGCAGCTAACGTTACAGTGCATTCGGAAAGTATTTAGACCCCTTGACTTTTTCCCAAATTTGTTATGTTACAGCCTTATTATAAAATGGATTAAATCATTTTAATCATCAATCTACACACAATACCCCACAATGACAAAGCAAAAAGACCAGCACTGATATAGCTAAAAAATAAAATCACAACCATCACCAATGAAATGTTTTTATACAGTTTGACAGCATGTGATTGTGATGGCATTGAATGGAAATATAAAGATAATGACCTAACCTCTGTTGATAACTTGAACAGATAATGGAAAGGAAGAAACAGTATACCGTTGCCAGAAGTTGCATTCCATGGAAAAGTAAGTCCACTTATTAGGACTGACATATTTTACTGCCGTTTGAGCCATGTCAATATTTGACTGACAACTTAACATATTTTCATGGCATCTTTTTTGGCATGATTTTTCTGAGCTGTGATTCTTTATTTCATTACAACAGCACATTTCACAACATTACCAAGCAGGGACCTCAGAAAGTGATCCTAGACAGCATCAAAGGCTCAATTTGCTAGACTTTAGAATGGCTCTACCCTCCACCAATAATGTAAGCAACGAATGAGAGGGACGAAATGGGGACATAGTCAGTAATCACATGTATAACTCTTTCTTCATCTATACCAGGCCACGTTGGAGGAGATGGATGACATTGGGTTGGAGATTCTTACTGAGGCCTTACATGCTGTCATGACGTTGGCCTGGGGGTAGGTTTATGACAGTCATAAATACCTCTACCCCCCTTTTTCCTTTCTCTACCTTACTGATGTGACATTTGAAAATCCCTTGGTTAACATAGAGATTCTGGGAACATCAGAAGGTGGGGGGAAATGAACCATATTTTGGTCATCTGGCCAGTTGAACATATGCGTTGATACTTAATGAATATGATGTCAGTTCGGTTGTCATCTGAGACATTCTCATCAATAATAGGATGACATAAACTCTAATGTGTAGACTTTCCACTGTAGAGTTTATCAGATTCACATGGAATTGTTGGGCAATTTAAATGTTTGAATATAAAATTATTGGTGAAAAGATTAAATGTAATTTTAGCTTCCAAATGAGAGATGTGGGTTTTCATTATAAAACTATGAAAACACACCCTTCTCCCTCCACTATATAAATCCTTGACGAAAATGTAACCTCCTGTTCCGGGTACATTAGGATGACGATCCGATGTCAGAATGGTTCAGATAACTACAGAACGAAGCCAACCTCACCGTGAGCTTTGGTTGCGAATGTTATTAACTTTGAACTCTTATTCACTACAGAAGTGATACCGCCTAGCTGTTGAGTTAGCAACAGCAGCTGCAAACGTGGGCTAGGAAAGAACAGACAGAGTATCCCGTCTACAACGACGTTACTACAACGTATCCAATTTACCAGCAGAGACATTCTTCAATGTCATGTTGAGCAACATGGCCTTCCATCTACCACCAACCTACCGAAGCGCAGCTCAGAGTAAATATTTATTGCATTTTCCTTTTCCAAATGGGCGGTAATTTAGAATGCATAAGATACTGTATTTACGATAGCATGGCTTCTCCCTTTGTTCCTCAAGTCTTCCCGCTCTTTCACTCAAACCCAGCCCCCTTTTCTTTTGTGTAACCAGCTGTCATATCTGTTCTGTCCGCTAGGGACGTTTTCCTTTATGACGTCATTTGTAATCAAGGTATGATTCATTCTGTGTATATGTCATTCTGTGTGATTAGTTAAGTATTTAGTAAATAAATAATTAAACCCAATTTTGTATTGCTGATTCAACTTGTTAGCCAGGGTTTGTGAAGAACCAATAATTTACAACTTTCAAATGAGACTGAAATAAGGTGACGATTAATATTGACCGCTATTGATGTAAAATATTACTAGGTCTTTAAGAGTTTATTCGGAAGATAACAGCTATATAAATATTATTTCGTGGTGCCCCGACTTTCTAGTTAATTACATTTACATGATTAGCTCAATCAGGTAATATTAATTACGGAGAAAGGATTTTATAGAATAGCATGTCATATCACTTAATCAGGCATAGCCAAAGACACGACAATGCTTTCCTGGGAGACACGGCAGAAGACATTAACCTGGGAGTATTTTGGTTTGAGCATGACAGCATGTTCCACGTAAAACAACAGTAACAACCACAACATCTCAGAGATTACTACTGAAACGGTCCTGCACTCATAACACATTTACATATTTCAGGACATCCTCATTTTATGCAAAGCACAGAAAAACATCTGTGGTACTTCCTAATTTTAACTCCAGTAATGTGAATCATGTAGTGACAACAGATTGGTATTGTAACGCTTGTCGTTGGAATGAGAAGAGGAGGACCAATGCGCAGCGTGGTAAGTGTCCATATTGATAATTTATTATCATGAACACAAAACAACGAGAACGAAACAGTCCTGAACGGTGAATACAAAAAACACTGAACAGAAAATAATCACCCACAAAACACAATGAAAAACAGGCTACCTTAATATGGCTCCCAATCAGAGACCACGACTGACACCTGCCTCTGATTGAGAACCATACTAGGCCAAACACATAGAAACAGACAACCTAGACATAGAATGCCCACCCACATCACACCCTGACCAAACAAAACATAGAAACATACAAGGCAAACTATGGTTAGGGTGTGACAGTACCCCCCCCCCCCCCCCAAAGGTGCGGACTCCGGCCGCAAAACCTGAACCTATAGGGGAGGGTCTGGGTGGGCATCTGTCCGCGGTGGCGGCGCGGGACGTGGACCCCACTCCACCATAGTCTTAGCCCGCTTAAGTAGCGTCTTTGGAGCGGCGACCCTCACCGCTGACCTTGGACTGGGGACCATAATAAAGGGCAGCTCCGGACTGGAGGGGCAGCTCCGGACTGGAGGGAGACTCTGGCAGATCCGGACTGGAGGGAGACTGGCAGATCCGGACTGGAGGGCGGCTCCTGACTGACGGGCGGCTCAGGCCAGACGGGAGCACCTGTCGGGAGGAGACGGAGAGACAGCCTGGTGCATGGGGCTGCCACAGGACCCACCAGGCTGGGGAGACCTACATGAGGCCTGGTGCTTAGAGGAGGCAACGGAAGGACCGGGCTGTGGGGTAGCACTGGAGCTCTGGTGCGCAGCCTTGGCACCACTCCCCCAGGCTGGATGACTACTCTAGCCCGGAACCTCCAGAGTGCAGGCACAGGTTGAACCGGGCTGTGGGTGAGCACTGGAGATCTGGTGCATACCACGCGCACCTCCCCCTTAGGCTCAATACCCACATTTGCCCGGCACGAGCGGAGCGCAGGCATAGGACGCACTGCACCCTCCCAGCGCCCCGGAGACACAGCACGCAGAGCCGGCGCAGGATACCCTGGACCGAAACTGCGTACCGGAGACCAGACACGCTGAGCAGGCACAATACGCCCTGGCTGGATGCCCACACTCGCATGACACTTTCGGGGGGCTGTCCTATAGCGCACCGGGCTATGGACGCGTACTGGCGACACCGTGCGCTTAAACGCATAATACGGTGCCTGACCATTTTTTTTGGGGGGGGGGGGGGGGCTGCCTCTCGTACCTGTCGCGCTGCCTCCTCATATCGCCGCCGCTCAGCTTTCGCTGCCTCCAGCTCTGCCTTGGGGCGGCGATATTCCCCAGCCTGTGCCCAGGGTCCTTTACCGGCCAAAATCTCCTCCCATGTCCAGGAGTCCAGAACTCGCTGCTGCCCGATACCACGCTGCTTGGTCCTTTTTTGGTGGGTGGTTCTGTAACGCTCGTCGTTGGAATGAGAAGAGGAGGACCAATGCGCAGCGTGGTAAGTGTCCATATTGATAATTTATTATCATGAACACAAAACAAAATAACGAGAACGAAACAGTCCTGAACGGTGAATACAAAAAAACACTGAACAGAAAATAATCACCCACAAAATACAATGAAAAACAGGCTACCTTAATATGGCTCCCAATCAGAGACCACGACTGACACCTGCCTCTGATTGAGAACCATACTAGGCCAAACACATAGAAACAGACAACCTAGACATACAACATAGAATGCCCACCAACATCACACCCTGACCAAACAAAACATAGAAACATACAAAGCAAACTATGGTCAGGGCGTGACAGGTATAAACATACATTGATGTTATCAGTGCACATTTGAATGAAGCCTAAACTGCACGGTGACAGGCTGCTATGGAAAGTAGATCTATTTGCATGAATGGGAATTGGGCATGCTGACCGTTTCATGGAAAGAACCAACAACCCCTTCTATCTCTGTCATCTATGTAAAGTTACAATGTAAATGTCTGTTCTTTCTTCGTATCCTTGACTAGGTGGAGGAGAACGATAATGAGCTCCTAAACAGCCGAGTGGTGGCCATCGATGACGGAGAGGACATCTCAGTCCTCACTAACCATATAAAGGTCAAGATCCTCTTCCAGAATGCATCACTGGTTAGTGAGCAGTGCATATTCACATCCCAATCAACCGTCAGTCTTGTTTTAATTTATTTTTGTATTATTATTATTATTATTACTATTATTTTCCTGTCTGCAATCCAAAAATGTCTTTACAGCCTCAATAATTCATGTTCACATGTACATTTTGTGGTGTGAATAGGACAGTGACTAATATATTCTCTGATAGGAAAACAAATCACTTACGTGTGTTCTGGGATGTTGAAAATGGAAGTATTATTTATTCACGAAACAAGAGTTTTATGAAGCACTATACAACAAAAGGATATGTGAAAAATGTTTTGCTGTATCTCTTTGTTTCACAGATACTGTTGCACATTGCAATTCCTCTGGATGTGTCACTGAGACAAAGGAAAATGAAACGGTATGCTCTTGTATCCACCTTTCATTCTTCACAGTACTTATGGTGAGAAATCATTTCTTAACCTAACTCCTTAAAAATATGTTTTGACCTCACGTTATAATACTTTTGATCAATTAAATTAAACACTCTATCAAAGCGTGATCTAGCCACTGTGTTTTGTTGACGGCAGTGGCTCCAGTGCCAGTCTGAGCTCCTCCTCTGTGTGGTTGCTGACGTTGTTGTCCAGGGTGGGCTGTGGAATATCCCTCTGTTTCCTGTGTCTGGCTCTCCTCATCCACCTCAGGTCAGATTATACCAACAACTAATACTTATGTTCACGACATGCAGATAACGAGCCACCACACACAATGCCATTCAAAAAGAACATCCTCATTAGGAAAACACGTTTTGTGATTCAAAGTACCTTTTTACATCATCAGTTGTCACACAGTGCTTTTACAGAAACCTGACCCCAAAGAGGAAGCTGAAGAAACCTAGATATGAACTGCCATAACAATGAGATGTACTATGTTGTTGATTTTGACATTAGATTTAATCATAACTTCTTCCCCCAGAAGGGGTAAATCTGATGATTCCCTGTGCATCCACATCCACCTGTGCGTGGCGCTGATGTGCCTCAACCTAACCTTCCTCATCAATGACAGCCTAGCCTCTCTCGATGTCCATGGCCTTTGTGTTGCTACTGCAGCAGCCACCCACTACTCCCTGCTGTGCACCCTCACCTGGTTCTCCCTGGAAGGCTTCCACCTCTATCTGCTCATCATCTGGGTTTTCAACATCCATCCAGATAACTCCTCAAACTCGGCCTGGTAGGATGGGGTGTTTGACTCTGGGGCAATTAAATGAAAATGTTCCTAATCTCTTTTAGGAATACCTGGCATAGTAGTTACCATAATTGTTGCTTGTGGCAAATATGGAGAATACAGAATATACCAGCAAGACGGTGGTGCTCTTAAAATGAAAGTAATATCATGATAAATCTATGTGTTTTCATATTACCAATGACTCCCTTTCTCTCTGTAAAAAAAAACTGACTGACTGTGTCCATGTCTGTTTATGTATGTGACTGTGTCTATGCCTCTCCCCTTCTCTTTCTCCCTCCCTCTCCTTCCCTCTGTCTGTCTGTCTGTCTGTAGGTGCTGGCTGACTGACTCTGCTCTGACCACGGTGTCCTTCTCGTACTTCATGCTGACATTCGCGGTGAACATGCTGTGCTTTGGGTCTGTGAAGGTGATGAGGGCCCACCGTCAGAGTCCTGTCCTGAGGGAGAGGGGTATGAGCAGGGGGACATTACTCAGTCTGCTGGGTCTGGCCTGGCTCCTGGGGGTCTCCTGGGGTCTCATGCTCTTCCAGTTTGGCCCCCTGGAGACAGCCTTCTGCATCTTCTGCTCTGTCAACTCTCTCCATGGTGAGTTAAGATACAGCCCTTATTCTCATTCATATTTACATTTACATATCAGGTACACACATACATAAACAGCAGTCCTGTGTACGGGAGCACAATCCCATGCAAATGCAAGGATAAAAGCTCATCATGATAATCGAATGTCTCTATTTAATTAGTGTTTTGCTATTAATGTAATTGTACGTAGATCTAGTAAGTAAAGGCATGCCATTATAAAACACTGTAGGTAATGTCCTGTTGTGGCATTGATACCAGATTAACAACCCAGTCTGATACTGTGGTCTATGGTCAGGAGCTTGGGTATATTACACCACTGGGTGTCACTATTGTATACAAAGACAGACTTATCATCTTTCAAGAGCAGCTCTTGTAATTCAGTCAACATGCTTAGAAAAAGGGTTAGGGCTAGCTAAAATGCTCTCCTAACCTGCTACGAAAAGTCACTTCTATCTAGTCAAACCCGCTTATTACAACCTACAGGCCTCTTCCTGTTTCTACGGTAGTGGGCCTTAACTCGACCAGAATAGGCATCTATCTCCACGGTAACCACTGAAGTGTGTTCAACCCCGAGATGCATCCAGCTGAAGCACAAAACAAAACAAAACAAATGTGTTTCCAGGTTTGCTTGTAAGATTAGGGCCAGATTCAATGAGTTCTGACAACTGCAGAGCAGTTTTATTTTTATTTAGGAAATGTCGGAGGTGTAACTGCATTGGAGATGTCAAATCAGCAAACAGCTCCTGGCTTTATACCTCTTGCGGACATTGCCATTGGATGTCCTGAGTCGCATTAATAATAATACTATAGCGGCCCTCACAGAGAGCTGTGTGTTATGAGTTATGCTGTTTGTTTGTTGTGTTGGTTGTCTGGACATTTGCTCATTTATGATCTAGCCAGGTCATTACATTGGTGTCAGAAGTAAAAACGTAGATAAATATTAGCTAGCTGACTACCATGGCTAGCAAACGTTGCGTGGAGAACGGAGGTTGAAAATGCTTTGAGGGAATATGAAAGTGAAGGAGGCAGGGGACGATTATGGCCAAGGAGGTGCATGTGCATTGATCTCGGAGGATCTTGCAGAGGAGATTGCCAGGGCATCAGAGCGAGTGACGTTTGAAACGCTATTAGCGCGCACCCCACTAACTAGCTAGCCATTTCACATCGGTTACACCAGCCTAATCTCGGGAGTTGATAGGCTTGAAGCACAGCCTATCAAACGCAGGAAAGTGCTGTTTGAATGAATGCTTACGAGCTTGCTGCTGCCTACCACCGCTCAGTCAGACTGCTCTATCAAATCATAGACTTAATTATAACATAATAACACACAGAAATACGAGCCTTAGGTCATTAATATGGTCGAATCCGGAAACTATCATCTCTAAAACAAGACGTTTATTGTTTCAGTGAAATACGGAACCGTTCCGTATTTTATCTAACGGGTGGCATCCATAAGTCAAAATATGCCTGTTACATTGCACAACCTTCAATGTTATGTCATAATTACGTAAAATTCTGGCAAATTAGGCGGCCCAAACTGTTGCATATACACTGACTCTGCGTGCAATGAACGCAAGAGAAGTGACACAATTTCACCTGGTTAATATTGCCTGCTAACCTGGATTTCTTTTAGCTAAATATGCAGGTTTAAAAATATATACTTCTGTGTATTGATTTTAAGAAAGGCATTGATGTTTATGGTTAGGTACACATTGGAGCAACGATACGCACCGCATTGATTATATGCAACGCAGGACACGCTAGATAAACTAGTAATATCATCAACCATGTGTAGTTAACTAGTGATTATGATTGATTGATTGGTTTTTATAAGATAGGTTTAATGCTAGCTAGCAACTTACCTTGGCTTTTACTGCATTCGCGTAACAGGCAGGCTCCTCGTGGAGTGCAATGTAATCAAGTGGTTAGAGCGTTGGACTAGTTAACTGTAAAGTTGCAAGATTGAATCCCCCGAGCTGAAAAGGTACAAATCTGTCGTTCTGCCCCTGAACGAGGCAGTTAACCCACCATTCCTAGGCCGTCATTGAAAATAAGAATGTGTTCTTAACTGACTTGCCTAGTTAAATAAATATGAAATAAAGGTGTAAGCTTTATCGGTGTCCAGAAATCAGTGTCCAAAAATACCGATTTCCGATTGTTATGAAAACTTGAAATCGGCCCTAATTAATCGGTCATTCCGATTAATCGGTCGACCTCTAATCATAACTGCCATCGATAAAAGACAGTACTGTGCAGCCATCTTCATCGACCTGGCCAAGGCTTTCGACTCTGTCAATCACCACATTCTTATCCGCAGACTCAACAGCCTTGGTTTCTCTAATGACTGCCTCGCCTGGTTCACTAACCACTTCTCATATAGAGTTCAGTGTGTCAAATCGGAGGGCCTGTTGTCCGGACCTCTGGGAGTCTCTATGGGGGTGCAACAAGGTTCAATTCTCGGGCCAACTCTTTTCTCTGTATACATCAATGATGTCGCTCTTGCTGCTGGTGATTATTTCATTCATCTCCACGCAGACGACACCCTTCTGTATACATCTGGCCCTTCTTTGGACACTGTGTTAACAAACCTCCAAACGAGCTTCAATGCCATACAACACTCCTTCCGTGACCTCCAACTGCTCTTAACTGCTAGTAAAACGAAATGCATGCTCTTCAACTGATCGCTGCCCGCACCCGCCCGCCCGATTAGCATCACTACTCTGGACGGTTCTGACTTAGAATATGTGGACAACTGTAAATACCTAGGTGTCTGTCTAGACTGTAAACTTTCCTTCCAGACTCACATTAATCATCTCCAATCCAAAGTTAAATCTAGAGTCAGCTTCCTTTTTCGCAACAACGCCTCCTTCACTCATGCTGCCAAACATGCCCTCGTAAAACTGACTATCCTACCGATCCTTGACTTCGGCGATGTCATTTACAAAATAGCCTCCAACACTCTACTCAGAAAATTGGATGCAGTCTATCACAGTGCCATCCGTTTTGTCACCAAACCCCCATATACTACCCACCAGTGCGACCTGTATGCTCTCGTTGGTTGGTCCTCGCTACATATTCGTCGCCAAACCCACTGGCTCCAGGTCATCTATAAGTCTTTGCTAGGTAAAGCGCCGCCTTATTTCAGCTCACTGGTCACCATAGCAACACCCACCCGTAGCACGCGCTCCAGCAAGTATATTTTACTGGTCATTCCCAAAGCCAACACCTCCTTTGGCTGCCTTTCCTTCCAGTTCTCTGCTGCCAATGACTGGAACGAATTGCAAAAATCAGTGAAGTTGGAGACTTATATTGCCCTCACTAACTTTAAGCGTCAGCTGTCAGAGCAGCTTACCGATCGCTGCAGCTGTACACAGCCCATCTGTAAATAGCCCATCCAACCAACTGCCTACCTCATCCCCATATTTGTTTTTCTGCTCTTTTGCACACCAGTATTTCTACTTGCACATCCTCATCTGTACATATATCACTCCAGTGTAAATTGCTAAATTGTAATTACTTTGCCACTATTGGCCTATTTATTGCCTTACCTCCTTCATTTGCACACACTGTATACAGATTTTTCTATTGTGTTATTGACTGTACGTTTGTTTATCCCATGTGTAACTCTGTGTTGTTTTTGTCGTACTGCTTTGATTTATCTTGGCCAGGTCGCAGTTGTAAAGGACAACTTGCTCTCAACTGGCCTACCTGGTTAAATAAAGATGAAATAAATAAATAATCATCTGATTGAATCTAAGGCTAAGTGTACTCATAATATATATAGATGTTTTTTTGTAAGTTTTGTTATTTATTGAACTTTCTGTTTTGCTTTTTTCCCCCCAATTATTTTAGTTGTATTATTGAAATGCCCATATAGCTTTCGTAAAAAAAAATTATAAAATAGAGATTTTAAGACTTTGTTCTTAACTGACTTGCCTAGTTAAATAAAAAATACACCGATATTGAAATGATAATGTGATGAGGCAGGACAAAAACAAGACCCAACCATTCTTTACAGTGTATTTTTTTTTATAGTAAAAACTGCAAAATGTTAATACCACAAACATTACAGGACACACATGGCATTTTGTTCAAGGAATTCATGCAACAGGGTTTTCAATGGCAACATGCTCATAGCAGACCTATATCAGGGTCCCAGGCGCTGAGTCCACACAAAACCATAGTCCTAATATGTCCTGTTTAGTGTGGTCTCCCCAAATCACACCACGTGCCTCACCCAAAGGAAACAGAGCAAAGTATGTTACGAGACAGATAACAATGTATTGTTGTTTTTAATTATTTCAAGATCAATTTAAGCACTATTCCCAATGTTCTAGTGACTGTGTGGGGCTGTAACGTCCAGATTGATGAGACGGTTACAGCGTTGTTTTCTCTGTGCTCTCAGAGAAAAGTAACACAGCTCTAGCTGGGAGAAACCCTGGCAGAGAGGAGTATTTCAACTTTGTTTACATTGAACGTGCCATACAAATAAAGGCAATTTAATTAATTATATGAAGAGTGACTTGGTCCTCCTTTCTTTTTGGAGAGGAGGGGAGGTTGGTTTTAGAAGTTCTCCATTAGGTGCAAACTAACCTAAACAGATACCAGGAATAGTACAACGAACATAAACCAATCATTTGTGGTGAATGTAATAAACCATTTTCCTACGGAACACAAACATCTTTGTCTCTGTAAAAATGCTTTGACGAATTAAACTCTTATCAAACTTTCTGGACACACATTTAGCAGGTGTATTATTAACATGGAGGAGGAACATGTTTGGAGGTTGACATTTGGGTACCTCAGCTTGTCCAAGCCATTCCTCACCAGCAGAAATCAGTTCATGAACCTAAGACTATGCTGGACAACTGGCAAACCAAAGATAGCAAAATATGTGACATGTGAGGTAAAGTTTGCATTTGTGTGCCTGCTATGCAAATAAGTACTGGTATTGATGTTGAGAAACATGTACGTTCTGTGGAAAAAACCCAGTATCAACCACAAATCTAAGGAGTGATCCAAAATGCCGTTGAAATTTTTACAAACATTGTAATAAAACAACATTTTCACCTCCACAATAAACAGATGTTCAATCCATCATTAGATATCCAGTCCTATTGCAATTCTTATCCAGGAGGGATTTGGCCGATATAATTGTTATGAAAAAACTATACAAGCAGTTTCCGTAATGTCGCTCGCTGTCTGATGAAAACCCAACAAAATGTTTTGCCAAATGTTTTATTTTTACATTTATTTAAAGCACTAACTCCCCTCAATGTACTCTGAACCTCACGACTCTGGGACCAATAAATCCTATTCAAAATAGCTTCGGAAGTTTCATAATTGTATGTTTGTTCATGGGAAAATGTTCTAATCTTTTCAATTTCCTGAAACGTTTCTGTTTTGGAGATGAGGTTTTCACCAGACGGCGACAATAAAAAAGGGAACCAAGAGAAAGAGCAGCGACGGAAACATATGAAGTTTAAGGCAAAAGAGTTGTAAGGAGAGGAGGTAAAGGGGACTAAGGGGAATGAAACGTGATAGTTTAGGACCCATAGAGGGAGTATGAAGACTCCTCTCATTCCAGAAGACTTGTATCAATCCTTCCCCTCCATACATCATCCCCATGGTAACATCTCTCTTTCATCCAATCAGTAAATCACTTAGATAACCCCATGATCAGGTGAATCTTTTTTATTTTTTTATTTCCCTGTGCCAAGTAAACGTCTCTAAAAATCTCCCACATATCTGGGCGAACAAGTCCACAACATTTCAATCTTACCATCGTTACACAGTATAAAAATGTGTTGAGTGCATGCATTTCAAAGAAATATCCCCAGACAATCCCTGTCACAGAACATTCAGACATACACATCACACTCTCTCACACAGACACACACACACACATCTAGAGACCACACGATGTGAAATAAATAGCTGTATTTTCAAGAGCCCAAGAGGGCAGCAACAACAACTCATGTATGTACACAAACACAAATACATAGGGTAAAGATTATGTTCAACAAAAAGCTTAGCCCTTTATGTTAACATGAGATAAATAATACAGAAGCTGTAAATGTGTGTTTTATTGGATTCCAGCATTTAATAAGTAGCCTTAGACATCAGAATGTCCCACTCTGGCCAACTCAAATAAATAACATTACACCTAGTCAAGGAGATTAGAAAATGACCTCATTTTATAAGCTTCACATACAATAACTTTAACAGTGGTGAAATACTGTATATATATATATATTTCAAATTAGTCCAATCTCTAACTACAGGGTGCATTAGTTGGGTTATATCCAAGTGTCACAAATGAATACACAGTTGGAAAGTCTTAGTTCATAGTCAATCAAATCTGCTAATGTTGAGATGGGTTTAAATAATTTGCATTATTAGTTATAAACCCAATCTTATGTAAGAACTGTGTAGAGGGCAGGTTTTATACTTCCAGCTATAAAAACGTGTTTTTCTCTCTTTGTGCAGCAGTCATCTACTAACTAATCCACTAGCAGTATCTAGGCTACAGCCCTAAAACAAAAGGACTCCATGCGAGGGTCTCTGAGGCAGGTAACTTTTGGACCCGCCCTAGATCTGTGCTTATCCCTCACATGACCCAAATTAAGAGCAATGGCTCCTGATTTATCAAAAACACATTTAAAAATAAGGGAAAAAACATCTTCAAGTGCAAACATGTCAAGAACCATTTTGGGCGGACCCACCCCACACACCAGAAGGTCTGTGAAACTAAAAACACGGGACATTAATAATGGTTATCACAACTTCACTAGTTCATTACACTCTTGTGCCTGACAGGAAACTCAATGAGGAGCCACACTATGACACAGTCCGTGGTGTCTCCCTCAGACCAAGGACCTCCACAATAATGATGAGGTTTGAGGGAGTGGCTACATCTTTGTGACGTCTACATTTTTAAATCTAGCTTATTATTTACCATGTCTAAATTCTCTCTTAACATAGGTTTTAAAGCCATGTCTAAATTCTCTCTTAACATACGTTTTAAAGCCATGTCTAAATTCTCTCTTAACATACGTTTTAAAGCCATGTCTAAATTCTCTCTTAACATAGGTTTTAAAGTGGCCAAATGTCAGTAACTGTGTATCCCATTCATGCAGTACACACACACACACACACACACACACACACACACACACACACACACACACACACACACACACACACACACACACACACACACACACACACACACACACACACACACACACACACACACACACACACACACACACAGAGAGAGAGGACAGGGTTCCATTACCATATTATGAACAGCCTAGGATGTCTTCACAACCCAATGGCAGGAAACCAAGAGAAAACAACAAACGAAGTCATGACTTCAGAGGCATATGGCTCTCCCTCCCTCTCATCACTGCCTCTCTCTATCCTCCCAGAAAAATCGATGTATATTTTCCTTATCGTACAGAACAGTATACAAGGTAAAGTCAGGTTGTTAAGTCTGCTACAAGTAATACAAAAAAGAAAGAAAGAAAGAAAGATGAAAGACAAGTGGTCCTTTGTTTCTCTGTGGAATTAGACCAGGTGTTTGGCTGGATAATAGTCCAGAGACAGTCCCTCTTCCACCCACACACAGAGTTGAAGAAGGAAGCCAAGGCCAGTTCTTGGGAGGAAACGGTTGTCTAACATATGTGTCTGTCAGATTGAGGTTATGGGTTGGAGCGAGCGCCACAATCCTTATCATGCTGGAGAGCAGGGATGGTAGGAAGGGGTCCTACTGTTCTGCCACCAATAAGAGCGGTATGGGGACGTCCTGAGCCCCTAACATTGAACTTTGCTAAGAGCTGGCATGAGGTACATGAAGAGGTCTGTCGCGAAGGGGGTTCAGGTGATGGAGAGCTGACTGAATCCCATCAGAAAATAAGATTTCACAGGGGTTAGAGAGGACACTAAATCACATCCTTACAGCTCACACCCATCCTCCTCCTGTTCCTCCTCCACACCCACAGCAGAGCAAAGAGAGATGCACCATGCCACAATGTCAGCTCACTAAGAGGCAACAAGCCACTGCTGGCTCGCACAATGCACTTTGCCCCCGCCGTGAGGGATTCTGGGAGTTGAAGTTCCTTCAGGTAACCAGCCTTTGGAAGAAGAAGAGAAGACCAGAAGCGCTGTCACGTCCTGCTTCACAGAGCTCCCAGCTTTAGGGGAGGTCATATGACCCCATCGGAGAACCCACTCCCCACAACCCAACCTGATTGGCTGGAAGGTAGATGAGGGGGCATGGAGTTGAGGTAAGCACTGCAGAGAAAGGAGAATAGGAGGAGTGCAGGGTACAGAGTGGAGGCTAGGGGTCTGCAATGCACCCCTGGGATCACTGGCTGGGGTAGGTGGGGTAACGGGCGGGGGAGTGTCGGCTGTGTGCCAGGGGCATGGTAGCGTGGCGTGGCTCTGAGGGCAGCCGGGTGGAGAGCAGGTCTGCATCAGCGCCAGTCTGAGAACCACCAAACATGTCACCTACAGGACAGGACAGGACACAAGAGACAGACGAGAAAAAGTCATGTCTACAGGTGCAGCCTACTCTATAAGCTTCTGTATGATTCGTTAAACTCCAGACCCCATGTTCAAACGTTTACACTTTCCATATTCAGACCAATGTTCCCACTCTAGCCCCAGTGCTGTGTGGTTGAGATTGTAGTCTAGGCTGTGGTTTACCATGGGCTGGGTCCATGCCCCCCTGAGTGCCAGTGATATGGTGCCAGAAGGCACTGCGGGGCAGGATGGCTGTGGGGGTACAGGGGTAGGAGCCCGTCTCAGAACCTTTAGACAACTGACAGAGAGAAGAAAATGTATTAAAAGCACAGTATTACATAGTATTACATATTGTATTACACAGTATTATATAACCACCAGGGAGAATACTGTGTGTGTGTGTGTGTGTGTGTGTGCGTGCGTGTGTAACTGTGCCTTACTCTGCTGTTCTTCTCCATCTCCATCAGAACTCTCTTGTGCTGCTCAGCAATGGCCAGGGTGGAGGAGTGAACTCTCTGGTAGATCTGTTCTCCCTCCCGCGTCTGGAATGTGTACAGGCCTTCTCCACTGTCACACATCCTGGAACACACCAACACACACTGCTCAGTACAACATGCATGTGTATACAGGCCATAATAGGTCATATCAACAATTCATCTTATATAGATGTGTTTTTGCAAACAGTCCTTTTGCAGGCACACTATTCACCACAAATTGTTCTCAAGCAAATAGCAGCCAATAATACTGCATCCTAAACACCACTAGGTGGCAGTGTGGTACTACGTTCTCCCTACTGACAGTGCATCACTCTTATCTTTGTCCTTTGGGGGGCACCCTGCAAGTGGACCCAATCCTTTCTTTTCAAGTTTATCAAAGCGCAGGAGGAGATAAGAACGCCTCGCTCACCATGGATTTTCCTCTAATCTATTCAATCAATCTCTTTATGAGGCTCTGCCGGACAGGCCTCCTGTCCGTCTGTGTATGTGTGTGTGTGTTTGTGTGCACGTACGTGGGAGCATGAGTGTGTGTGGTCTGTATGTGTTTTTCATCAAGCGATCTATGGGCTAGGCACAGACAACTGGTTACACAGTCCTGCTTTCCTGCAGCTTTTGCATTCTTCTCCCCATCCCTCACTCTCCATACCCTTCCCTCCCTCCCCCAGTGAGTGTCTCCCTCACGTCTCCCTCACCGTCCAGCCTCGAAGGTGAAGCGCGTGGCATCTCGTCCGTAGCGGCGCAGGGAGCAGAGAGGCCAGGTGACCAGTTTGGTGCGAGGGTTGTGGATGTCCCACAGGTAGATATTCTCATGGGTGATCTGCATCATACACTCCCCATAGATGTCCAGGTTAGGACAGGGCAGTAGGAACACATTGAAACGCTCTGACAGGGAGACAGGAAGGGATATCACTAGTCTTAGTTCAGCATGACATTATAAAGTGACTTGTAGAAGCCAGGACCCGTATCCACAAAGCATCACAGAGAGTAGGAGTGATGATCCATAAAGCAATAATAATAAGAAACTGGTAGCAGCAGCTGTATTGTGTGTGTAGCAAGAATGTGTGTGTGTGTGTGTGTGTGAGTGAGTGAGTGAGTGTGTGCTGGTGCAGGTGGTCTGTCTAGTTTAAGTGTTCAGCAGTCTGATGGCTTGTAGTTAAAACTGTCTCTGAGCCTGTTGGTATCAGACCCCACGCTCCAACGGTAAAGGAGTGAGCAGCTCGTGGATATATACACAGTATACAGTGCCTTCGGAAAGTATTCAGATCCCTTGACTTCTTCCACATTTTGTTAACTTTACAGCCTTATTCTAAAATGAATTTGTAAAAAGATTATAAATCAGCAATCTACACACAATACCCCATAATGACAAAGCGAAAACAGGTTTTTAGAAATGCTTGCAAATGTATTAAAAATTATACACAGAAATACCTTATTTATAATACGTATTCAGACCCTTTGCTATGAGACTTGAAATGTTGCTCAGGTGCATCCTGTTTCCATTGATCATCCTTGAGATGTTTGTACAACTTAATTGGAGTCCACCTGTGGTAAATTCAATTGATTGGACATGATTTGGAAAAGCACACACCTGTCTATATAAGGTCCCACAGTTCACAGTGCATGTCAGAGCAAAAACCAAGCCATGAGGTCAACGGAATTGTCCGTAGAGCTCCGATACATGATTGTGTTGAGGCACAGATCTGGGAAAGGTTACCAAAAATATTCTGCAGCACTGAAGGTGCCCAAGAACACAGTGGCCTCCATCATTCTTAAATGGAACAAGTTTGGAGTTGGCCGCCCGGCCAAACTGAGCAATCGGGGAAGAAGGGCCTTGGTCAGGGAGGTGACCAAGAACCAAATGGTCACTCTGACAGAGCTCCAGAGTTCCTCTGTGGAGATGGGAAAACTTTCAGGAAGACCAACCATCTCTGCAGCACTCCACCAATCAGGACTTTATGGAAGAGGGCCAGACAGAAGCCACTCCTCAGTAAAAGGCACATGACAGCCCGCTTGGAGTTTGCTAAAAGGCACCTAAAGACTCTCAGACTACGAGAAACAAGATTCTCTGGTCTTATGAAACCAAGATTAAACTCTTTGACTTGAATGCCAAGTGTCATGTCTGGAGGAAACCTGGCACCATCCCTACGGTGAAGCATTGTGGTGGCAGCATCATGTTGTGGGGGTGTTTTTCAGCGGCAGGAACTGGGAGACTAGTCAAGATGAATGGAGCAAAGTACAGAGAGATCCTTGATGAAAACCTGCTCCAGAGGTGCTTCCAACAGGACAATGACCCTAAGCACACAGCCAAGACATTGCAGGAGTGGCTTCGGGACAAGTCTCTGAATGTCCTTGAGTGGCCCAGCCAGAGCCTGGACGTGAACCCGATCGAACATCTCTGGAGAGACATGAAAATAGCTGTGCAGCAACGCTCCCCATCCAACCTGACAGAGCTTGAGAGGATCTGCAGAGAAGAACGGAAGAAACTCCCCAAATACAGGTGTGCCAAGCTTGAAGCGTCATATCCAAGAACACTCGAGGCTGTAATTGCTGCCAAAAGTGCTTCAACAAAGTACTGAGTAAAGGGTCTGAATACTTATGTAAATTATATATTCTGTTTTTTAATTCTTTTAAAATTAGCAAACATTTCTACAAACCTGTTTTTGCTTTGTCATTGGGTTATCATCGCCCATGGGTTATTGTGTGTAGATTGATGAGGGGAAAAAACGATTTAATACATTTTAGAATAAGACTAACATAACAAAATGTGGAAAAAGTCAAGGGTCTGAATACTTTCCGAAGGCACTGTATATAAATATAATTTTTTTATTGTCACGTCCACCCGACAGTTGCAGTGAAATGTGTTGTTTTACAGGGTCAGCCATAGTAGAACGGTGCCCCTGGAGAAATCAGGGTTAAGAGCCTTTCTCAAGGGCACATCGACAGATTTTCCCCCTTGTCGGCTCAGGTCTAACCGCTAAGCTACCTGATGATGATGCGGGCCTTTCTCAGGCACCGTTTTGAGTAATTGTCCTGGATTGGTGGGAGCACGGTCCAAGGGATGTACCGGGCCGTCTTCACCATCCGCTGGAGGGCCTAACAGTCATGAACAGAGCAATTCATGTACCAGGCTGTGAAGCAACCGGTCAGGACGCTCTTGATGATTTTCTTCATCCACCTTAGGAAGTAGAGATGCTGTTGTAGCCTCTTGACAAGAGTGGTGGGGTTGTTGCTACATGTCAAGTTCTCGGTGATGTGGACGTAGAGGAACTTAAAACTGAACTTAAAACCATCTTTGTTGGTTATCAGGCCTACAACCATGGTGTCGTCAGCAAACTTGATGATGGAGTTGGTGCTATGTCAAGTCGTGGGTGAACAGGGAGCACAGCAGAGGGCTGAGGACACACCCCTGGGGGTCCCCTGTGTTAAGAGTCTGTGTGGAGGATGTGGTACAACCAGTGGTTTACAGGAATACAGGTTGAAGATGTCAGTGAAGACGCCCACCAGCTGGTCAGCACACACTCTGAATACCACGTTTTGTGAGTATTCACTCTTTTGAGAGTTTTCCTCCCATCAGCCTCGGAGAGCAAAATCACCTTGTCGTCTGGAGCTGCGAGAGTCTTCCTGGATGGCTTGCCTCAAAGCAAGCATAGAATGTGTAAAGCTTCTCGAGAGGGAGGCTTCGGTGGGAACCACACATCAGGATTTGCCTTTATAGTCTGCAGTCCTTGCCAGATGAGTCGTGAGTCTGAGTTGTCGAACATCAATTCAAGTTTGAGTCTGTATTGTCTTGTACACGTCGCGCACCACCAAGTCATCTGGGTTTTGTTCTTCTGACATTGAATGTTGCAGTACGGGTTCTCAGCATGGTATGGATATTTCTGTTCATTCAGGGTTTTTGGTTGGGGTATTTCTGGATTTTAATTGTGACCGACAAATCTGGGTTTGGCAGATGCCAGGAGAACACTAGATGCCCGAATGCATAGTGCCAACTGTAAAGTTTGTTGGAGGAGGAATGGGGCTGTATTTCATGGTTCGGGTTAGATCCCTTAGTTCCAATGGCAGGAAATCCTAACGCTACAGCATACAATGACATTCTAGACGATTTGTGCTTCCAACTTTGTGGCAACCGTTTGGGGAAGGCCCTTTCCTGATTCAGCATGACAATGTCCACGTGCACAAAGTGAGGTCCATACAGAAATGGTTTGTCGAGATTGGTACGGAAGAACTTGACTGGCCTGCACAGAGCCCTGACCTCAACCCCATCGAACACCTTTGGGATGAATTGGAACGCCGACTGCGAGCCAGTTCTAATCGCCCAACATCAGTGCCCGACCTCACTAATGCTCTAGTGGCTGAATGGAAGCAAGTCCTCGCAGCAATGTTCCAACATCTAGTGGAAAGCCTTCCCAGAAGAGTGGAGGCTGTTGTAGCACCAAAGTTGGGAGCAACTTATTAATGCCCATGATTTTGGAATGAGATGTTTGACGAGCAGGTGCCCACATACTTTTGGATTGGCCAAAGTGGGGGTGGGGGATGGCATCACGGATGTTTATATATACAGTCGACAAACCAAAATACGCTAGACAAGGTGGAATCTTTTTGTGTCTGTAAAATTAATTATGCGAGAGATGGCAGTGGAAACACCTTTATGAGCAACTAGAGAGCAAGTGCCAAAACCAGAGTGGGCACATTTACTATAGCCTATAACGCTCATTTGTTTTGTGGCAAAACTATCAGCGGAGTTGAAAATGCGATGAAAACCCATTTAACTTTTTTGGGGGGGGATAAATGGGAAATTAACCTCAACAGTAATTTTTATGTGCACTATGTCATCACACACTGCTTTTTATCCGCAACAAGTCCATTTGATGTAAACATCTCTGGTGGGAAAATGGCCATGTTGTTTTTATGCATATTTTTGAATATTCGCATGAAATTCTGACACCAGTTGGATGGAAACCTAGCTAACTGTTGTTTTGAGGGTGAGTAATAAGTCATAATGAATGCAAACATAGCCATGAAGCAAAGTCGAGCAGGACTGTGTCATGGTGCTAGTGAGTCAGACACTCACCTGTATGTTCACACTGAACACCTGCTGCCAGCAAGTCCGGCTCTCCTAGACTGATGTCATTGAGGCGGGTACCCAGGCATTCGATTGACAGAGTTTTGAACCACTCCTCTGCTTCTAGCTCTGAGTTTAGACCAAAGGGATGTAGAGAGAGACGTCATAAAACAGGAAACTTTAGAGAGAATTGTACACTGTGAGAAAACATCTATTACAATACAGTAGGTGTGGTGTGGAGTACCTGATTCACAGGTGAACGTGCGCGAGGTGTCATCGGTAAAGACGATGGCTACCGCCTGGCGCTTGGTGTCCCTTGGGAGCCTTGTGACATTCTTCACATTGCTGATCTCTGTCACCTAGGCAACAGGAGAGGTCAAGAGGTCAGACAAACACAGAGAGGTTGAAAGGATTTTTAAAAAGCTGTCAAAATACTGTATGATGTGCCACCGGTTGGTCGGATTCAGTTTTCAGAAAGAAGGGAGAGGAGAGAAAGAGGGAGTGTTGTAGCCAGGTGTAGTGGGGGCCGGGGTGTTTTGGAGGAGGTCACCCCATGCTCAGACACTTCAGAGAGGCCTGGATTCTGTCTGGGATTGGGAGGCTGGCTTTGATGTGAGCAACGTCTGTGTTACTCTCATTTCCTTCAGCCTTGTGTGTGTGTGTGTGTGTGTGTGTGTGTGTGTGTGTGTGTGTGTGTGTGTGTGTGTGTGTGTGTGTGTGTGTGTGTGTGTGTGTGTGTGTGTATCCCTTCAGACATGCATGTTTGCTCCCTGCAGCTCAACGGGGGGCTCAGAGAACAGACTGACTTTCAAATGCCACACACACACACACACACACACACACACACACACACACACACACACACACACACACACACACACACACACACACACACACACACACACACACACACACACACACACACACACACACACAGATATATCACCCACTCACAGTAATACCATACGCGCCACACACAGACATCATAATTCAAACTGACATTTGCCAATTGAAACGTGACTTATCATGCAGCACTCTCTGGGGGGAGGGGGGGGGGGGGTGTACCTTAGGACAGACTCTGATGTAAGCGGACTTCTCATCAGTGTACTTCTCCAGTCTGCGTGGTCCTTTACTGGACGACTTCTTAAACACCAGCCAGCAGCGACGGTAAATCTCAACACAAAAACAACAGTCAGTTAAGATACTGCAACCAGCCACCCAACAGCAAAGCCAATGTTAACATATCCACCCCATTCAAGCCTAACGATTTACAATCTTTTGCTATCAAGAGCAGGTACACAATAGTTGCCTCTGGTTTACCTGATCAATGAACCAGGAAGCGTTATAAGAAAATCAAATAGCATTTAGTGATTAGCAATGTGAAAGAGAGACACAAGAGAGAACAAGAGAGAAAGAGACAGGTAGAAAATGAGAAGGAGTGCACCGGGTCCGTGTCATGAGTCTAATATTGTTCATACAAGACAATTTTATTATGCATATGATATTGAGTTAAGAGGCAGACAAAGACACAAACTCTCCTGGCGGAATAATGAGAAATCCATCGCAGTAACGCAAACAGGCACACACACACACACACACACACACACACACACACACACACACACACACACACACACACACACACACACACACACACACACACACACACACACACACACACACACACACACACACACACACACATCAATATGAGAGCTATTGCTTTAGCGACATTTATCCCCCTTATCTCTGTTATAAAAGGCAGGGCCTTTATTTTATTGATGTTCCACTGTCCTCCTGTTGCCAGGGCAACCTCAGGACCTGTACAGTACAGGGCCAGCCGTCCCTAAACCAATCCCCACATTCCTCTTTCCCTAACCCATTATCACATCCCTGTTTATTAGCTAGGGGCCACAGAGCCAGTGAAATCCCTTAGTGCACTGACTCAGTTGTAATGAATACAAAGACCCCAAACTGAGTGACAATGTCTCACTGCTGTTCACCGACAAACACCGGTGCCACTGTGACAGAGATAACAAGACCAATTAAATATGCAATTGTATTTATCGAGAGATTAAACAAGAGCGCCATCAACAAAGGCACGCCGTAATGTGAGCGTGCTCAAATGGAGACATGGCGAAAGGAAAAAGCATCGCTCTGATGTGTCGCTTTCTTTTTTTTAATTGGTGCAATGAGTTTACACCTTGAGGAGAGAGGAAGCTCTATCGCTGTTTGCCTGTCTGATCCTGGCGTCAGCAGGATGAAAACGCTACCTTCCGTGGGATAGCTGACGGCGAGGTGACGAGCAGGTGCTCACCAGTCCATTGTGTCTCAGCGATATCAAGCTGTTCAATGGAGATTTACCTCTATGTATCTGCCATCTAGCTCCTGATTCTCCACAATGCTTTTCCAAACCAATGGGCTCAGATCTTCATTGGAGCTGTGTGCGTGTGCGTGTGCGTGTGCGTGTGCGTGTTGGCAAGCTTGCAGTCTACTATCGTGTCCCCCTCCGTTCTCCCCCTCCCCCCCTTCTTCTCCGCCCTCAGCTCCAGTGCTCAGAGCAATCAGGCCTTGCCAGGCAAACTGACTGTGAAGCCTGGTAATTAAGCTAGTGGGTGGAGGAGCAGCAACATAGAGATGAAAAAAGAAAGGGAGAGAGAAACAGAGGATATGGTAGACAGGGAAAGAGGGGGGGAGAGAGAGAGAGAGAGAGAGAGAGGAGTGGGAGCTGTGAATTCTGCTCCGATATCTTGGTATGAGGTTCATTGGTTCATTAAATATGAGGAAGTGATGGACGTCACATCGTTCAGAACTGAACTGAATAGTCATGTATCAGCCTACCGTTCTTCCAAAAAAAGATACATTGAAGCAATCAAAAATCAATTTCAGTGTCTCTCTGATCATACTATGTGTTCAGTGGCAGGAAAAGCCCATCTACACACACACACACACACACACACACACACACACACACACACACACACACACACACACACACACACACACACACACACACACACACACACACACACACACACACACACACACACACACACACACACACACACACACACACCACCACCACCTGAACACAGCAAACCCAAGATCACAGGCCTGCCACATTATCCACCTCTGCTGTCACCAATTTCAAGGGTCTTTGTCCCCCAGAAGAGAGGAGCGATGCTCCCTGCCCTGTCGACCCAGGCCGAATGCATTTTAAAACAGACTGACGCAGCCAAGTCAAAAAGCACAGGTCCTGACAGCACCCCTACAGGGAGAATTACTCTGGCCACCACGGACAGAAAGACATACAAAGAGAGAGCGAGAAAGAGAGAGAGAGACCTTTTGTCCCCACCTTTATCTGTTGAAAGCAAAGGTGCCTGTAACAATGAGATTTGTGGAGATGGTCTCCCATTGTATTCCAAATGTCCCTTCTCCCATGCCATTTCTGAACAGCGAAAGGGCAGTATTTTGTAGGTTGCCATTGATATTCCAGGCAGGTAGACATGGATTCCTTGTTTGCATGGCTCTCTCCCCTGAGGTGGAGCTGATCCCGGAGCTAGTGAGTGAGCGAGTGAGAGAGAGAGTGAGCGAGTGAGCGAGTGAGCGAGTGTGTGAGTTGAGTGAGGTGAGTGAGTGAGCGAGAGCGAGAGAGAGAGAGAACCTTGCATGAGTAAGGAACTATTGATCTCCCCAGTGTGCCGATAAGAGAATGTGAAAAGTCAAGTCACACACTTACCGAGAGTGGGCTCGGCATTCATGAGGGTTATCAATGATCAATATCGTAACCATTACACCCCTTTAAGAACCCTTTCAGAGATTGATATCGGAGCTCTTCTTTGGACACACTGACGGGAACACAACGATCCACATACAGTGTAGTGTGCAAATACATTACACACAGACCCACTAATGTATCTTCCCTGTACATTCCTCCTGCTTCTGCACTCAGATTGCCTTCCTCAGTCTAATTGTCTCTGCCCTGGTTCTCCTCCCCATCCCTGGCTCCCGACTGCCCCAGAAGGGGCCAGAGGCAGTTAGCCTACATGAATCCCCCTAGCTCCCAGGAGATCCTGCCTCACAGCAGCCCAGTTGGGACGAGCCCCACCCCAGCCTGGTCCCAGGATTAACCGGCTAATTTGAAATTAAAAATAAATGTAACCTTTATTCAACTAAGTCAGTTAAGAACAAATTCTTATTTACAATGACAGCCTACCCCGGCCAAATCCAGACAACGCTGGGCCAATTGTGTGCCACCCTATGGGACTCCCAATCACATCCGGATGTGATACAGCCTAGATTCAAACCAGGGACTGTAGTGATGCCTCTTGCACTGAGATGCAGTGCCTTAGACAGCTGCGCCACTCGGGAGCCCAATAACGCTAACAGGTTGACACCACGCTTATATCCAGCTTATTATACAACACACACACAGGACAACACAAACACACACACAGGACAACACAAACAGGACAACACAAACACACACTAGACAACACAAACACACACAGAACAAAACAAACACACACACAGGACAACACAAACACAAACAGGACAACACACAAAATCATGACAACACACAAAATCATGACAACACACACAGGCACCAAAACACACACACACACACACACACAAACACAAACACAGGCTGTGTGGTTCAGAATATTAGAAATGTGCAGGTCTGAATAGAAAATGAATGGGAATGATTGGCACCATCTTATTCAAAACCAATTCACTTAAATTCACCGAGAAATCTGAAGGGGAAACATGAGTCAGCATCCAATCGTTCTAAGCTGATCCCATTGGAAGCTCACAATGACTGGCTCCTCAGGGGGCTGGCTCAGGTAGAGAAATAAGAACGCGGGATGAAAGAGGAGAGAGACAGGAATAGAGGAGAGAGATAGAAGAAGAGAGAGAGAGAGATCTGTCACTGTAGCTGTGGGAACGGGCTCAGAGAGGCAGGGGGATTGTGAGGTGAAGGGAGTCTGCTTGATTCTCAAAGTTGAACCATTTGATTTCTGACGCTTGCTATTATTTTCAGCTCCATTCTCCCTCCCATAAAAACAGGAGTTTGACCTAACTCCATTAGAATTGTCAGAAGATGAGAAAACAACGTTCGGAGGTTTTGCTGGCAATTTTCCCCAACCGCTGACAGTTACACGTGGCGAGGAAACAAAACCACAAATCCGTCTTGTGTCAGTGCAATATCTAGCTGGAGGCAATCTACGCATCATACCGTCGGCTCTGGTTATACAATGGAAAGTCACATGATCATACTGACATTCCTAGACTAGACACACGGTGGTAGGTCAAAGACAAGGAGAGATCAGGACAAAGATACCGAGCTGTTATTCCAGAAGGTTCTGTCCAGTCTGAGTCTGAGTCAGAGTCAGTCAGTTCAAATCAGCCCTATCTCTTTCAGGTGGGATTAAACATTTAACACGTCCTGGCCGACATTGTGTTTATCTAAACCACATCTCCTCAGACCTTTTCCATCCTCCCTGATCAACCGTAGCTCGTCTGATTCACCAGTAAAGTGTCTTATGATGTTCCTCCTGGCCTGCTCATAAGAAAAACAGGGCACAGTCAAGTGGGATGGCTAAGAAGCAATTAGGGCTGTTCCTCCACCGAGGCTAGAGGAGGCGAGGAGAGGAGAGGCCAGCTAGTACAGCGCTACCGATAGGGACCGAGAGCTAACGGAAGCAGAATGCTAAACAGCCTCTTATTAGTCTGATTGGACCGCTGCGATATAACTGAAAAGCAGCAGGAGGGTGAGGCAGAAAGGGAGAGTGAGGAGACGAGGGAGAAAGAGAGAGCGTTAATTAGCCTAACCAGAGGACTGGAGGACTCAAGGGTCTTCTGGGGAGAGAGAGAAAGTGAGAGCTGGAGGGGAGGAGGAAGAATAGATAAGGGGGGAGGAGAGAGGAGGGGGAGGACAGAGCAAAGAAGAGCAGCGGTCCGGAACAGCTCTGATAGGCTATAGAGGAGAGACAGAGATGGCGAGGCCAGCTGACCAGCCTTACAAGGCCAGAGTGGCAGTAGACTGGCAGGGTTTTGGCAGGAGAGGAAGGTGACTGTCTGGGTACACATTTGACAGGCGAAAAAGATGGTGTGTTTGAGTACTTGTTCTGGTCTGTGCAGACAGAGTGTGCTCGTATGTGATAAGAGAAGCATTTTGTGTATACAGCACCAGTCAAAAGTTTGGACATGCCTACTCTTTCAAAGGTTTTCTTATTTTTTACTATTTTCTACCTTGTAGAATAATAGTGAAGACATCAAAACTATGAAATAACACATATGGAATCATGTAGTAACCAAAAACATGTTAAACAAATCACAATATATTTTATATTTGAGATTCTTCAAAGTAGCCACCCTTTGCCTTCATGACAGCTTTGCACACTCTTGGCATTCTCTCAACCAGCTTCATGAGGTAGTCAACTGGAATGCATTTCAATTAACAGGTGTGCCTTCTTAAAAGTTAATTTGTGGAATTTATTTCCTTGTGTTGTGACAAGGTAGGGGATATACAGAAGCCCTATTTGGTAAAAGACCAAGTCCATATTATGGCAGGAACAGCTAAAATAAGCGTAGAGAAACAACAGTCCATCATTACTTTAAGACCTGAAGGTCAGTCAATGTGGAAAATGTCAAGAACTTTGAAAGTTTCTTCAAGTGCAGTCGCAAAAACCATCAAGCATTATGATGAACTGGCTCTCATGAGGACCGCCACATGAATGGAAGACCCAGAGTTACCTCTGCTGCAGAAGATAAGTTCATTAGAGTTGCCAGCCTCAGAAATTGCAGCCCAAATAAATGCTTCACAGAGTTAAAAAAAAAAAAATCCACCTTTATTTAAGCAGGTAGGCAAGTTGAGAACAAGTTCTCATTTACAATTGCGACATGGCCAAGATAAAGCAAAGCAGTTCGACACATACAACAACACAGAGTTACACATGGAGTAAAACAAACATACAGTCAATAATACAGTAGATAAATAAGTCTATATACAATGTGAGCAAGTGAGGTGAGATAAGGGAGGTGAAGGCAAAAAAAAGGCCATGGTGGCGAAGTAAATACAATATAACAAGTAAAACACTGGAATGGTAGATTTGCTGTGGAAGAATGTGCAAAGTAGAGATAGAAATAATGGGGTGCAAAGGAGCAAAATAAATAAATACAGTAGGGAAAGAGGTAGTTGTTTGGGCTAAATTATAGATGGGCTATGTACAGGTGCAGTCATCTGTGAGCTGCTCTGACAGCTGGTGCTTAAAGCTAGGGAGATAAGTGTTTCCAGTTTCAGAGATTTTTGTAGTTCGTTCCAGTCATTGGCAGCAGAGAACTGGAAGGAGAGGCGGCCAAAGGAAGAATTGGTTTTGGGGGTGACCAGAGAGATATACCTGCTGGAGCGCGTGCTACAGGTGGGTGCTGCTATGGTTACCAGCAAGCTGAGATAAGGGAGGACTTTACCTAGCAGGGTCTTGTAGATGACCTGGAGCCAGTGGGTTTGGCGACGAGTATGAAGCGAGGGCCAGCCAACAAGAGCGTATAGGTCGCAGTGGTGGGTAGTATATGGGGCTTTGGTGACAAAACGGATGGCACTGTGATAGACTGCATCCAATTTATTGAGTAGGGTATTGGAGGCTATTTTGTAAATGACATCACCGAAGTCGGATGGTCAGTTTTACAAGGGTTTGTTTGGCAGCATGAGTGAAGGATGCTTTGTTGCGGAATAGGAAGCCAATTCTAGATTTAACTTTGGATTGGAGATGTTTGATGTGAGTCTGGAAGGAGAGTTGACAGTCTAACCAGACACCTAGGTATTTGTAGTTGTCCACATATTCTAAGTCAGAGCCGTCCAGAGTAGTGATGTTGGACAGGCGGGCAGGTGTAGGCAGCGATCGGTTGAAGAGCATTTAGCACCTTTGCATTTAGTTTTACTTGTATTTAAGAGCAATTGGAGGCCACGGAAGGAGAGTTGTATGGCATTGAAGCTCGCCTGGAGGGTTGTTAACACAGTGTCCAAAGAAGGGCCAGAAGTATACAGAATGGTGTCATCTGCGTAGAGGTGGATCAGAGACTCACCAGCAGCAAGAACGACATCATTGATGTATACAGAGAAGAGAGTCGGTCCAAGAATTGAGCCCTGTGGCACCCCCATAGAGACTGCCAGAGGCCCGGACAACAGACCCTCCGATTTGACACACTGAACTCTATCAGAGAAGTAGTTGGTGAACCAGGCAAGGCAATCATTTGAGAAACCAAGGCTATCGAGTCTGCCGATGAGGATGTGGTGATTGACAGAGTCGAAAGCCTTGGCCAGGTCAATGAATACGGCTGCACAGTATTGTTTCTTATCGATGGCGGTTAAGATATCGTTTAGGACCTTGAGCGTGGCTGAGGTGCACCCATGACCAGCTCTGAAACCAGATTGCATAGCGGAGAAGGTATGGTGGGATTCGAAATGGTCGGTAATATGTTTGTTGACTTGGCTTTCGAAGACCTTAGAAAGGCAGGGTAGGATAGATATAGGTCTGTAACAGTTTGGGTCAAGAGTGTCCCCCCCTTTGAAGAGGGGGATGACCGCAGCTGCTTTCCAATCTTTGGGAATCTCAGACGACACGAAAGAGAGGTTGAACAGGCTAGTAATAGGGGTGGCAACAATTTCAGCAGATAATTTTAGAAAGAAAGGGTCCAGATTATCTAGCCCGGCTGATTTGTAGGGGTCCAGATTTTGCAGCTCTTTCAGAACATCAGCTGACTGGATTTGGGATAAGGAGAAATGGGGAAGGCTTGGGCGAGTAGCTGTGGGGGGGTGCAGTGCTGTTGACCGGGGTAGGGGTAGCCAGGTGGAAAGCATGGCCAGCCGTAGAAAAATGCTTATTGAAATTCTCAATTATAGTTGATTTATCGGTGGTGACAGTGTTTCCTATCTTCAGTGCAGTGGGCAGCTGGGAGGAGGTGTTCTTATTCTCCATGGAATTTACAGTGTCCCAGAACTTTTTAGAATTTGTGTTGCAGAAAGCAAATTTCTGCTTGAAAAAGCTAGCCTTGGCTTTTCTAACTGCCTGTGCATATTGGTTTCTAGCTTCCCTGAAAAGTTGCATATCACGGGGGCTGTTCGATGCTAATGCAGAACGACATAGGATGTTTTTGTGTTGGTTAAAACCTTTTCTCAATATAGGGGGTGCTGTTTCAACATTAGCATTTATCGTCTCCAAATTAAACTGCCTCATACTCAATTCTTGCTCGTACAATATGCATATTATAGTTATTATTGGATAGAAAACACTCTCTAGTTTCTATAGCCGTTTGAATTATGTCTCTGAGTGAAACAGAACTCATTCTACATCACTTTTCCTGATATGGAGTGAGATTTCAGAAATTTTGGACTCTGGTCCCAGGTCAGTTTTAAAGTCCCTGTAAATCCTATGAGGATACAAACACTGCCCATGCCTTCCTCTAGATGTCAGTAAGAGGTGACAATTTGAATGGAGTCGATTGCGCAATCAGGGCCAGTATAAAACGCGAAAGACCGGATGTACCGTTCTTTTCCTGCTGCGCCTCACGCAAGATGGACGTCGGACTCTCTCTCTTTCCAAGCGTTGGTTTAGCCACTTATATATCGCCGGTCATGTTTTTACTCGTTATAAGTGTTAAAAACATCATAAGGTAGTTAATTTAAACCGTTTTCTAGCAATTTATATCAGTTTAGTGCGATTTTGAGGCATTGCTTTGTGATGCACTTTGAAGCGCTGGGCACGTTTCGGGGTCCCGGTCGAACGTTAGTGGGCATTTCGACGGACAAGAGGACAGCTTTCGACCAAAAGAAGATTAGACCCAAGAAAGGATACATTGCCCAAGATACTGATGGAAGAACAGCTCACAGTAAGAACTATTTATGATGATAAATCGTTGTTCTGTCGAAAAATGTTATACGCATATTCCGCCATTTTTTTTGGTATAGCTTCGCTTGGCGAACCCTGTATTGCACAGTAAGGATATTTTTAGAAATGTAATTCAGCGATTGCATTAAGAACTAATTTGTCTTTCGATTGCTGTCCACCCTATATTTTTTAGTCAAGTTTACGATTAGTTATTCATTACGCCAGATCACTGTCCAAAATGGAGCCCGACATTTTCAGGCTAGTTTTGCTAGTATTGTCATGTTATAACCACGGCTTTTTGTGGCTAAATATGCACATTTTCGAACAAACTCTATATGTATGTTGTAATATGATGTTACAGGGGTGTCATCGGAAGAATTCTGAGAAGGTTAGTGAAAAAATTAATACATTTTGGCGATGATTACGTTATCTCTCTCTTTGGCTTGTATCAATGCTCGGGTAACGTTTGCACATGTGGTATGCTAATATAACGATTTATTGTGTTTTCGCTGTAAAACACTTAGAACATCTGAAATATTGTCTGAATTCACAAGATCTGTGTCTTTCCAATGCTATGCTTTGTCTATTTTTAAGAAATGTTTTATGATGAGTAAATTGGTAATACACGTTGCTCTCTGTATTTATTCTAGTCGAGTTGTGATGGTGGGTGCAATTGTAAACTATGATTTCTACCTGAAATATGCACATTTTTCTAACAAAAACTATCCTATACAATAAATATGTTATCAGACTGTCATCTGATGAGTTTTTTTCTTGGTTAGTGGCTATCAATATCTTTATTTGGCCGAATTGGTGATAGCTACTGGTGGAGAGAAAAAATGGTGGACAAAGAAAATGGTGTCTTTTGCTAACGTGGTTAGCTAATAGATTTACATATTGTGTCTTCCCTGTAAAACATTTTAAAAATCAGAAATGATTGCTGGATTCACAAGAAGTGGATCTTTCATCTGGTATCTTGGACTTGTGATTGAATGATATTTAGATGCTACTATTTACTTGTGACGCTATGCTAGCTATGCTATTCAGCTTTTTTACTGGTGGGGGGTGGGGGGTGCTCCCGGATCCGGGTTTCTGAATCGGTAGAAGTTAAGGGCAGTCAGGTCTGGAGAGAACCAAGGGCTATATCTGTTCCTGGTTCTAAATTTCTTGAATGGGGCATGCTTATTTAAGATGGTGAGGAAGGCATTCTTAAAAAATAACACGGCATCCTCTACTGACGGGATGAGATCAATATCCTTCCAGGATACCCCGGCCAGGTCGATTAGAAAGGCCTGCTCGCTGAAGTGTTTCAGGGAGCGTTTGACAGTGATGAGTGGAGGTTGTTTGACCGCTGACCCATTACGGATGCAGACAATGAGGCAGTGATCGCTGAGATCTTGGTTGAAAACAGCAGAGGTGTATTTAGAGGACAAGTTGGTTAGGATGATATCTATGAAGGTGCCCGTGTTTATGGCTTTGGGGTGGTACCTGGTAGGTTCATTGATAATTTGTGTGAGATTGAGGGCATCAAGCTTAGATTGTAGGATGGCTGGGGTGTTAAGCATGTTCCAGTTTAGGTCGCCTAGCAGCACGAGCTCTGAAGATAGATGGGGGGCAATCAGTTCACATATGGTGTCCAGAGCACAGCTGGGGGCAGAAGGTAGTCTATAGCAGGCGGCAACGGTGAGAGACTTGTTTTTAGAGAGTTGGATTTTTAAAAGTAGAAGTTCAAATTGTTTGGGTACAGACCTGGATAGTAGGTAGGAAGTAACAGACACATCTCAATGTCAACTGTTCAGAGGAGACTGAGTGAATCAGGCCTTCATGGTCGAATTGCTGCAAAGAAACCACTACTAAAGGACACCAATAAGAAGAAGAGACTTGCTTGGGCCAAGAAACACAAGCAATGGACATTAGATCGGTGGAAATCTGTCCTTTGGTCTGGAGTCCAAATTGGACCTTTTTGGTTCCATCCGCTGTGTCTTTGTGAGACGCGGTGTGGGTGAACGGATGATCTCTGCATGTGTATTTCCCACCCTAAAGCATGGAGGAGGAGGTGTGTTGGTGTGGGGGTGCTTTGCTGGTGACACTGTCTGTGATTTATTTAGAATTCAAGGCACACTTAACCAGCATGGCTACCACAGCATTCTGCAGCGATACGCCATCCCATCTGGTTTGGGCTTAGGGGGACTATCATTTGTTTTTCAACAGGACAATGACCCAACACACCTCCAGGCTGTGTAAGGGCTATTTTACCAAGAAGGAGAGTGATGGAGTGCTGCATCAGATGACCTGGCCTCCACAATCCCCGGTCCTCAACCAAATTGAGATGGTTTGGGATGAGTCGGACCTCAGATTGAAGGAAAAGCAGCCAAAAAGTGCTCAGCATATGTGGGAACTCCTTCAAGACTGTTGGAAAAGCATTCCAGGTGAAGCTGGTTGAGAGAATGGCAAGAGTGTGCAAAGCTCTCATCAAGGCAAAGGGTGGCTACTTTGAAGAATCTCAAATGTAAAATATTTGGTTACTACATGATTCCATTTGTGTTATTTTGTAGTTTTGATGTCTTTACTATTATTTTACAATGTAGACATAGTAAAAATAAAGAAAAACCCTTGAATGAGTAGGTATGTCCAAACTTTTGACTGGTTCTGTATATTTTCATAGCTTGAATCTGTGTAGGCATGCTTACATGCCTTTTGATATGCATGTGGTATGCTTACATGCCTTGTGGTATGCACATATGATATTAGTGTAGTGGGAAGATAAAAAAAAGTCAGAAAGCAGACTGGCTGCAGCAAACAGCTATTAGACAGCTTCTGGGGGCTGGACTATCACACCCAGGTGCAGCTCTACCTCCTATAGGACCATCAGCTGTCAATCACAGCCTTTTACCATGCTCTCCTCTCACTGACACACAGAGGTACACTAAGAAAACACAGAGAGGAATGTTCTCCCCCCAAAACCACAGGGCTTAATAAAATATAAACTACAACTACAATATCAGGGAATTGTTTCAGAGATGAAAGCCAGAGCACCAACTGGACCATAGTCTTCAGAAGTCTTCAATCAGGCGTCGGAGTTGTTGGCCGGCTGTCCACTGAAGCTAGCGTTAAAACAGCTAACAGAACAGAGGCTTTGTTTCAACTGCTAATGCGGACTCACACGTTACATAGCAGAACTGGAGGATAAGCAGGAATACGGCTGTAAATAGCATTAGCGCCGCATAAGCGGGAGTTTATGACATTGTGTTGTTATTCCGCGCAGTCATAATACAGAACAGCTGGGGGGGGGGGGGGGGATCTACTTAAAACAATGACAGAGTGAAGGCCTCTGATTTCACTTTGTGTGCTCACTGCAAGAAGATGCAGCGAGATGGAGAAGAAAACAGAGGGAGATGATGAATGGTGAAAAAAGAAAGAAGATAAGAGATAAAGGCAGAAATGAAGGAGAAAATAAGGCGTGAAAAAAACATGCAGTGACATGATTCCAGAGAGAGACACGGCGAGAGACAGACCCGAGAAAGACAGAGAGACAGACAGAAAGACAGAGAGACAGAGAGAAAGTGAACGGAGAGAGGAGGGTGTAAAAACCAAACTCAGGTAATCTGCCGCCTGCCTTCCCCCGGGGAGCTATGTGTCACAACCCCCACGCTACCACGGTAACCACAATCCTGCTGAGTGCACACTTCCTAGCGACTCCACCACAGAGGCACGAAGGAGAGAGAAAACGAGGCGGGGAGGACACAGAGAGTGAGAAGCCTCACTACTGTGGGGGTGCTCTCCTCAGGTCAGAAACCCAAGACCCTGCCTCCTATAATAATTACAGTCACGGAAGAGATGAGACTTCATGCCGTGAGACAGAGATAGGAAGCGCTGGAGGGACGTACGAGGTTCATTGTACAGGGTTAGCGGGGCTGGGGTATGCTGAAGAAGGGATTATGTGGGTGGAAGAGGTGGTAGGACAGTAGATATGGTTAGGGGACAGAAGAGAGGGGTTAGCCTGATGGTCTCTTTGGGACTATCCAACAAGGATAGTCCCATCATCAACATGTATGCACACCACAATAAGACATACTGGGCCAAAACCAGCTGAGAGAGAAACCAGTGTGTCTGTGTGTGTGTGTGTGTGTGTGTGTGTGTGTGTGTGTGTGTGTGTGTGTGTGTGTGTGTGTGTGTGTGTGTGTGTGTGTGTGTGTGTGTGTGTGTGTGTGTGTGTGTGTGTGTGTGTGTGTGTGTGTGTGTGTGTGTGTGTGTGTGTGTGTGTGTGTGTGTGTGTGTGTGTAGCATATCAAATCCAGCCTAGAGGGGGTGCACAGCTGTAAATCCACTGTCTCCTCTGGGTAGGTAGAGAGATACAGACATGGTTCATCTCTCCTTAGAGCTACTGTGTCTGTAACTGAGTCTGTGCATCACAGGGGCTGCCACATCACACTGACACTAAGCCTGTGTCTTTACCCCTGAGCACAGCAACACGACCACAGGATTAAACTACTACTGCACAAACTACTAGTCTAATACTCTTTTTGGTTCCAAGTGAACCCTTTCACCACTAAAAGGTTCTAAGTAGAACCTTGTTTGGGGTCTACCTGGAACTAAAAATGGTTCTACGGGGAAAACGGAGAAGATCATGAGAGGACCACACAGAGAACAGCCCTGCCATACAAATATAACCCTTCTTTTACCAGGCATTTTCTCACAGAACAGGTTGAAAGCCAGTTCATTATTTCACAGACTCCTTCTGATAACGCCTGGACTTGACATCAGCGTGAGGACACACCTCAGTCTGGCCTCACGCCAACACAGGCAAAACCATACCGCGAAATGAGGGAAGCCAAAACGAGCCATTTAAGGAGAATTTTATCTGAATAAATAAAACAAATGTCATTATTGAAACCACTGAACATCCTCTACGGTTTCAAGGAGAATCAATACAACTAAAGCAGATACATTGTGCTCGGCAGTCGTTGTGATGACTGTAGAAATACTGGAGGCTAAAATGTCAAACGTAAATCAGGCAGTCTGTGCCATACTGCCTAATATTCATAAGTGTCAAATTAAAACATTTCATTTGTGTTCATTGACATATAATTCATCTGACTCATCCCCGAAAGACCAATTCCAACAACCAGATGTACGTCATTCAGTTCTGACTCATAAGCATTACCATACTTCATTACCATACTTCATGTTCATATTCATGGCTTGAAGCAGAGGTGAAGAGAAAATGGATGAGTACATCAACCCAGAAAACTTTTTCATTTTCTCTTTCGTGAGACACAGACAGTTGTTTTGTTTCATCTTTTGTTTTGTTTCAAAAATGATCTTTATCTTTCCCTTGGGCAGAAATGGAAAAAGCATACACAAGTAGACAATCACACGAGCACACACACACACACACACACACACACACACACACACACACACACACACACACACACACACACACACACACACACACACACACACACACACACACACACACACACACAACCCCCTCGCAAAGGACAAAGACCCCCAGTTCAGTTTGGGGCTCCACTCACCCCCAGTTTCCTGCTCCGCATGCGGACGTATCCCTGCTTGACGATGTCGTTGAAGTTGGAGGCCATCTCTGTGGGAGCTGGGACCTGCTGGGGCCTACTGAGGCTAGCATCCAGTCCTTCTGCCCTGCAGTCCTGTCCTGCAGTCCAGCCCTGCACCTTACCCCCCACTCCCCTCCTCTTTCCTTCTTAAGTCCTGGGGTTACCTTCTCCCTCCTCTATATCAGCCAAATCTTCCTTTTCAGATCCCGTTGCCCTCAGACTGCCCTCACTCCTCTATTGCAGCTTGTTGGCCCCATCAACCCCTCGTGACAGTCCCTAAAGAAAGAGAGAAGGAGAGAGAGAGGAGAAGAAACAGGGGATCTATTATTTATTAAAGTGGCAGGAGAGAATGGTAGTGGCTTGCAGACACACGGAACATTATCCTCCATTATTCATTGCTTTGGCAGACACCATTATTGAGGGCAAGTAGGTAGCATGGCTTCTGTGACACATCATTATGTACAGTGTACAGCACAGCCTCTGTCTCGGAGCTACTGGAACTACCATTGGAACGGGCTTGGCAACAGAGGCTCTTCCGGAAACCATCCTTCCCAGTCAAGCAAGAAGAAAACAGAGTAATGACGAGAAACTCATTTTAAGTTCAGCCGGACAGCTGTAAACCAAAAGCAGACTTTTGTACTTTGTCATTGTTTCTAATGCCTTTCTGAAAAATCCCAAAAGCTACTTCAATAACAACTGAAATCAAAAGAATGTTGGTTGGTTAGATGATCCGTCATGGAGACTGTTTGGCCCCAGTATTGAGAGAAGCCATGTGTTATGCAGAGCTCCACAGTGAGGGAGATGGGGTGAGGGGGACTGTAGTTCCAATGGCATCAATGCCCCTATTCAGACATTCAAACACACACTTGTACACTCACACGTAGAGATGCAATTTAAAGCATGCACATAAGTACACGCACAGACACATCACAAACACCATTGGGGGCATTGCAGAGTGAGACAGACAGGCAGGCAGAGTATCTCCTGTGACCATATGATGCCATTGTCAGTGTTCGGCTCTAGTGGTGCGCGGGTAAGCGGTTTGTTCACCCGCACCCACCCGCAATTGCTAATAACCCATCTGCAACCACCCGACTATATGTGATAAAGTGAAAATCCGAGGGAAGTACCCCACCCTAACTCGCTAATATCGAATATGCGCTATAGGCTAATCAGATTGGGTGAAAATAACATTTGACAGGGGGCATAGGATTTTATTTGCCTGATTTAGATTATGTTTCTGCTTATAATTTCCGACATTTTGGTAGGCTATTTAGTCAAACTGTCTATAATTAAATACATGCAGCTTCTCTTCTGTCATTATAGAATAATGTCACAAATCAATAGAATGAATGTGTCTATCTAGTTGATGTCGGTAAATTTCTCTGTCATCTCAAAAGAATTAAAAAAGGAACGATTTTCTGTGCAAAAATGTCCAAATGACATCAGTTTGACCGGTTGTAAGGAAATAGAAGCTGTGAAAATGACCCAACATGTCTCTGATAAGATTTCAATTTGGCTTGGATGCATATTTTATCATCTACAGATGGCATCTAATTGCACATTCACATTCTCTCAAGATGCTGAAAGAAAAAAATCATATTTCTCCACTCCTGTTCCCGAATAGTAATTTAGCCTACATTTGGTGTATCATTTTACTACAAGAAATGCTTAATATTAAGGCTGTGAGAGGTTATAGACCTTTAGTCAGTGTCCAGACAGTTTCCATTTAACCCATCAGAACAGCAGGCTACAGTTCCCTTGACGTGCCATTTAAAGTCCCCATCTTGTGACTGTCAATTTGTATAACACCTCACAATCACCACACATAACACTGCTATCATCATCTTTTCCCACTTCAACAAATCCTTCCCAAACATTTACTTTTCTGGCCCCCCCTTCTCTTCATTTTCAACTATCCCTTTCGCAGCTTTTCTCTTTTGAATTAAAACTCGGACATTGTCCTTTTTTGCCTCCTTGGATCTACTTTTAAATTTTTCTGCCCGTTCCCAAAAGCGTTTGGCGATTGCCGTGTAGGCTGTTTGGCGCGCGTACAGTTAGATCCTGAAGCTTACATGCTGACCAGACCGGACACGTCGCGTGAGTGAGCGTCGCAAAATAAATGTTGAAATCCATGTTATTCAATTATTTCACCCACACTGCTCACGCGCGCCAACTAGCGTCTGCGTTACCAAGGGCTAAAATAGAAGTCGTTCCTATTTCTGACGCAGATCGTGCTGAAAGTCCTGCCTCTCCCATCTCCTCATTGGTTTATAGAAGCAGGTACCCACGTGCCATCCCCTCATTGGTTATACCCACATGGATGATTGAAAGACGAACTGTTTTGCCGGTAGTCGTGGTAACACTATGAAAGTTTAGATGCGATCACCATATAAGTTCAACGATAAAAAAGCCTGGAAGGAGGAGAGATGACTAGAAACGATTCGGTTGGCCGTTTTATGTGTGGGTTCATTTGTCAGAGTAGAGGACCTTGTGCAGTTCAGGTAAAATAACAACTCAATGTTTATATCCCAGGACAAATTAGCTAACAACAGCAAGTTAGCTAAATAGGACAAATTAGCTAGCAACAGCAAGTTAGCTAAATAGGACAAATTAGCTAGCAAGTGCAAGCTAACTAGCTAAATTGCCATACATGTTTAATGCTTTTCGACCTGTCCCCAAATTAATGTAATTGGTTCAGAGTTTGATTTGATATTTTAACCTGCGTGTCGTGATCGCGTTTGGTGTAGGGGGACAAAATAAATGTATGCACGATGGCGCACGCGCGCAGCCGGTTTCGGTTCTGTGTTAAATAGAACTCCTTTCTATTTCTGACGCAGATCGTGCTGAAAGTCCTGCCTCTCCCATCTCTTCATTGGTTTATAGAAGCAGGTACCCACATGCCATCTCCTCATTGGTTATACCCACGTGGGTAATTGAAAGATGAACTGTTTTGCCGATAGTCGTGGTAATACTATGAAAGTTTAGATGCCAATCACCAGATAAGTTCAAAGATGAAAAAGCCTGGAAGGAGGAGAGATGACTAGAAACGATTTGGTTGGCCGTTTTATGTGTGGATTAATTGGCGGAGTAGAGGAGCTTGTGCATTTCAGGTAAAATAGCAACTCAATGTTTATATCCCAGGACAAATTAGCTAGCAACAGCAAGCTAGCTAAATAGGACAAATTAGCTAGCAAGTGCAGGCTAACTAGCTAAATTGCCATACATGTTTAAGGCTTTTCGACCTGTTCCCAAATTAATGTCATTGGTTCAGAGTTTGTTTTGATAATTTAACCTGCATGTCATGATCGCGTTTGGTGTAGGGGGACAAAATAAATGTATGCACGATAGCGCCGTGTTACGCACTAACTCCAGATCGCCTAAAATAATGAAAGAAAAACCTCAATGTAGCCTATAGATATAAATCGCACAATAATTATATATGGATTTTAAAGTATTGTTTTGTCTTGATTCAACCCGCTGGCCCGCCACCCACCCACCCTTCATCCACACAATATTTAATGATCCTAAACACACCCGCCCAGCGGATATAAATGCGGGGACTGCGGGTTATAAGTCAACCCAAACATCACTATTCTGCTCGCTGGGGGCAGAAATCAGTGTGGTGCATCTTCTCCCTGAGGAACTGGCGCTAAATCTCCCTGAATACGGTGGAACAGAGACATTAAACTTTAACAAGGACCTCATTAACCAGGACAGAGCCAGGCTGATCGCTCACAGCACTGTTGGTTTAGAGAAGTGGCTCACACACACTGGGGAGGGGGCTAACACACACACACACACACACACACACACACACACACACACACACACACACACACACACACACACACACACACACACACACACACACACACACACACACACACACACACACACACACACACACACACACACACACACACACACACACACACACACACACACATCCAACATATAGAGCTAAACAGCTGCAGACTGGCTCCACTGTGGCCCTCTGGGACTGCTGGTGTCACCGTGGTGGGTAACCTAGCTTGCCAGGCTCATAACAGCATTCTAAGAAGGTAGTACCTGGCAAAGACACACGGCTGGGAACGGGAATATATGTAGGCTGAGCAGAGGATCCTTATGTGGATGGGATTGGCTCAATGTTAGCATAGTGGGAGTGCTTGAGACACACTTGATGTGCCATTATATCTTGGAGCACAATTGGAAAGCGATTAAATCCCATGAAAGCTATTCAAATGAGACAAATGTGCACCCCAGTGAGATGAAATAACTCCCGGGGTGACGCTTAGTTAAGCAGAGCTTCAGTAGTGTGCGTGTGGAGGTGATTGAGGAATCAGGAGGATTTGCACAACTCTACACATTACACATGCTGTATTACAGATATATTCACCTATTACAAACAACGTCCATGGTCAGCAGTGCATAACCTGGAGAACAGGGACTGTTGTCTGCAGCCAGAGGTGGGCTGGTGTGTGAGGAAGATCAATAAAGAGCGCAAGGGTGCACACAATGGAGGATCAGCTTGTCAAAACCCAACGTCAAAAGAAAAAGGACATGCCATTGATTCTGATCCTGCACTAACTGATTCTGTGCTAGCCTCTACAGTGAACCACCAGGGCCCCCCCCCCCCCCCCTCTACCCCCTCCACCCCATAATCATTGAGATGTGCTGATTTACCTTTTTTTCCCACGATCGATACACATCAGCAGCTTTTCCCCCCTGCGACGGACAGTAAACAGCCCGCGGGTGATGTATCACTGAGCAACACATTAGTATTAATATACGCTCAGTGTGTGGAGAACACATTGTCCCTACAGAAACAAAGCCTTATCACGCCATGTGTCAGCACAGGGAACCCGCTCCATTGTACTCTGCTTGTTTTACACGACGGCGCATCACCACTAGGCCGGCACAGAGCCGGGAGTGGGATTCTAGGAACAGACAGACAGACCGTATCGTCAGTCACTACTTCATAATGTGTGTTTATCATAGAGGGGAACACAGGAGTGTCTGTCGGGATCCAGGTGCCGGGGATGGTAATAAGCAGATAATGAATTCAGAGATTAGTGAATCCCACTTCACTCCTCTCCCAGCGAACGAGGAACAAACAGCTTGTTAAAGAAGGACGTGAGGGGAGACGGCGGGGGTAACAGTGTTTTAACGAAGGCGAGGCAGGAACACCTGTTCCGGCTGTAAGTGTAGGTTGAGACAAGAGGCTGCAGACAGGCCCGTCTCTGGGAACAGAGCGACTTGATAACAAGCGGCTTTGAGGAGGGCCTTTCGGGCGTCGTCTGTTCTCGACTTTCCTTAGAGGACGAGTTAGATCACACAGCTGGCTGCTAAACCTCTTCTTAAAGCCCATCAGCTCCTCTCAGCCACACATTTAGGGAGGAACCTGGAGTTCCAGTGTATAGACATGACTATAAAGGACAATGTGTACAAATTAAGAAGGAGAATGCTACGATGGAAAATAAGCACATTTCAGATGGTTAAAAAAAACACTTTTCAGTACATCCACTGTAACCATGGGAACCTAAACGTGTCTCCCCAAAAGGCCTGTCTGCGCTATGGGAGATGAGAGTTGACAATGTAAAGCTCCCTGACAGAGAGAGCAGAGATATGCCATGCTCGGAATAACAATAGGGAACCGTGTCTGTGAGCTTGATCTCATATCTCATTCACTATCACCGAGTCATTAAAAGAGGGCCTATCATATCAGAAGTCAGTTGCCAACGGAATACTTGTACACGTCAGTCACGCAAAATCTACAGTGACTGATCTGTGAATGTTGTTTTACTAGATCTCTCCCCCCCCCCTCCCCCAATATTGTCATCTTTGAAAAACCAAGGTGAGGCTAGCCAATGTTCACTCAAAAAATAAGAAATCCGTCACAGAAATTTCAGGTCTGCTAAACAAGCAAACGTGAACATTGTGAAAATTCTGTGCAACTTCTGGCTCGTTTACTGTGAACACTGTGTTTGTACCCGCTTTAAGTTACAGTTATAACAGTGGCCAAGTACGCCATCGTGGCTATTTGATCATAATGTACCATCAAAAACAACGGAGAAAATGCATCCCGTAACATTTTAACATGGAGATTGCTGTTCTATCATTCCGCCTACAGTAGCAGCCAATGTGTTGTGTTCGATGTAGGCCTACATTCCTTGAGACTTTTGACAAAAACATGTAGGGATTGACATTAACCTGTTGTTCCACTTGTCCTTCAGACAAGGAGGTGACTGAAAATATTGTGTTGTTTGATGCAAGAAACCACTTTACAAAATACAACTCATTATTATTCCCACACCATTATAACAGAGAATCAGACAAATTATGCTGCCCTCTGCCTATTGGCTACTTGGCTTATTCAAGCCTGTCTCAAAATACAACACTGCCCCTTTAAAAAAAGCTCTTTACCTTACTTGCTTTCAAAGATGTCTAGAAATGCACACGTTTTGTGCTCTTGTAGGAAGCAACCACTCCCCCATTGTTGACTAGAAAGTAGCTATAACTGGGATAATAACTCCCTAACTAGCAAAGAATATGAACAAATGTGAACAGGTGGCAACATGCAGCTCTCGCTTTGATCTCAAAACAAGCGCATCTACTCACGCTGTAAACACAGTCCAGCTCAGTATGGGCCTGAGTCATGCCTTTAAATGCAATAGAATCCTACTCCAATGTGCTCTGCCTACAAGAAAATCTCTTGCATAGTTCGTTTTGTTTCAGGGTGTTGCATTGAAAGTGGCGTTGCTTCGAGCACAATAGTGTTAACTAAAGGGGAAAACTAGAAATTTGAGTGAAGTTCAATCTGATGCTTCTCTGCACGGGCTGAAATGTCTTCTGCGAGGCAGTCCCGGTGGAGCTGCGCTGCCCGAGTGCAGCTTTGAGGGAACAACGAGGCCAACTCTACCGTATGGCTGTCTTGAAATGCACTTTCCTCTCTTCACTTCTCGCCTGATGACTGACCCTACCTGCTCCCTCTCCTCTCTGCGTTGTATTGTCGATGTCAGAGTTCGATACGGATCCCACTCTGCCCTGTTGCTGGAAGATGGATTGAACCACACACACAGAGCCAGCAGCTACATGGACCTCCTGACCTGTTGAGATGTGAGGGAGGTGTGGTAGCTAGAGGCAGGGAAGTGTGTTAAACCACAGATGATCCATTATGCATATATTGACCAGATACTCAAGAGGCTGCTCTAACAATGAAAATAAAATGTCTTCAAAAATGGAAGGCAGTCGGGAGGAGGCAGGTGGGACCATTCTAGCCAATTAGACGGCAGATACCCGTGTGAACAACAGGCACAACTTCAATCTTCAAAGTTGCCGGGATGTCACCTGTCCTACTTCTATCAGTACATTCGTAAAAACCTAAGCATTACACAACTTCTGTTCGATCAAATAACCCACAGGTAGCAAATAAGCTATTCATTTTTTATTTTTGCTAACCAAATACTACACTCTAATTGACCTCCATACAAAAACACCTTGTTTGGTGAGCGGGGGGGGGAAAAACGAAGAACAAAGAAAATGGCACCTGCAGGAGAAGACAGATTTTGGGCCGTTATTCCTCTCGCTTTGCCGCAATCCTCTCTGGTGAAACACATATCGGTGCTCCTATCACCATACAACGAGCCTCTCAGCATACAGTACTGAATCACTCGCAGGCAAATTTGCTGGGGCTGGCATGAATAAAGGTCACACACTGGTAGAATATTATACAAGCAACTCGCTGGAGTCCACAGTAAAGTAATAGACACTGCACATATCTGACATCTGTATTCAGGCAACGGGAGTCTTAGGCAGGGCAGAGAATACAGGAGAGCTGATTAGCTGGCAGGAGGAGGAGAGAATGCAGGAAGTTTGTGTTTGCTGGAGGCTAAATGTGTCGAGGCAAAGAGGCCTGTGTCAGTTTGAGTTCTTATGAGCGAGGGCGTGTTTATTGTGATACTGCCTGAGATAGCTTGAGGCTAAGAGGCAGATTGTGTTCGAGAGCCTTGGCTAACTGGAGTCGAGAGGAATAGGGGGAGTTAGTAGCAGGATACAGAATGAAACCTAATGTGGGAAAAGGGAGCGACTACACTATCATCACGACGTTGGTTGTAGTTACAGACAGACGCCTCAGCATCTGTACTCCAACCGACAGACCTTCTGTGTGTGTGTGTGCCTCCATGTGTACATGTGAGCATGCATGTGTGTGTGTGTGTATATGTGTTAACAGCTGAGCTGTAGAGCAGCATAGCAGCTCTCCCTGCAATGTGTACCAGTTGGAACTGCTGTCTGGTGAATCCAATCCCCCGTATCCTCTCTCTCAGCTGTGCCTATCTCAGCCTAATCAAATCCCCAGAGCACCAGGTGTGCCCAGGGCAGGTTAATCTAATGCCAGGTGTGCCCATCTCAGCTGAATTAGATCATGCTACATTAGGCGCAAGACAGATCCAGATATGTCATCTTCTCTCTGGGAGCGACACAGGGGGAGGGAGGGAGGGAACGAGAGCAAAAAAAGAGAGAGAGTGTGACAGAAAAAAGGGGTTGATTGTCAGTGTCAGGTCAATTTCATGAGCCACTTCACTTCCATTCCCTTGGAGAGGTTAGTGAGGTGAAAAGAATGGAGCATTCCAGCCATCGATCAGGTGGGGAGGGGAAGGAGAGAGAGCAGATCAACTACAGTGTAATGCTATGAGTGTGGCTGTGTGTGTGTGTGTGTGTGTGTGTGTGTGTGTGTGTGTGTGTGTGTGTGTGTGTGTGTGTGTGTGTGTGTGTGTGTGTGTGTGTGTGTGTGTGTGTGTGTGTGTGTGTGTGTGTGTGTGTGTGTGTGTGTGTGTGTGTGTGTGTGTGTGTGTGTGGCTGTGGCTGTGGCTGTGGCTGTGGCTGTGTCTGTGTCTGTGTCTGTGCGTGTACGTGCGCACGTCTTCATAGGGTTAATAACTCCGGCTCTGTGAGTTTGACAGATTTTCTCAGATTTGCTCTGTGATGTTCAACAGCTTCAACTTGGGGAACACGGCATCCATTTAGGGGGCGACGAAAAAGACCCAAGAGCTTCATGTTCTCTCTCGTTCTGACTTCCTCTTCCACCCACACGTCAATGTCACCCATCGCTCTCCTTTCACCATTGATGATACAGTATGTCTATCTCTGTTTTTACCTCCATGTCACTCAGTCTATTCTATAAATGGGACCTTTATAATTATGAGTCATCCTCACCCTCCACAATCTGAGGGCATCATGTGACAGCCATTCACCAGGAGAGTGGCTTTGCGTGCTAGGGTGGCATCCTCCCCACGGAGCAGACGGCTGTCTAACACACAGGGGGCTACAAGCAGCTGGTACACAAGATGGTAGAGGGGGTACCAGCCAAGAGGGAGGATCAACCAGTAAAAATACCAATGAATGTTACATTAAATGAGGGAGAAAATATGGAGGAAAAGACAGGCAGACAGAGAGAGACAAAGAGACAGACAGACAGACAGACAGACAGACAGACAGACAGACAGACAGACAGACAGACAGACAGACAGACAGACAGACAGACAGACAGACAGACAGACAGACAGACAGACAGACAGACAGACAGACAGACAGACAGACAGACAGACAGACAGACAGACAGACAGACAGACAGACAGACAGACAGACAGACAGACAGACAGACACAGAACTCAGGAAGAGGGCAAATGGTAACTTCCACTTGTGAAGGTTAGTGAGTTATTGTTGTTGTCCAGTAAGAGCCAGTGTTTAAGGGGTCATCAGGCTTACTCCGCCATCTTGATATCATTAATGGAGTCAAAAGAACACCTTAGACAAGTGTTTTACTAAAGTCTCACAAGAGAAACTCTTTCAACCTGCCAAAATCTCTGTATCTCATGAGCTTTCTTCAGGCTCTGTGCAGTTTCTTCAGACTACCACTATTACTCCTTGTCCACATACGCACGCATGCACGCACGAACTCACACACACACACACACACACACACACATAAACACACACCAATTATTATTTGACTCCACAAACAGATCCCCTGGGAAGAGAGCTGGGAAAAGGCCCAGGGAACGCCCTATCCCTCCGTCTACTCCCTCCATCTCTCCCCTCACTTAATGAGGACAGACAGACTGCTGTGAAGAAGGGATGAGGTCAGGGGAGGATGTGGGCAGGAAAAGGACAGAGAGAACAAAGATAGAGAGGATAAAAAGGAAGAGAGGTGCTCCTTGGGGTGATAATAGGCAGCTCTGTCACAGTAATGGCGAACGAAATGCCACACCAAGTTTCAGAGCTCGTTTCATTCTTCTTTTCCGTCGTTGAGTCTGACACATACACCTTAAACTGTCTTTAAAAATCGGTAGCGGAAAAGGACATCCATACCATGTGACCGTCTGGGGAATGGATCAGTGTGTTGATACAAGGCTGGCTAAAACGATTGACAGAGACTTGACATCGAATGGCTGTTCTGGACATTGTCCTGGGACCGTTATTCTAAGAGAAACTGTGGTCGATCTGAATCAGCACGGGGTCACATAACGACCCCGGCCAAAAACAGACCACCAGATCAACTGTGGACCGGTACCTGCGCTAATTAAGTTTAGCCAATCACGGGACATTAACACAATTGATCCCCTGCCTATGCAAGATTAGAATAATTTATCATTGATCGAGGATCAATTGCCCCACTCTATTTGGAATTGAACGCTGCCCGTTTTCAACATGTGTAATAGAACTGCCAGTGGCTGTGAGTCTTGAGGTCATTGTAGGATACAGTGTCCAATTCAATCACAAAGCCAGCCTGCCCCCTGGGATCCAGAGAGCCAATGAAAGGTGGATGTAGAAGTGAGAATCGATGAATGCACAGCAGTTTATTAAACTAGCATTTTACGCTCTGGTATGATATCGACGGACAAACGGGAGCACGGTATTAAGTTAGGCTGGCTGCTCATTCGACAGGAGCCCGGGAATTGGCAATGCAAAGCACTTTCCACAGAGAAATGTTTTTTTTTTAAAGACTCCATTTTATGCTATCAACTATTGGTTTGACTGAACAATAACTCGAAAATGGAGCCCAGGGAGACAAAACAAGCGAGGCAAACAACAGAACGTCAAATAAAAGACTGCTCGCTGTGCCAAAGGGTTCAGGGGCACGGGCAAGGTTGAAGAGAATAAAAGCAGCCTAGGACTACATTTGGAACGACAGTGGGAAAGGATGAGAGAAAGAGAAAAAGAGAGAGGGCAAGGTGCATTCCACTCTTTTGTTTCGCACGTCGTCCACTTGGCCATTTTGTGGTGAAGGACGTTTCATGGAGCTTTCTAGACAGGGGGGTTTTCTGTCGGCCTGGAGATTTTTGTCTCCACTGTCAGCACAGAGAGAATTACCTGCAGACGCAGCGCTGACCTGGACAGCGATAAAACACGGCGAGGACGGAGAGAATTACCTGCAGACGCAGCGCTGACCTGGACAGCGATAAAACACGGTGAGGACAGAGAGAATTACCTGCAGACGCAGCGCTGACCTGGACAGCGATAAAACACGGCGAGGACGGAGAGAATTACCTGCAGACGCAGCGCTGACCTAGACAGCGATAAAACACGGTGAGGACGGAGAGAATTACCTGCAGACGCAGCGCTGACCTGGACAGCGATAAAACACGGTGAGGACGGAGAGAATTACCTGCAGACGCAGCGCTGACCTGGACAGCGATAAAACACGGCGAGGACGGAGAGAATTACCTGCAGACGCAGCGCTGACCTGGACAGCGATAAAACACGGCGAGGACGGAGAGAATTACCTGCAGACGCAGCGCTGACCTGGACAGCGATAAAACACGGCGAGGACGGAGAGAATTACCTGCAGACGCAGCGCTGACCTGGCCAGCGATAAAACACGGCGAGGACGGAGAGAAAGGGGGAACATGGAAAGAAAAGAGAATGACATCTTTGTGGATATAATTATGGTAATGTCCAGCCATGTTATTTTGTGTGATTTGTTTTTGATGATGTATTTCTTTCTTTCCTTTTGTTTTTATCTAGAGACGGGTGTGGGAAATTAGCGTGAGCTAGAAACACTAGTGCAATGCGTCGGACGATTGTTTGTTCAATGTCTCTATGTGTTTGTACTTGTCCCTATCCAAATAAACTAGACAAAAAGGACAAAATCAGGCATAACGTGAAGAAAGAAGACTCAGGTGGCCTCGTGATTGGTTGATTGAATTTCCCCCTATTTCTCTAGCTGGCTGCAGTGAGTCAATAATGGCTCCTGCCACCCCTACTGCTGAGTCAACTGATATCGTGTGGATGTGTGTGAGTGTGTGAGTGTGTTGTCTCACAGTGTATCTTACGGACTCCGCAGAGTTTACCCTGTAGCTTACACTTACACAGCTCCTCAAAACCCAACTTCACGCCAGAAATCAAATACTTTGTGTTTTGTCGTAGTACCATTACGGAGGAGTTTTGGGTGTGTGCGCGGGTCACCCCACATGCCCCTTCAGAGTTCCCCCTGCCCCAGTAACACTCCTTTCGCCAGCCCTCCCTCCCTCCAAATTCTATCTCACCCTCCTCATCCTCCTAAACTTCATATCACATTGTGCTTAACCCCCCGGCTCATAATCCTTGTATCATATCCCATTAACCCCCCCCCCCCAAATAAAAATATCTGCTGAAGCTCCCATATAATCACACACACTACACACACACACACACACACACACCTGCTTATCCTCCACAAAGAGAATAAGAGGGAAGAGGAGATTCATTCTCACTCTTTTCTCTGATTCTCTGCCCTAATAAGTCTTTATCCCCAGTCTTTATCCCCAGTAGGAGGCAGGAGGAATCGATGCCGAGGGCTAAAGGAACCCAGCTGACATCAGAAACAAGTGAGAGGTCGCTCTTAATTAATACAGCTTGGCTACTGCTGGCGAGGTTTAACCCACCATGCCTGGCTCACTGGGAGAAAAACACAGGGAGAGAGAGAGAGAGAGAGGGGAGGGGGGAGATTATACACTATGAGCAGGCTGGGAAAAAAAAGAAATATTCTAATATGTTCTGACCACACAGTCCACCGAGAGGGATGTTCTCAGAACATCTCAACGTTTCCATCCCCCGGGGCTGGGAGTAGTGAGTGGGTGGAAGGCAGGATCATTCTCCCGCTCTTGAAAAGGAAGGAATAAGGACCCGACACTGTAAGCCAGTGCACGAGCGGTTCTCTAGAGAGGTGAGGTACTAGCAGCTATGACAAACAGTAGCATCCACACCCACAGTAAACACGATGTAGGAACACACCATCTCTCCCCCTCTGCACCGTGAGCTCCTCCAGTCCGGCACTATGGCACATCCAATACCTTCCTCTTCCCACCTCCGGCACAACCCATAATGCACTGCTCTGTCATCATCAAAAACCACTCTGAGGGATGAGGGCGAGAGAGAGAGAGAGAGGGGGAGAGGGGGAGAGAGGGACAAGGGGAGAGCACGCACAAAGTGCTAAACGAGCAATAAAGTTGACAGCAGAGAGAGGCCATTCATCGTGCCGCCAGAGAAGAGGCTCCAGAGTTAAAACGCTCGCTAGCACCGTATTTACACCATCTATCAGAGGACAACACACACAGTACATCGCTACAACCATAACACAGCACTATGTGGACAACAGTGGAGGCTGCGGAGGGGAGGACGGCTCATAATAATGTCTGGAACGGAGCAAATGGAATGGCATCAAACACACGAGAACCACATGTTTGATGTATTTGACACGATTCCACTCATTCTGGCAGGCAGGAGGGAGGGATCGTGTCACTGGCAGGGCTAGGACAGGAGGGACTGGAGCCCAGGCAGCAGGAGATGTCCCCCAGGTCCCCCCTCACCTGTCTGTGACCCCAACCAGACAGACACACACACCCAACCTAACCCAACCTCGGCTTCAACCTCTCCATGGCGCTACTGAGGAAGAGTCCTGACAGCAGACATACATGGACAGGCATATGTGCAAGGATGGATGCTGGCACAGATGCATGAATGCACACAGACACATAGTCTTGCTCTGATTGGGTGCCACCGAAAGTGAGCTCACAGAGACCACTCCTCTCTCTTTCTCACACACACACACAGAAGAGAGAGAGAGATATTTCCCCTGAAGCCAGCACTAGGGAACGACGACAGACACGACGCCCTGTCTGCTCACGTCTACTATCTGTCACAGATAACACGCACGCACGCACGCACGCACGCACGCACGCACGCACGCACGCACGCACGCACACACACACACACACACACACACACACACACACACACACACACACACACACACACACACACACATCCCTCAACACCATCCTCATAGACAGACCAGACACTCTGTCTGCAAGCGCGTCCTATCAGACAATGCCCCATAGCCAGCGAGCTCATACACACACACACACACACACACACACACACACACACACACACACACACACACACACACACACACACACACACACACACACACACACACACACACACACACACACACACACACACACACACACACACACACACACACACACACACACACACACACACACACACACACACACAATATATATACGCATTACACACACACGCTCATTACATACACACACTAACAGGGAGAAAATGGAGCCTTTATCTAGGTGGAGGATAAGAGGACTATTGACTAGGGAGATTGCTCAAGGCTGGCAGGCATGCACACTCCAGCCTATTACTGGACACAGTGTATAAAACCCCACATATCCTAAACCAACAAACACACACAATAAAAAATGACACACAACAACTTAATAATCCCATGCAAACCCATTTATGACCCGATAAAAGAGTATCATCTTCCCATCCTAATACTTCAGAGTGTTTTTGGACATGGAGTCTGGGCTGCATCGGGAGCTGATAACCATCTTTAACCCTTGCAGTGAAAGCACACACACACAGATAGCCATCTGACCCTTTCGGTGCCGTGAAAACACACCCTCAGGTCATTACCAGCAGAGGGGTGTGGGAAAGAGACACAAGTAGGGGCCAGGTTACAGACACTAACCCTGTGTTCTAAACGGCACGATATTCCCTGTGTAGTGCACTCCTTTTGACCAAGGCATTTGCTTGTATGCCAAGGCATCGTTACATCACTGTTTTGTACTTGTTAGTTTTGTGATCGTCCATAACTTGAAACCTGTCATAACATCATTTTGCAGCACACAACCACGTTTACATTTGACAATCTAGAGATTTTTTCTGTCAGAAGAAACCCACAGATGATACACTCTTAGAAAAAAATGGTTCCAAAAGTATTCTTCGGCTGTCCCCATAGGAGAACCCTTTTTGGTTCCAGGTAGAACCCCTTTTGCTTCCAGGTAGAACTCTTTTGGGTTCCATGTAGAACCGTCTGTGTAAAGGGTTCTACATGGAACTCAGAAGGGATCTACCTGGAACCAAAAAGGGTTCTACCTGGAACCAAAAAGGTTTCTCCTATAGGGACAGCCGAATAACCCTTGTAAGTTCTAGATAGCACCTTTTTTTCTATTAGTGTACGAGAGAAGGGAGATTCAATTTCAACCCAATAAAACGCTCCCTAGCACAAAAGTACAGTCAGTGAAATGTAGCCGTGTTCTTCATTTGGAACCAGTGATATTTGCTTTCCACTGCTGCGGGTGGTTTTTTCCATCTCTCTCTCCATCAAGACGGGATCCGTTTATCTCCCAACCACCAGACTTTTGAAGTGTCTAAGAGAGGATTTTAAAGTCAATTGAGTTCTTCCAAAAGTTTTTTTTGCCCTCAGCAAGCTGTACTACTTTCTAGAAGAAAACACAAGTCACTTAGCAGTCAGAGCCCTAAACACACACACACACACACACACACACACACACACACACACACACACACACACACACACACACACACACACACACACACACACACACACACACACACACACACACACACACACACACACACACACACACGGTCTGTTTGAATACACTCATTCTGTCTAAAGAGTTCCTGTTCTGAAGAGTTATACAGTAGCTCATATAAACTGAGCAAATACTAAATCTGGTGAAACAGTTTAATCCTGGGATCTGGCTTGTCTTTTCACTTGACTGTGTGATTTGCATTTCTATTTAAGCAAGGTAACAGATCTTAGCGCACACAAAGCATCCATTGAGACAATAAGCCAGCCTTAATAAATGCAGAGAGGTTTATTAAAGATGCTCAAATCTACTGCTGACCCCTTGAGATGTGGATTCTGCTGCTGCTGCAAAATGAACAGTTTGGCCTGACCAAGCCGAGAGAAGGTGGTGGTGGTGGTGGGGGGGCGGGGGGGGGGGGGGGGGCAGTTAGGAAAAAGGATAGCAATAACTGGAACAGAAAGGGATGGAGAAAAGAGAGAAAAAGAGAGGGAAGGGAGAGAGGGAGAGGTCACAGAGGGAGGTAGCGCTGGAAAGAGCTTTGATGCTCCGTTATCTTTTCACCCTTGCTGTGCTGCCCTAGCTTGTACTCTCCCCTCGACACAAGAGGCTCATAGTAACGGCCGGAACGGAGCAAATGGAATGGCGCCAAAACACCTGGAAACTATGAGTTTGATGTATTTGATATCATTCCACTGATTCCGCTACGGTCATTACCACCAGCCTGTTTACCCTATTATGGTGCCAGCAACCTCCTGTGCCCCTCAACACACACACACACACACTGCCTGCAACATACACACACATGCATACACACGTGCACCACCCCATTAACATACAGTAGTGGGGTAACTACGCAGATGTCTAAGGAACACTGCACCTCAGAATCTGTGCCACAGTCACTGTCAAACTATCAGCCCTTTTCTCTCCCCATTCAACTCAATGAATACCATCTGCCAAGCCAGGGACAGAAAACAGAACAGCCCACAGACCTTACAGAGAGACTGGCGCCTTGAGGGTGTGGGTTTATGTGTGTGTGTGTGTGTGTGTGTGTGTGTGTGTGTGTGTGTGTGTGTGTGTGTGTGTGTGTGTGTGTGTGTGTGTGTGTGTGTGTGTGTGTGTGTGTGTGTGTGTGTGTGTGTGTGTGTGTGTGTGTGTGTGTGTGTGTGTGTGTGTGTGTGTGTGTGTGTGTGTGCTTGTCCGTGTGTGTGTCTGAATTCGGACGTTTGCACACAGGGCTTAATCTCTGACGCAGTGTCTAATTTCTAACACAACCCAGAGCCTTTTGGTCAAGCCCTAGTCCAAATTGGAGCCAGGCCAGGTCGATGTCTGGGGGAGTGCAGGACCATGCTCCCTCCTCCCTCTTCACCCACACCCTCCACATACCCCCCACACAGCCCATCACAAGGCTGTTGGCATGACTGTCTCCACAAAAATAATCTATTCGCTCTCCTTATCTCTAGCAAACAGAAATGATCATCTACAGGATGTGGTACTGCTGAAGAAAAACAAAATACATATATTATTCATCGAAGCCCTTCAGGCAAATTGAGAGGAAAAAGAGCAGTTGCTGTCATCTAAGAGACAGTTATTCGATTTTAACTTAATGCGCCATAACCTTGCAGTCTGCCTGCAACGCTTTCTGGGGACTTTAAATCATTAGGTTGTAGAGTTTTTTTTGTGTAATTGCCTTGGTGAAGTGAGGAATTCTAACAAAGTGGTAGGCAGGCCCCAACTCCCAGGATCTCTGTAACAACACTCCTGTGAATAAACATCAAAGACAAACAGCTGCCAGCAAGAGACTGTGGGAGAGAGAGAACGAGGGAGGAAGGGTTTACACTATCTGTCTGTGTGTCTGTGTGTCTGTGTGTGTGTGTGTGTGTGTGTGTGTGTGTGTGTGTGTGTGTGTGTGTGTGTGTGTGTGTGTGTGTGTGTGTGTGTGTGTGTGTGTGTGTGTGTGTGTGTGTGTGTGTGTGTGTGTGTGTGTGTGTTGAATGCCTCTTAACTGTATCATCTTTTACTGGACTAAGTATAAACACAGAGGACGAGCGGAGCCACAGCGAGCTCATGGGAGGAAGACAATAGCCTGTACCTGACATCATCCACATACATACTTTTTATGTTACACACATTCTATTATGCTGTAAGTACATAGCTATATTAGAGAGAGAAATATAGAGAGAGAGAAATACAGAGAGAGAGAAATACAGAGAGAGATAAATATAGAGAGAGTGAAATAGAGAGAAATAGAGAGAGAGAAATACAGAGAGAGAGAGAGAGAAATATATATATATATAGAGATAGAAATAGAGAGCAACAGCGAGCAGGTCTGGTCATGCCTGGGGGTTTGGGGCTGTCTGGGGCAACATCCCTCAGCTAGACAAGGCCAGCCAGACTGGTGAGTAATGGTAAAGGGCAGGGTACTGAGGGCATACCTTCAGATATAAATGTCTAGACTTTAGAGATACAGTATAGTTAGTGTTTTCCCAACATCTCAATCTCCATGGGCTGGTATGACACGGATATCTAACCATCACAAGGACAAGGCCAATCACGCAACCAGTACCACAACAGGAAAACACACACACACACACACACAGTCAGCCACACACACATCCGCGTACAGATAGACATGCACACACACTTCCTCGGGGACAAATTGAGAGCCAAAGAGCCAAAGAGCAGCAGAGGAAATGTAATGAGGCCAGATTAGCATCGGAACAGTAGATGCTAATCAGAGGAAACGCGCCTCAACACATTCCCACGGCACATCAGCACTCACACACTGACAGCCATGCAGTCACTCACACACACACAAAACAGCAGGAGGGTAGGAGTCAAAGTTCGAGTAATCAACAAAAAAACATTACCTGTCAGTCCATCTCTATTCCCTGAGGTGTGCTGCTGACCGCATGGTGCCAGAGTCTTCAGCGCTGCTAATGAGCTTTGAACATCTCTGGCGCGAGAACTAAAAATACATTATTACAAAAGCGGCTCACATTTGGAAAATATTGGAAGCTGTCAAAGAAAGAAAAGAGCTGAGTGGAACGTTGCATGTGCCTCATGGGTGATCCTTGGACGTTCGGACCTCTGAATGTGGCTAACGGCTAAAGTTCCACTGACTCGTTTCCCAGTCAAACAGAGAATGAAACATTGGCATTAGCAGGGTGAAAGAGACAGAGACAGAGACAGACAGGTAATCATATCTCACCAGCGGGTGGACCAGCCCCAAATCCCAGCATTGTTGGCAGACAAAGACCGTGTTAAGCGTACGGATGAGGGAGGGAGGTGACCGCTGTACGGGTGTTGTGGGCCGTCAGATCTGTCTGGCTCACGTGGAGACCAGGAAGTCAATCTGGAGCCACAGAACCAGACTTGACTTCTTTCTCTCTTCCCCCCCCCCCCCCCCCCACTCTATTAAAGAGTTGTTTAGAGGCAGGGAGCCGGAGAAGGTCAGTGTGTGAGAGATCACAGGACAGAATTTACAGAGTGATGACACTCGTACAGAGGCTAATCTGTGTTGCTCTATAGGGGGATCACAGTGGGAGGGCTCTCTACATGGTCAATGGAGGCATGTTATCCATTGTCTCTATATGGTGACTCGCACAGCACGCCCTTGTTACAACACAATGTGTTCACAAACCGCTCAGCTTTACTGACTGAAAGTCAATAGCCAAAGTATCTCTGCTGATGAGACACATACACTCAAATCACTACCAGAAATCTACCCTCTCATAGACATACACACTCTCCCATCTTGCTGGCAGGCCGACATGTGTGACAAAACAGGATAGATGTGTCTAAAAATGGAGACCTTGAGAGATGTCAGGAGAGGTGTGATGTCACTGACTGCTTCTAAGTGCAGAGAGAGAGAGAGAGAGATTGAGAGAGAGGGGCTGAGTACATATTTTCCACAGGTTGTGTTTCTCTCAGCAGAGCGGCAGTGCAGAAAGGAGTGGCAGGTCTGGAAAAGCAGGTTTGAGCTCCACAACATAACAGATGATGAGGAAACTAACTCACATATGGTGTAAATGAGGCTACATCACCTCCCTCGACCTCCACAGACTCCACTAGGCCCTCATAAATACTAAGTCCAATGGAGAATTTAAGCACTTGTCCTCTTGGAAGGAAAAATCTGTATTAAACGCATCTAAATACTTCAATGAACAGAATGGCATGTCAAAACCTCCACCCTCTACTCACCACCAGCCAACACATAGCTTCCCCATTCTGCTGACATGTACGTTTAACGCGAACACATTGTGATTTCAGTGTGAACTTCATGTGAACTGCAGATAACACACCAGACTGTAGATCTGCTGTCACATTTTCTAACAGATGACAAGGGGGTAGGGGCACTATGAGTATGGCGCCGCCCTTGTGGTTGTGATGGAAGGTACAATTTGAGGCAGACACACACACACGCAGCATAACTCCCTGTTAAAATAAAGGTTAAACACACACACACACACACACACACACACACACACACACACACACACACACACACACACACACACACACACACACACACACACACACACACACACACACACACACACCTCTGTGTCAACAGGATAAATGATTCAAGTTCAGCCTGATCCTCTATAAATGCTTCGGAGCTCTCAGGAGATCCACTCTTCGAGTCGTTGAGCGAGAGAACACAGGGCGTAAGAATGAACCAGGCTCAGAGTACAACTGCTGTCCCTCTGGGCTGATATATGTGCTGAGAGTACCTAAGCCCTGATTCAGGAACAGTATTTTTCCTCTAGTATCCCCGTGGGGGTTGAGCTAGAACACAGATCCTGGATCAGCAGTTTGGGATTGGTCCATCCATCCAGATAAAAAGGCACGGACAGATAGAAGTGGAACAGATCATACCGGTATCATAGTAAACCTCCCCCTTCGGTGCCTGTTAAAAAAGGAGCCGATATGCCAACATAGTTCTCATTACTCCTGGTGACGACGTCCTTATAGAGCAGGAGAAACTCCTGTGACCGTCACACAGTGCAGGTGGCCTGGCGGTGAGAGCGTTGAGCCAGTAACCGAAAGGTCGCTGGTTCAAATACCTGAGCCGACAAAGTGACAAATCTGTCGATGAGCCCTTGAGCAAGGCACTTAACCCTCATTTGCTCCAGGGGCGCGGTACTACTATGGCTTACCATGTAAAACAACACATTTCACTGCACCTCTCCGGTGTATGTGACAATACAACGTTATATATATTTTTTAAGCACTGGAGGAAAATCACATAACATCACTGAATCTCCACCAACGATCCGCTGGAAACACTTCTCCGCACATCCACTGTCGGAGAGACTGGACAGGGAATCTGTTGAACTGTGGGAAAATGACAGTCGCTGGGAACTGGGTACTGTTCTGCCATCCATCAACAAAGGCATACTAGTGGTACAGGCCGGGCTCAAATGGAGAGAGTGTCAGGAAGAGAGAGAGAGAGAGAGGAGAGAAAGAGAGAAAAAGACAGAGAGAATGAGCGAGGTGAGAGTGCGGAGCGGTCCCTGTCAGCTCACTTTCGGGTGGCAACCAGACAGAGAAAGTGCTCCATCAGGTGGGCAGGCTCCCCAGACAACCCCCCCCCCCCCCCCCCGGCAGGGTCACCATCTCAGCCTGGCCAGGCCTCATCCATCAGCCCAGACAGCTGTCCCATTAGCACCGCCTCAGCCTCAGACACAGAGACGCACAGAGGACACATGGAGACGCGGCACACCTGGGGAGCACACAGGACACGCACACAGACACCGGGGGGGGGGGCTCTCACTCTTACTCACAGACTCACTAATCCACACACTCACAAACACTAAATGTTCCTTTCCCAACCCGAAAAAAAACCCACACCCATTTAAACTACGCAAATGTACTTCTTCTGCTTGTGCATTCACACTTAATTGAGCCGTGATGACGTTAGCCATTCACATGTCAAATGTTTTCCATTTTACAGTAGCACAATCCCTTTTCCCTTAAAATGACTTCTGAGTTAGTCTGCGCCCGCAGATGCACTGTACATTCCTCAGCTGACATGGGAAAAGCTAGTCGTGCTACACACAGGGAAACAGACGCGCTGCTGCATGGCTGCGCCGTCCCTGGCCTTGCAGTGCGTCTCGGTGTGGGCCGGCTGTGGCCTGCCACCGTGGAGGACTGAAGTTACTGAAATCAAAACAAATCAATGAAGCCCAGACTCGGAGGAGGCGAGTGGAGGAGGGGAGCCTTTCGCTCCAAATCACAGCATGAAAAATAAAAACCGCTGTGGAAGTGGTGGGGAAAAAAACAAGAGGCAACGCAGCTCTGCCTGCCAGTAGGCCTGACCACACAGTGGCAGACACGAGAGAGAGCTAGTGAGGAGGGGATGAGGGACAGAGATGGCGACAGAAAGAGAGGGTAGAGAAAGAGTGAGTGCAAGGAGTGAAATGCTGGAAGCATTGAGAGAAATGTCACGCACACAGAGAGAGGGAGCGACAAGTGGATATAGCAAGAGGGACACACACATGCGCAGAGAGAGAGAGAGAGAGAGAGAGAGACGTTTCCCATGGCAATAAAGCCCCTTAAATTGAATTGAATTAAATTGAAAGAGAGAGAGAGAGAGGGTCTGGCTCAGCCAGTCGAGGGCAGAGAAGGGAAAGACGGGGTCGTATGGCAGAGAGCTGGACGCTCTATCGGCTCAGCAGACAGACAGGCAGGCAGGTAGGCAGGCCACTACACTCTGTAATTTACAGACGTGGAATGCGGCAGCCAGCCCCTGGTGCTAATTACAGGCCCTCTCTTTCTCCTTCCCTCTCTCTCTCTCTCTCTCTCTCTTTCTGCTGTCAGAGCGGGGCTGGGCCCTGGCTGCCTGCTGGAGACTGAGCCAGAGCCAACCAACCAGAACCAGACTACTCCCACAATGCCCTGCTCTCTCCCAGCTCCAGTCCCCAGATGCAGCAGCAGCAGCAACAGTGAACAGCAAGTCAGCTATTCTCCACTGGAACTATACTGCACAAACACTGTCTGTCAGTCTACAGTATATCTCTGTATGTCCGTCCGTCTGTTCAATCTATAGTCTAAATCACTTTCACCACTCAAGTGGCTGGCAGTCTATTTTAATGTTGATCATATCTGTGCATGCATGTGAAAGGGTTGGTATGGTAGCTCATATTGGGGTTGAAGGGGTGTTGTATTCAAACAGATGTCTTCCATATCAGGAAGGGGAAGGGGGCACTTGATGGCAAAAACAATTATCCGCATCCATCTATCATCCTACTCTATGCATCCCCATCGTTCTCAACCTCCACCCATCTATCATCCTACTCAATGCATCCCCATCGTTCTCAACCTCCATCCATCGATCATCCTAACCTATATATCCCCATCTTTCTCAACCTCCATCCATCTCCCTCTGTTTGTCTCCAGGTGCTGGTTACTGCCACACATTCAGTAACCCCCCCCCGTATCTCTTTCGTATTGTCTGAGATACACAAAGATTGGAAAGCTGCCGCGGTCATCTCCCTCTTCAAAGGGGGAGACACTCTAGACCCAAACTGTTACAGACCTATATCTATCCTACCCTGCCTTTCTAAGGTCTTCGAAAGCCAAGTAAACAAACAGATCACCAACCATTTCGAATCCCACCATACCTTCTCCGCTATGCAATCTGGTTTCCGAGCTGGTCATGGGTGCACCTCAGCCACGCTCAAGGTCCGAAACGATATCATAACCGCCATCAATAAGAGACAATACTGTGCAGCTGTATTCATCGACCTGGCCAAGGCTTTCGACTCTGTCAATCACCACATTCTTATCGGCAGACTCAACAGCCTTGGTTTCTCAAATGACTGCCTCGCCTGGTTCACCAACTACTTCTCAGATAGAGGTCAGTGTGTCAAATCGGAGGGCCTGTTGTCCGGACCTCTGGGAGTCTCTATGGGGGTGCCACAGGGTTCAATTCTCGGGCCAACTCTTTTCTCTGTATACATCAATGATGTCGATCTTGCTGCTGGTGATTCTCTGATCCACCTCTACGCAGACGACACCATTCTGTATACTTATGGCCCTTCTTTGGACACTGTGTTAACTAACCTCCAGACGGGCTTCAATGACATACAACACTCCTTCCGTGGCCGCCAACTGCTCTTAAATACAAGTAAAACTAAATGCATGCTCTTCAACCGATCGCTGCCCGGACCTGCCCGCCCGTCCAGCATCACTACTCTGGACGGTTCTGACTTGAGAATATGTGGACAACTACAAATACCTAGGTGTATGGTTAGATTGTAAACTCTCCTTCCAGACTCACATTAAGCATCTCCAATCCAAAATTAAATCTAGAAATCGGCTTCCTATTTCGCAACAAAGCATCCTTCACTCATGCTGCCAAACATACCCTCGTAAATCTGACTATCCTACCGATCCTTGACTTCGGCGATGTCATTTACAAAACAGCCTCCAACACTACTCAGCAAATTGGATGCAGTCTATCACAGTGTTGTATGGCATTGAAGCTCAATTTTGTCAGCAAAGCCCCATATAGTACCCACCACTGCGACCTGTATGCTCTCGTTGGCTGGCCCTCGCTTCATATTCGTCGCCAAACCCACTGGCTGCAGTTCATCTATAAGTCTTTGCTAGGTAAAGCCCCGCATTATCTCAGCTCACTGGTCACCATAGCAACACCCACCCGTAGCACGCGCTCCAGCAGGTATATTTCACTGGTCACCCCCAAAGCCAATTCCTCCTTTGGCCGCCTCTCCTTCCAGTTCTCTGCTGCCAATGACTGGAACAAATTGCAAAAATTACTGAAGCTGGATACTCATATCTCCCTCTCTAACTTTAAGCACCAGCTGTCAGAGCAGCTCACAGATCACTGCACCTGTACATAGCTCATCTGTAAACAGCCCATCCAACTAGCTCATCCCCATACTGTTATTTATTTTTTTGCTCCTTTGCACCCCAGTATCTCTACTTGCACATTCATCTTCTGCACATCTATCACTCCAGTGTTTAATTGCTAAATTGTAATTATTCCGCCACTATGGCCTATTTATTGCCTTACCTCCCTTATCTTACCTCATTTGCACACACTGTACATAGATTTTTCTATTGTGTTATTGACTGTATGTTTGTTTATAACATGTGTAACTCTGTGTTGTTGTTTGTGTCACACTGCTTTGCTGTATCTTGGCCAGGTCGCAGTGGTAAATGAGAACTTGTTCTCAACTGGCCTACCTGGTTAAATAAAGGTGAAATAAAAAATGTCAATAAAATATAGTAGCTCTTGCACCGCCCTCATTGCACAGCACATTGTTCGGAATGATTTATGTGGTCCTTTACAGTACATGCTCTCTCTCTCTCACACACACATAGATATTTTCAAAACAACACAAAGAGGAACAGAAAAAGACAATACCTTTTTTCTTTCATACCCACACGCATGTCCACACAAACATATTACACAGATAATGTGGATAAAAAGCAGCCCAAAGCGCCCAGAAAACAGCACAGGCCGTGGTGACATTGACACAAAAGTCATTGTTTCTCTTGATGGAAACTGAGTACCCTTCTTCCCCCATAGCAACAGCAGCAGTCCGGCTCCACGTTGCCCTTTCTGACTCATTTCACAGTAAGACAGGAGCATATCGATCATACAGAACGCTACTAAACCCTACTTAGCCATCTCTGCCAGCATACACACCAACACAGACACACAGCATGACCACCTCTGCCAAAAGACCAGGGGGGGCAAACATGGACCGTTGGAGTGGGAGGACAGCACAGATGTGCCTCCTCTTTACTCCTGTAATCTCCCAGAACCCAATCCAGGCTGTGTGTGTGTGTGTGTGTGTGTGTGTGTGTGTGTGTGTGTGTGTGTGTGTGTGTGTGTGTGTGTGTGTGTGTGTGTGTGTGTGTGTGTGTGTGTGTGTGTGTGTGTGTGTGTGTGTGTGTGTGTGTGTGTGTGTGTGTGTGTGTGTGTGTGTTCAGAGCCCACACTGTCTGAGTTTATTTGCATGTTTGACTGTCTGTAATAACAGCAGACAGTCGGAAACAAAGTGATGAAATTTCACTGTAAAGTACCGTAGACATCAACGTAAAATACCCCTCTGAACCACTGACCCTGGACCTGCCATACTCTAATATACACACACCCAGCTCTGTTATTAAACACCAATGAGTGGTCCATGATGGTAGCACTGGCAGAGAGAGACAGAAAGAGAGAGGGAGGTGAGTCAGAGAGATCATATCACGAACACGGACCTGTCATAGTCGTTGAGAACCCTGAGTGAAAGAGTGAATGTAGGCAGGTCCACAGTCATAGATGTATCCTAAGAAGATTCATGACTGCCGTACTCGTGCCGTACTCACACTGTTCAGTATTGCAGGGAGGAGATATTGGTGGGGATGTGGGTGAGGCTATAGGCTAACGTAGTGTTATATCCACTGGCCTGCCTATCATCCCTCCTCGTATTTTTTTTAGAGCGGGACAAAGTATTGACGCCCACTTTTTATTTTATTTATTTATTTTACCGTTATTTTACCAGGTAAGTTGACTGAGAACACGTTCTCATTTGCAGCAACGACCTGGGGAATAGTTACAGGGGAGAGGAGGGGGATGAATGAGCCAATTGTAAACTGGGGATTATTAGGTGACCGTGATGGTTGAGGGCCAGATTGGGAATTTAGCCAGGACACCGGGGTTAACACCCCTACTCTTACGATAAGTGCCATGGGATCTTTAATGACCTCAGAGAGTCAGGACACCCGTTTAACGTCCCATCCGAAAGACGGCACCCTACACAGAGCAGTGTCCCCAATCACTGCCCTGGGGCATTGGGATCTTTGTTTAGACCAGAGGAAAGAGTGCCTCCTACTGGCCCTCCAACACCACTTCCAGCAGCACCTGGTCTCCCATCCAGGGACTGACCAGGACCAACCCTGCTTAGCTTCAGAAGCAAGCCAGCAGTGGTATGCAGGGTGGTATGCTGCTGGCGAAGACACCCACTTGAAGACATCGCCGGTTGGCATGCAATTTGTGCCAGGCAGCCAAGGCCTGGAATTGTCTAGAATGATCCAGTGTGCGGCAGCCGGGAGAGAAAGTGCTCTTTGTCTCTGCGGCAGCGCTGCTCCAGGTGAATTGCCTTGATTTCTCTCCTCATTGTCGATCTTCTCTAAATTGAACTATTATTTAGTGTGGCTCCAATAGAGCTGGGGTCACACAGGGTTAGCGTTGGAAAAAACAGTATGTCTCTATACCTGACAGCGGAGCCACGCACACATGCGCACACGCGCACACAAACAAATCGTAAGCAGTACAGTAGGATATACAAAAATGGTAATATAATCATATCTCTGCATCATTCATAACACATCAATAATCACTCTCCCAGCGGGTGTTCAGCTATGATGCAAACAAACCCCGACAGCGGGTCGTGTGTGTTACAACAAACAGCTGTGTGTGCACAGAGACAAGGCACGATCCCTGGAACCTCGCGCAGGACGCAAGGCAACTCTGCAAGGCCATTTGACAAGCCCATGTCTGACATGTTGCCTCTCATCTCCACAGCTTCTCATAGAAATCTACTGCATGATTGATTTCTATTTTCCTATAACATACATGGCCATTGTTCATTAGCGCCACACGCAGTCGCAATACAATGTTTACACCCACTAAGCCTATAGAATAATCGAAAGAGAATAATGTGATTTCCCGGCTACAGGTTATTAATGCGTTTTCATACTGTCATCTATATCTCAAAGCGGTTTACCAAAGATTACTACCGCAGAAAACATTCGCTGTGGACCTCACTCGTGCCAGAGATTTAGCATTCTGTTGAACAGACTTATCAAGCTAATTAATGATCCGCTCTGGATGACTTGTTTGTGACCAGCGAGATAAGAGGAGACACGGTTTCATTAGCCGGGTGAAATATGCTCGTTGATCTGCAAGAGAAAAATACAACTAAAGGTACTATTTCAATTTAATTAGGCTAATTGTCTTGGGATTTACAAGGTGCCGGGCAATTCCACATTGAGTTGTTATTACACCTTTAGTGGAATTTGCTAAATGTCCCCAATCTAGATAAGCCTACTTTAAGTATTTTTTTTCTCCAATTAAACAAAAATGTTATAACAGGCCTCAACATTTTGTTAATTTCACATGTAGGCTACATTAATTAAATCTGAATTATTTAGATCTGTTATACATGAATTTCATTGATGCAATACCCCTCATTATTTCACATAAATATACACCTATAATGTGTGTAAAATATTCATGTTAGATATCTCTTTCTCTCTATTTCTATCTCTCCGCACACGCACGCGTTTTTTTTTTTTACATTGCTTACTGCCAATCGCCCACTCTCAATCAATAGGTCTTATCCGATGTAGAGAATAAAAACTATCAGCCCAAAGCCATACCCGTCAACTATTTATGCTATAAATGTATATAGCCAATAGTTAAAAATATCAATATAATATTGAATAGGCTAAGAGGAAAAATTAAGTTAGTCTTATTACATGTAGACTAGGCTAAAGTATTTTGGGTTTATGCAGTCTACAATTGGCGATTGGAGATGCATAATGGTTAAAAAAAAAATACTACAAATACATTTACAATAACAAGCATACTTTTCCAAAATAAATCCCTCCATATGCATAATTAAACAAGCTGACATAGGCTATACTTTCTAGTTGCAGTAGGCTTTTAAACAAAATAGCATTATAGAATCATCTAATAACATCCATGTTGCAAGCAATGCAACTTAGTAAAAGCAACACCTCAAACAATTGCTCAATATACACATAATGTACACCATGTTATACACACAATGTACACCATGTTAATCGATTTAACGCTCCAAAACATTTACCTGGATGACGAAGTCCTGAAGGGGCGCGGCGGTCCGTGCTGAGCAGCTCCGCTTGTGACCTTCAGGCAGGATGGGTAGAAGCCACAACTATCGAACTGAATTGGTAATAAATGCAACCTACGCCACCTGACAATAATTCCATGAATCGACGGAGAATAGGCTACCTTCTGGCTGTGTGGTTTTATTTGTGACGAACGCGCCGAGGTGTTTCGCTCTTCGCGGAGAACTAGCGGCGATCTCTTCTGTCCAGTCCGGCTGGCGCTGCTCAGAGCTGTACCAATGACTGTATAGGGCTGTACGGAGCGGATCAGAGCTGTACCAATGACTGTATAGGGCTGCACGGAGCGGATCAGAGCTGCAAACAAAATAGACACAATTTCAGCCAGCCACGTTTCAGTAGCCACCCTTTTACCGTAAAACTCCAAGTGCTGTGCACATATAATTTATTCATACTTTCCAATTGGGTACTCATTCACAGTGAGCGCAGCGTTTTACCATATTTGATAAATTTTTCGTGAAAATGCAAAGATTTTAAGCATCTTAAAATATTTAACATGTAGCCTACTCTGCGTGGTTCGATATAGTTCTACCAAGTTCGTGTTGTGTGCTGTGTGCTCTGTGCAAATTTAGTACAACAAATATATCACATAGTTTACAGGATATTAAGTCGGAATATCACCTGTCACGAAGTGGTGAGATAAACCCGAATATAAAAAATGAAGTATTTGCACGGAACAATGATATGACCACCAGTCCTCTACTTAATTTTTTTTTACTAAGCAAGTCAGTTAAGAACAAATTCTTATTTTCAAGACGGCCTAGGAACAGTGGGTTAACTGCCTTGTTCAGGAGCAGAACGACAGATGTTTACCTTGTCAGCTCGGCGATTCGATCTTGCAACCTTTCGGTGACTGGTCCAATGCTCTAACCATTAGGCTACCTGCCTTTGTATTTCGAAGGCTGACTGTTTCACCATCTATCACACGTCGTATCCTTACTCAAATATCATCACCGAAGACAATGTGGGTGTGACCGCCGCTAGTGTGTAATTGTGACCGGCAGCCTTTAACTCCCACCGGGGCACTACTAGAAAGTTTTAAAGGGGTAAACCCGGTGAGACCCAGGGGGGCTGTACCACTTATGACGGAAGTGATGGATTATTGTTGGACCAGTTCGCTGGTGTTGCTACTGTATTGTAAATGCTCATGCTGGCAATGCTCCACTGTACTGTACCAGCCGAGGAGATCCTCATCAGTCACTATGAAGGGTAATCAATCTCTTGGTGAATCAGGTGAGAATATTATCATAGAAATGCAAAATAATTATAGGATACTGACAGGTCATCAAGACAGGTACATCTGAGCTGTTTCACTAGGCATAGTCTTTTGTGGGCAGCAAGGATATTTCAGGTAAATCACATGTAGGCTACATACCCAAACAAACCATAGAGATTCACATACTTGTATGCATGCTAAGGAAGGTCAAGCTGCACAGAACTGGGCTTTCTGCTCTTGCAGGAGACTGAACAGCTGCAGTCGGATGGACAGGATGAAAGTAGAGATGGGCAGAGACAAATGAGAGAGGAGCAGAGTGCTGATAAACACAGGGAGATGCTGGTGATTCATATCCATTACAGACAGTAAGGATAAACAGATATAGATGATAGCCCTCCAGTCAAAGACAAACAAACATCTGACTCACTAGAACACACAGTTAAACAAAGAAACCAGGCTTGGGATGCAGGCAATTTAACACTTCTGTTTGTTCGTGCATCATACTGTATCAGACCACAGTTTGTCTGTTAAAAGTCTGTTCCTGTAATAGAGGTATGGGGAAATAGGAGGAGGATTAGGAAGAGGGGGTAGAAATAGTTTGCTTGGTTTGAGGAGGGGGTTCCTGACGTTTTGTAGGGGTTAAGGGATCCAGGGTTAGAGCGGAACAGAAAAGTGATGACACAGTGGAAACTTTAACCCCCCCACCCGTCCTCCTGCCTGGCGTCCATCCTGACAACAGAGAGGCGCAGGAAGTGATGTGCAACAAAGCAGCAGAGTCTCACGAGCTCAGAGGAAACAAGCCTGGCTGCTGGTGATGGAATGATCCCCCCCCATACCCATCCTGTCCTGTCCCAAACACACTGAACGGTGTCCTCTGGTGACCTCTTGAACACATTTCCCATTGTGGATCCCTCCTCTTAGTCACCCCCTGTTTAGTGTCTTACATAATGGTGGTTTCTCTTACTAGAGTAGTGTCTCAACAGTTTTAAGTGGCTCCTCTGCATTGATTTTCAGAGGCATGGATGCAGTCAGGGAGGATTTCAACAGAACCCCCCAAAAAGTGGTAATATGTGCATATTTCTGTGCCAAACTGCCAACACTGTGCCTATTAGAGCCCAGGGCTCGTTCATCCAGAACAACAACAAAACAGATGCATGCAACATTGCTCGATCAAACAGTCCAAGTCTGTTGTTTTCAGCCTGACATACAGTACCAGCCAAAAGTTTGGACACACCTACTCATTCAGGGGATTTTCTTTATTTTTGACTATTTTCTACATTGTAGAATAATAATGAAGACATCAAAACTATGAAATAACACGTATGGAATCATGAGAACTTGTTCTCAACTTGCCTACCTGGTTAAATAAAGGTTAAATAAATAAAATAAATGTAGTAACAAAAATTTTTTTAAACAAACAAAACAGATTCTTCAAAGTAGCCACCCTTTGCCTTGATGACAGCTTTGCACCCTCTTGGCATTCTCTCAACCAGCTTCATGAGGTAGTTACCTGGAATGCATTTCAATTAACATGTGTGCCTTGTTAAAAGTTAATTTGTGAAATTTCTTTCCTTTGCGTTTGAGCCAATCACTTGTCTTGTGACAAGGTAGGGGTGATATACAGAGCATAGCCCTATTTGGTAAAATACCAAGTCCATATTATGATAAGAACAGCTCAAATAAGCAAAGAGAAACGACAGTTCATCATTACTTTAAGACATGAAGGTCAGTCAATCCGGAATATGTCAAGAACGTTGAAAGTTTCTTCAAGTACAGTCGCAAAAACCATCAAGCGCTATGATGAAACTGACTCTCATGAGGACCGCCAGAGGAAAGGAAGACCCAGAGTTACCTCTGCTGCAGAGGATAAGTTCATTAGAGTTACCAGCCTCAGAAATTGCAGCCCAAATGCTTCAAAGAGTTCATGTAACAGACACATCTCAACATAAACTGCTCAGAGGAGACTGAGTGAATCAGGCCTTCATGGTCGAATTGCTGCAAAGAAACCACTACTAAAGGACACCAATAAGAAGAAGAGACTTGCTTAGGCCAAGAAACACGAGCAATGGACATTAGACCGGTGGAAATCTGTCCTTTGGTCTGATGAGTCCAAATTTGAGATTTTTGGTTCCAACCACTGTGTCTTTGTGAGACGCAGAGTAGGTGAACAGATGATCTCCGCATGTGTGGTTCCCACCATGAAGCATGGAGGAGGAGGTGTGATGGTGTGGGGGTGCTTTGCTGGTGACACTGTCTGTGATTTATTTAGAATTCAAGGCACACTTAACCAGCATGGCTACCACAGCATTCTACACCGATACGCCACCCCATCTGGTTTGCGCTTAGTGGGACTATAATTTTTTTTTCAACAGGACAATGACCCAGCATACCTTCAGGCTGTGTAAGGGCTAATTGACCAAGAAGGAGAGTGATGGAGTGCTGCATCAGATGACCTGGCCTCCACAATCATGCTACCTCAACCCAATTGAGATGGTTTGGGATGAGTAGGATCGCAGAATGAAGTAAAAGCAGTCAACATATGTGGAAACTCCTTCAACACTGTCTGAAAAGCATTCCAGGTGAAGCTGGTTGGGAGAATGGCAAGAGTGTGCAAAGCTGTCATCAAGGCAAATGGTGGCTACTTTGAAGAATCTCAAATATAAAATATATTTTGATTTGTTTACCACTGTTTTGGTTACTACCCTGATTCCATATGTGTTATTTCATAGTTTTGATGTCCACTATTATTCTACAATGTAAAAAATTGTACAAATAAAGAAAAA